>NC_061099.1:6128412-6155912 GCF_015104395.2 Macrobrachium nipponense
TCAGGATACTTATTTAATTTTATTATATATTATATTATTTATGGTAACCTTCTCAAAATAATCCTTATAAAACGAGCGTTTTTCATATCATTGATTGACGTTTATCTCGTAGGTTTATCCTTGTGCTTGGAAAAGTTTTTTTTTCTCTTTTTTTAAGCAAGGTATATTTATTCAGGGTTATATTGTTTAAAAATGAGAGGTTTAGAATTTTACAGTGCTTTACTTCAAGCAAAAAAGGACAGCTAATTCCTTAACCTGGTTTTCTCTACCTTAATGCGATGGTGTAGGTAGGTTTTTCCAAGTCCTTTAAGTATTTAAAATAAAACACACACACACACACACCACACACACACATATATATATATATATATATATATATATATATATATATATATACGTATAATGATATATTGTCGAATTCATTTTACATTTTGAAGAATTACGACTGATAAACCCATCCGCCCCGACCAGGATTCAAGCCTGTGCCTTTGTCTTTAGATACTTTGGTAATCGACTTATCAGTTATAATTCCTCTTGGGCTTAAGTTATTCCAAAAGTGAAGTGAATCCGGTATTTCAAATGTATTTGTGAGTTCAAAATTTCATGTATGTAGTAGTCACAAAAGGCCACACACACACACACTACACACACACACACCACACACACACCCACCACAGGTACACACACACACATATTGTTATGAACCGACAACGGTTCCACAGGTTCTTTAAATTTTAAAGCAAACGGGACTGGAAAAACTGGCAGTGAATGAGACCAACAATGGAGGAAGGAACTCGACAAACAAAAGAAAAGGTACCTTAAACTAATTTATTATTTATAATAGTATATATTTTCTACAAATGAGTCACTAGCCAAACTTATTAATCACTTTAAAATAAAAATAAAAGAAGTCAATACATAATTGTCAAAAACTGACATTATAACTAAATGAACGAATCATTAATACAGGAGCAGCCCAGTAAATAAATGTCACAAAACATAGGGGAATCATTACAATAAAGGATCAGATAGTCACATAACAAATAGTCAGTCAATTAAACTTCACAAATACACACAAATGACTGAACAAAAACTTGAGCAGTGTAGTAAACATTAGAAATACCTATTAGTGATTATACAACAAAAATGATACACTCTGAATTACACACTTTAATATAACTAGAACTTTTGTCTCAAAAATACTCTACGCCTTAGTAACAAGAATTAAATACCAGAACCACAATAAAGTTATACAAAGGTGAGCTCACAAAACATCACACAGACGAACTTGTCGTCGAGACAGCCATATGCTGCCATCTGAAACGAAGCCACTCCAACAGACGAGTCGAACTTCCAACATAGCCAACAGATGAACTCTGTCGTAGAGACACCCACACGCTGCCATCAGGAACGAAGCCACTCCAACACATGAGTCGAACTTCCAATGCAGCCAACAGACTAACTTTGTTGTAGAGACACCCACACGCTGCCAACAGGAACGATGAGTCGAACTTCCAATGCAGCCATCAGACGAACTTTGTCGTCATGACAGCCACATGCTGCCAACGGAGATGAAGCTACACCAACAGACAAGGAGATTCCCCACCTCTTGTCGAGACCAACAGGTAAGCAATACCTGCAGCTTCTCCATACTGACCCCTCGAAGTTGTGCTACTGACTGACTAAAATCAGACATCGTCCGGCAGACGTCAACTCACTTTACCCCAAGAGAAAGAAGAACAGGTTAATGGTTAACAGGTAAACACTAAGGAAACAGCGGAATAAGATTGTTCCAACAAATTAATCTGACAATCTGTATATATATATATCTATATATATATATTATATATATATCTATATATATATATTGCTGCCACAGAGGTGTCTGTGTAACAAACAATTAAGTTTTGTATCGCTTGACCCTGAGGAGGTGTGAAAAATACACGAAAGCGCTTGGTCAACTCCTTCCATTCCTTCCTCCAGCTGTACGACAACAGGAAGTATCGCATGCTTTAGCGATAGATCGTCAATAATATATATTAATATATATATATATATATATATATATTATATATATATATATATATATGATAAGGAAAGTAATATACCGAACAGGACTCGGAGAAAAAAGAACAGACAGTAAGGACGACCTGCAATTAAATATATAACAGATTCGCCGTGATAGTGTAAAAAAACACAACAACAACAACAACGTAATAAAACAAAGAAATAAGCCATCAAAGACGCGTAGCTTACATCACGACAGATCAAGTCCGCTCTGAAGGAGGAAAAGCGTCCTGGGTGGGGGGTAGGAGGAGGACTGGGTCGCAGAGTCAGCAATGGCAGCAGCATATTCAATCTAGCCTTTATCCCCATCTCCGAATCCGAAAGGCTCTTAGACACAAGTACCCACTATTTATAAAGGCTCATATTTCCTCCCGGAGCTTCTTGTGCTGCCATCCTATAAACTTTGGGGGCTTTCCGTCCCTCAAGTGTCTCCGGGAGAAGTTTGACGATTGGCCGGCTATAAACGACTGCCTCTCGTATCGGGAAAACTCCTTTCTTGGTTATAATGTGTGTTCGTGTGTTTTATTTTTCCCATCGGCGTCTCGATGCCTGGCTGTGGCTTCAGCTCTATTATGTTCATTTCGCATATTTCTTTCTTTTTTTATGAATTTCTTCATTCCTCAGGATTTCAATATTCCCAAACATTTTCCAAAAATCACGATTTCGTACAAAAAAAAAAAAAAAAAATGGGAACAAAGATGTTCATTAGAAAGGAACTTGCAAAATAAATACAAAATAAAATATTTTTTTCCCATTTTTTTTAGAATGCAATTCGTTCGTTCTTCAGGATTTTACCATTCCCAAACGTCTTTCATTAATAATATCGTAAAAAACATTTTGGAATAAAGATATTATAGGAACGTGCAAATAATTTCCCCCCTTTTTTTCAGAATGAATTTCGTTCATTGCTTGGAATTTTAATCTTTCCAAACATTTTTGTTTCACGAATGATTTCGTAACTGTTCTTTGTAGCAAAGATATCTTGCAGGAAACTGCAAAATATGTACGAAAGCACACGCATTCACTCTTGCCTACGCTGTCAGAAAATTATTGCCATAATTCGACTCCACTGTAAAAACAAGAAAAAAAACAAAATCTTAGCATTAGTGAATCTTGTCTGCGACGCCAGAAACTTATAATCAAACAATCATTATTGTGTTGACGTCATCAAATCAACGCTCTCTTACTTTTCATATTTTTGCGAAGTATTTACGCCCTTGATAATATTTAAGTGTAGTCGCAGCTGCATTACTATCTGAACTTTAATAGCAACCTCCATAGAATAGTGTTCTATATCTGCTGTCTGTTTCTGAGCGTAGCTTCTTCTATAGTGGCGTAGTTCGTTTAATTGTTGATTTCCGGTTTTTCCACATTCGCGTTTCCTTATCTTTTTGTCGTCATTGCGTCATCTTTGATATTTATATAAGTCTCCCATACACAGAAGGCTTCGAACGTAGGTCAGGAAGGGATCCTGGTTATTGTATATTCTAAGTGCATTAATTTTTTTCTTGATATAAAATGAAAGAATAATTTTTTTCAATATTATTATAAAAGTAATTGTCAAAAATGCATGTAAAGAATATAATGCTAAAGGTATACATTTTACATAAGTTAATTTGCGTTTTTACGATGAACGTTGTTTTTCGTGTAAAGCTATAACAAATTACTCAGAGATACGAAAATAAACATATTCAAATTTGTTTAGATTCATTTAAAGTTTTGCTTGCCGGCAGTAGGCATTAGAGATCACGGGATTCTGAGCTCTGCGCTACCGCGGCATAAAAACAAACATCGTTTGTTCTTGTAAATCACAAAGTAAGCGGATAATGCGTGTAAACACTTAAGCTGTCGACCAAAAGTTGATGGATCTCGTATCTTTCCTCCTTTGAATCCGTGCCAGAGGAATATAATCTCGCTGGCAGGCTTATTTTATGCGGGGAAACTTGCGGGCTAAAGTGGATTCACTCTCCACCCGAAGTTGAGGAAGTTTCTGGTCGATCTGTAAGTGCATTATGCCCGTCTGGGCATTGTAACAGTTCCTCTTGTGTGTGTGCGTTTTTTTTTTTTTTTTTTTTTTTGCTACATAATCAACGGCTTTTGTTGCCTTCCTGTTGTAAATTCTGTAACAAGGGAATTGCTTTTTATACTCTAGAGTTTATTTTTTTTTTAGTTCGTCTATTCCGGTTGATTCTCAGCAATGAGCATTTGCAGGTTTTAATGAAGTGTCAGAAAGTAATTCTATTTCATTAATATTTCTTGAAACTACTCTAAACATTCGTACGATTAGACTTGGCTGGTACTCATTATGAACTGCGTTCGAACGTACAAGGAATTTTCTGAAAAGAAAGTACTATAGTTTGCGCAGGTAGGAAGAATTGATCGGATTAGAAATAAGTAGATAGAAAAAATGGTTAGGGGAGGGAATTAAGACTTAGAATTTTTATGAGGATTGATGAGAGGACGTAGAAAGTGTTGGGCAGATGTTGCGAAAGATGTATTGAAAGGAAGGGGCCTTCACTTCCTAGGAACGCAAGACTGCATGCAGATTGAATGGAATACTGCATTGTGTGTGCGTATGTGTGCAGGGGCTGTCATCAAAAAAGCTACGATTACCTCTCAACGTCCCGACTACCTCTCACTTTTTGAATACTTTTGTCACTCCAAGCTTGATATCCTGATGGGAAAACACCGAAGAAGTTTTTGCCTTCCATCGCAGGACACGAACCAATTCACGAGAAGTTCCAGCAAGGATATAATAACATGTTTTGCTAAGATGGTGATATTGAACCTTATTCCCATTACGTTTTATTCCCAGTATCGGTTTCAGTATTGACATTTAACATTAATACTTCGCCGGGGTGAAACGAGGCATTCGAGAGAGTAAACTATTAGAAACTTTTCAAAAATCATATTTCGAGAGATGCACCTTTCTTATGTTTTCTTGCTTCTCCACAGAGCAATTCTGTTTCAAGTGGGGTATTATTGCTATCGTGTAAATCTATCTTACAGCGAACTTGAATTGTTGTACCCTTTCCTCTCTCGCCTGGGTACATTCGGCGATAAAATGAACTAATCCTCGGCCAGTTTTACGATCAGTGAAGTTAAATTCAAAAGACTTTTTAAGCCTCCAGAACCGTATTGAGTTTCATATCATCCACGGATTCAAAGCAGTGTTCGTCAGTCCCATCTTAGACACGTTAAGAATCCACATGTATTCCCGGTAGATATCAGCCGAGATTTGTCTATGATTTCCCGCACCTGGGTCACCTTATAATGAGGGTCTTACCTTACAATGAGGGTCTTCGGGATTGGGCTAATGAAAGAGAGACGAGCAGTGTTTGTGATAGCGGCAATGTCTTACGCTGCAGGTCAATGGGGTTTATCACAGGGAGACAGGTCTCCGCTATTTCGCTCGTATTTTGTGACGTTGATGGTGTTCTTCGGAATGTGGTTCATCATACAGACTATTGGATCCCTCCCTACCCACTGTATTTTTGGGCGACTAACAAACCCTCCCTCCATATATTGACTAAAGAGCATTTGGACAGTAGATCTAATCCGTTCGTTTGATATATATATATATTTCTATACCTTTCTTTTCCTCAGTTTTGGAGAATCTGTGCTATTCTCATTTTCAGTATCGTGCAGTCTCGGAAGATCTCTCTCTATTGTTTTATTTTCAATTGTATTTGTACAGTTACATAACTGGATTTTTCTCCATTTAGAGACTGGTTATTGTTATTTTTATTATTATTATTATTATTATTGTTGTTGTTGTTGTTAGGAATAGGCAGCTCTAGTGCGTGGGTCGAAAGATGACTTGAACTACTATTATTATTATATTATTATTACACACAGGACGCGAACTATTATTAATTATTAGAAACAGGCAGCTCTAATATGTGGATCGAAAGATGACGTGAACTATTATTATTATTATTATTATTATTATACACAGGCAGCTGAAATAGGTGGGTGGAAAGATGTCGCGAATGAAGAAGGTTGCACGGCCTATTTCCTACGGGAAGCACACCGTAACAGGTACAGTACATCACATCAGCACTTCCCCGGTTCATCGTTCCGCAAATCACTGCGGGTTTACTACAAGGAAGCGCAAACAAGCAAGTCTGCATTTACAAGTAGCGAGAGGCTGTCACTGGCAATTTCACGGGTGATTTCACGCCCGCTGAACCGCGTTGTTTAATGGGCGTGTTCACTCATCAGATTTCCATAAAACGGGCCAAAAACGCCCTTACGGCCGCCCCATAAGGCCCAGATTGGCTCGCCTCCCCCGACCTCTTATCGCGAGAGAGATCTCCACTCAGTTTGGGATGAACCTGACTTGAGGAATATAGGTTTTCGGGCGGGCCATTATCGACTCTTTCGAGATCTACCGTAAAGGCGTGTTTCGGCCCGGGGGTGGATCTTGGTGACCCCCCTCGAGCATCACTAAATTTGGTGGGGCGAGTTCGACCCCCAGGGGTTTTCGGTTAGTGGTTTTCGCCGGGTATTTCATGGGCTGAAATATGCAGCTTTCATTTACATATAGGAATAACTTTTTTCTGTTTATTGTTGTGTATACGGTTGGATATATATATATATATATATATATATATATATATATATATATATATATATATATATATATATATATATCAGGGAAGGAGTATGATATTTCTTATCGGTATTAATATCAGAGAAAATTAATATGATGATGCTAATTAGGAATTTTGATATCTGTCCAGATATATTGCCGTCATGTTGTCGGTAACTTTTATATTGCTAATTACTAAATAGGTAATCGCCAGGTGATGGAATTGCTTATGTGTTTTTTTTCTCAAATAAAACTGTCGTATCTACAATAATAATAATAATAATAATAATAATAATAATTATTATTATTATTATTATTATTATTATTATTATTATTATTTAATCAATCAATATAAAAGAACTAGGATTCCTAATATAATAATAATGTTGGGAAATTCTAAAAAATGCTGAAGGTGATCTTTTATTAAAACAGGATTCTGATGTCATTCAGATATACTGGTATTAGCTGCATAAGTTATCAGGTCCAGGTCAAGCAAGGCTCGTGCGTAGACAGTGCTATAGTATTATTCCGTAGGCGTAAGTCAATTCCGGGCCGGGGTCGTCTCCGGTGTACAGCTGGTGTTGGTGCTTTACGTATAATAATAATAATAATAATAATAATAATAAGTAATAATAATAATAATAATAATAATAATAATAATAATAATAATAATACCGCTTAAAATGGTTTTATGTAATCATTCATGTATCAATGGTAAGGTACATGACCGAAACGTCACGAAGTCTTGTATTCATTCAGCTCCTTGATAAAAAAAAAAAAAAAAAAAGCAAAAATGTGGCCAAGAATAGATAGAAGCTTTTGAAATATAGCGAACTCACGCAAAGACAAAGAACATGACTACCATAACACTATTCTCCTTACAATTTGATATATTTTTATCTGTTTGCCAAGTTAATAATTCATTTTTTTCTATCTCACTTATTTTTAATAAGTGGGATGTCTTCTTTCTGCAATTCCTTTACCTCCTCTTATTTCTTCCTAATGTACACAAAATATTCTTTGGAAGTTTGAATTTCAAGTCAGTGGGCCCTTTAGTGGGCTTGTTCCATTTGAATAGGTTTCATCTTTTTAATGATAATAATAATAATAGAAATTTAGCTGATTCAGGGAGACAAGAATGCTGCTGCCGGTTTAGGCACATACATAAATTCCTTATAGTCATGGCCATGCGGTAATATTATGGTACTACATCTCTGTAACTATTATCCTTTGGCCTTGCGAGAATCCGTAGAAGCATCCTGCCGCCGACTTTTGATGCCGTCAGGAGATCTCGTAATCTCTCCCCGGGACTTTTATGTTCATGGAAGGAATATTTGGTGTCTTTTGTTATGGAGGAGACATCGACATCTGGAATGGATTAGACGTTTTTTTTTTATTTTTTTTATTTTTGGATTTTATTTTTTATTTTTTTTAGTTGTCTTGTGTTTCAAGGTAAAAAATCGACATTCTTAAAGTATAAGGTCGGGAGCCGAAATTAAGAACGTTATTATTATTATTATTATTACAGATTGATTGTGTTATTGTGAAGACAGCAGAACGAAAGAGAGAGAGAGAAGAGAACGAGAGAGAGGAGATAGAGAGAGAGAGAGAGAGAGAATTATTGTAATTATAAGTCACCTAAGGTAAGAAGTCGAGACCACCTAAGAATATTTATTGTAATTATTATTATTATTATTATTATTATTATTATTATTATTATTATTATTATTATATTATTATTATTATTATTATTATTATTATTGTTATTATTATTATTATTATTATTATTATTATTATTATTAAGTTTGTTGTTATTATTATTACTTAGTCGCTATGAAGACAGCAGAATGAGAGAGAGAGAGAGAGAGACGAGAGAGAGAGAGAGAGAGAGAGAGAGAGAGAGAGAGAATTATGATGATAATATATCAAGTAAAGGAAAAAGTCGACTCGAAACCAGCTAAGATTCTTCATTGAAATAATAGATATTATTTAATATTATTATTATTATTACTTCATCACTATGAAGACAGTAGAATGAGAGAGAGAGAATTATGGTGATTGTAATTCAACTTCCTATGTTTACGCGGCAAGGAATCCATTGTACCTTGCGTAAGTTGCAAGTCGACGCCATTGAGGTACTCCGGTCTCTGTTCCATGGGACTTTCATGAATATCGGACTCAGAGCATGAATAATGGACCTTCCTCCCTTACGTAATTGCATCGTAAGTCCTTACTTAATTCATTCAGCGAAACGGATGAGGGATGGGAGCCATTCAACACATTTGTCACATTTTGCGGTATCTGGTGTCAGAGTGACAGTGTGACAGGTGTGTTTGGTGGTGGTGGTGGGGGGGGGGGGGGGGGGGGGGGGGGTGATGGGTGGGGGGGGGGGGGGGGGGGGGGGGGGGGGGGGGAGATGGGCCAGTTGTCGATCCTGCTCTCTCTCTCTCTCTCTCTCAGGAGGAAGGTAGTTATTCAGGTTTCGATAGCAAAAATCTTTAATCACAAACAAAAACACACACCCACACGTTATTTGCATTACATCATACATATTCTGGTAATCTTCTTAGGCACGAATTTGAAAATGGTTTATCTCAGATTAAAATGCCCAACAGTTTCGTGCCTCCAGTGGACCTCTTCTTGGAGCGTTTTTAAGAAGAGGTCCACTGGAGGACGAAACTGTGGGCATTTTCTGAGATAAAACATTTTCATTTTCCTATGTGAAATACATACATACACAGGCCTATATATATATATATATATCATATATAATTATATATATATATATATATATATATATATATAATATATATATATATATTTAATTTATTTCTTTATTTATTTATTTATTTATTTATTTATTTATTCATTTATTTGTTTAATTGTTTATTTATTTATTTATTTATTTATCTTGGAGTACAAGATAGTTACAGTTGGGTGCAAACCGTCGACAATTCCTGAGATTTATCCTGACCTGCTCATTGTCTCTTGAAGGGTGCAGACTTAGAAAGTGTGCTGTGGTTAAGTTGTCCTTTATTGCTCTTTAAGATAAGTTTTGTTTCTCCTCAGGCGAGACCCAGCTCAGTTTAATAGTCGATTTCGGGTGCATTGCAGTACTTGGTTTTTTTTCGCAGTATGCGTTGTTTGTAAATGTTTTGTGTCCATTGAAACACTTATTGAAGTCATTATCATCACTAGGGGCATCGTTGCTAAGTCTTCCTGCGCTTTACTCGGTGTTGCCGTGGAAGGACTTAAATGAGTTTGAGTTGTATTCTTTGTTGCCTGGGAAGCACTTCGGAGAATTTGGGTTTTAAGACCATAGCCTGCGCAGCTTGGGGTCGTTGGCTTAACAGATCATGCTTGGAGCTTAAGCCCTTGATTGGGCAACCGTAGTCTTCTTGGCAAACTTTCCCAAAATCACTGTCGACATCACTGCAATTAAATTTTGATTACTCGTGACTACCTTTGAACGCGTCTTTGCATCCTCAAATTCTGATGCTTGGTAGAGATATTCGCCTAAAGTGTCCATTTATTTCACTGTCTGCGATCAAAATAGCAGCGTATATGTAGTTTTCTCGATGCGTAGAGTAAGCAAAACAAATATTAAGTAAATCCACTAAAACAGACCATGGAAAAAATCACAAACTATCGGTAATTCAATGACTTCTTATTACGACTGTATCCTAGCGTTAAAAGGTCTGTGTTATAAGAGAGGGTCGAGGCTGCAAGGCCCGTCCCTAGGGACGCTACGCACCGTCCCGAAGCTTGAAGAAAGTTACCTTAGCTTCTTAATAAAATCTTTATATTGGGGCCAAGACGGTTTTTTAAGAGCTGCCCCGGGGATGGGCGACAGCAGTTCTAGGCTCAGCCTTCATTAATTATAAGATTATTGAATATGTTTATTGTGTAAAAAAAAATTAAGGATACATACTGTAATTTCTTCTTCTTCTTATTATTATTATTATTATTGTTGTTGTTGTTGTTATTATTATTATTATTATTATTATTATTTTTTATTATTATTATTATTATTATTATTATTATTATTATATTATTATATACTTGAGAGGGCTCAGTACCCTTTGTCTCCTCTGAAAAGAACTATTGTCAGTTTGTCTATAGAAAACCACAGAGAGAGAGAGAGAGACGAGAGAGAGAGAGAGAGACGAGAGAGAGAGAGAGAGAGAGGAGGCAGTAGAAAATTATGATCAGCCCAGAGGCGCCAGAAACTAGCTTCTGACCCTCCATCGCCTTCGTCTTAGCATTCTGTCCTTCTTTGTTCGTCTTTTGTGTAATGTACAGACTTCGAAAGTTCCTGCATGAAGCCAATTCTGTGAGGATTTTTTCCCCAAATTCGGTTTTCGTAGAGTAACGAATCAATAATAATTGTAATGATAATAGGATTTATTGTATTATATTATTATTATTATTATTGTTATTATTATTAATTAATATAATAATAATAATAATATAATAATAATAATAATAATATAATAATAATAATAATAATAATAATAATAATTATTGATATTAATAACATAAAATTCTATGTTATCATTACTACAATTATTCGTTGCACTTTTATTATTATTATTATAATAATAATATTAATAACATAAATTCTATGTTATGTTAATATTATTAGGTATTATTATTATTATTATTATTTTTTATTATTATTAGTTATTATTATTATTATTATTATTATAATAAGTGCAAACGAATTAATTGTAGTAATGGATAACATAGAATTTTATGTATTAATATTATTATTATGATTAATAATAATAATAATAATAATAATAATAATAAAAACATCAAATTCTATGTTATTACTACAATTAAAAAATATTATTATTATTATTATTATTATTATTATTATATTATTATTATTATTATTATTATTATTATTATTATTTGTAGAAAAGCCTGTAGGAACTTTTCCTTTAGGAATGTACAGAACTTCGAAACTTCCTGTAGAAACCCATCCGAAGGCCGATTTTCATTTTTCTTTCGATTTCTATTTTCGAAAAAAAGGAACATAATATAATAATAATAATAATAATAATAATAAATAATATAATAATAATATAATAATAATAATAATAATGATGATGGATGATGATGATGATGATGATGATGATGATGATGATGATGATGATGATGATGACTGATGATGATGATAATAATAATAATAATAATAATAATAATAATAATAATAATAATAATAAAAATTAATCTGTATTAGCTCCAGATGGAAAGAGACAGTACAAAATAAAAAGAGGAAAAAAAAATATTGAACAATTACTCTTGTAGCACTGTTGATAATAAGAGCAATATTAATCATCCGTGTTGGTTTATATAAAAAAATGGCATTAGTCGGTTTAGTCGACGGTATGGAATAGTTGTTCACTGTATGGTAGAAATTAAAGCGGTTGTCTAATACTTGATATTAAGGTCATGATAATGGCAATAATGTGGTTAGACCAAAAAAACAGCAATGGTAATGACAATAGGTAGGTATTGCCCAAAAACGTGCTTGCACTGTCTCTGAAACCCATAGTAGACATGCTGCTTAGTTGTCAATCAAGTTTTTATAACCAAGTATTTTTTACAAGCTAGCTATTGAATAAATTTGTATTTTTCTCAGTCAAAACATATGCCCCTCAATGCTAACTTTTCTCTTTTAACGACTTTCTGGTCATTGCAAATTCGGCCCCATAATTTCTTATGGTGCGAAAACAGACAGAGGCCCATGGACCGAAAACGATTGCGTCACACTACGGCGATAATCCAGCAGTTAAAACATCTTCATATATCCAAAAAGTAATAATAAAGATATATATGCGCATTACGATTATAACAATTACATGTATAGCTGATAACAATCTGCATGAATAACTGGTAACTGTTCGCAATGACAGTTGAGTATAGCAATTATTTACAATAGGTACGAAAGTCAAGATGTCGTGACGTCTAATTACAGAACTTAAAAGAACGTTCTAATTCAGAAAAATAATTACTTAAATTTGAGTCAGAGTCGAGTTACTTTTCAATAACGAATATTTTCAAATTAATCATCATAAATATGTAAAAAAATATTGATGTTTTACTACTTATTTATTAGCTAAGAGCACGCTTCTCGTCATCTTCTACCAAAACAGCTGTTTACTCCTGGCTTGTTGTTGGTGAGAAATCGTGTTTCCATTGTTGTGATAAAAGTGCTCCAGCGTCTGTGGGTACAAGTGGTGTGCGGATTTATCACAGGAAATGGAAAGTTTGTTTGACACAAGCGACTCCGTAAACATCGAGATGGCGTCAAATCTTCGAAACATTTTTAGTTGTAAGTAAAATTTCTAAAGGCGTTTTGGTGAGATTCCACTGCCGTGGGCCGCCATTTTCAGTACCCTCTGTTTAAATCTTAAAATTTGGCCTTAATTTCTAACTTTGGAGAAAATACTTACTTCGAAAGGAGAGTAGAGGTCTTTAGCTCCGTTTCTCACCAACAACAAGTCGCGACTGATGCCCATCTCCGGTGTCAGGACGCGTTATAATGTACTTTTTGCGGAGGGTGGCCAGCGTTGATTGTAGGTGGCCTGCTTGGCCTGCTGTGATTCTACCCTAATAGTTTCTAACACACCAATAACAGTACAGGAAAAGGGGTAAACTGTAAATAATGACAAAATGAAAGGAACACAAACAATAATACTTGTGTAGTTTCAACAGTGGCCAGCCCTCTTTGGAGATCCATAATAAGGCGTTCACTACAACAATAAAATTCTAATCAGATTACAACGATAATAAAGGCTACGTCCCTAACGATAATAAAAGGTGTTATAAAAACAATAAAAAAAAGTCATAAATGAGGGTAAAAAAAACATCAGCGTCCCATCGTCAAGATTAAGATGTCTCGTTTTACCATCTCTCCCTAAATATTTGGTCTTCTCCCCGTAGGGGGGGTTAGTGCCGTCATCGCACCTCACGTGGTGCACTGTAGGCAGTACTTGAGGTTCTTTGCAGCGACCCTGCGGCCCCTAGCTGCAGCCTCTTTCATTCTTTTTACTCTACCCCCGTTCATGTTCTATTTCTTCCATCTTGCTTTCCACCCTCTCCTAACAATTTTGTCGTAATGCAACTGCTGTGAGGTTTTCCTCCTGTTACACCTCTCAGAACTCCTTTGCTGCCAATTTTCCTTTCACCGTTGAATGACCTCAAATTCCTATTCCCAACTTGAGTCTTCTCTCATCGCTGGTCTGATGATCACACTATACAACTATACACACAACGTCTGTTAATTATTTCCAGTTGAGAGACGAAGTTTCCTACGAATGTCCGCGTAGCGGAATGATAACGAGGTTTGGTAAGAAGACTCCTGAGTATTTCGTAGATCGATACAAAGTAATAATAAGTCTGTCTTTTTGGTAAAGTTCTTACAGAGAAGGGAAGTATCTTACACGCGGTGACAAGAAGCAAGTCTCCTTAGAGTCGGGGGTGAAAAATAAAACTTATACGGTTCAGTTCGCTTCTGTTTATTGTGGAATTTATCTTTTAGATAAATCGTGCTCATGTGCTCCTGTTACGGGAATCGTGTACAAAACCCACGAAATTCCTTTCCATTATCGTACAAAAATGTCTGATTTATTAAGTGTATCTCTTACTGTCCGCTGTCCACCTCTTACAATGGTATAGGACGGCGACAGTTTGTATGTCTTTTCTTACGGCTGTTATATGTAAGCATTGTGGTTCTTTTTCCCCTTCTCGTCTGAGTGATATCTCGTAGATTTTGGTTCTTCTTCAGAATAGGGGAGATGTCTCAAACGGACTGAGTTAACTTATTAACAACTTTATTTCTTAGCTCCATCACTGGAGTATAGGAATGGTTGGTCGGATGACCGCTCAGTTGGGAAATCTAAGTTGAACTGCACCACAAGAGGATCGCGTCAATAGCGTAACACTAGCTATCTCAGCGTTTTATAGAATAACAAGAATAAAATGAACACGTAGCCATACGGCTCGGAAGTCATGTGTTTCCGCTACAGGTGAATAGGTCAACCGCTTCCCATGGAAGGTGTTGTGACCTGTATACAAGACACACTAAAAGTTTATTCAGGCAAATGCAAACCAGGCTACTGCAAGCATTGCATAGCATGGTCTAGTTTCACGTCCTGTTATGGCGCTTAGGTTACACTCCTAATTCACCAATGACTCCTTGGGTCATGGGTTTATTTACAGATATGGAATTTATCTGTATACAAAATGTAATATATTACATTAGCTTGGACAGCTACCATTCAAGCACTGAACATTAAAAGTTACGTTAGGAGTGTGACCGTATATATATATTTAGTCATAGCCATAAACAAGTGATTAAAGAAAAATATGCAAAAAATTATATGTAAAAAAATACATATCTAATAGACATATTCATAAATAAAGAAAAATGCATGGAAAATACAGATCCATAAATGCTATGTATGGCATAATGTTAGTAAATGATTAGGAGGTACCACAAAATAAAAGGTTAGCATGTATACATGAATGGTTATAGTAATTGGTAACTTGTTTAAGAATAGTTGTTACCCCGTGGAGATACATAATTTATACATGATAATGGGTAACTGTTTAAGAATATTTGTTACTCTTGGTAAAGGTATTGATATATTATAATTGATATGATTGTGCACAAGATATAGATTCCTCGTATGTACACGCACCAACATTTTAATATATAGGGCTTCAATATTTTATTAGGTGCCCAAAAGATACTTTTAACTGTTCATATATTTAATGAAATGCAAAGTCTCGGAGTTTCTTGTCTACTATTGCCAGCGTACGGACCGATTTTCACACACAACTCAATTCCAGACAATTTTTCCTCCGAGTCAAGTGAATGGCCAATTTCAAATGGCTCTAACGGTAAATGCTTTCAGCGCGATAAGGAGTTGTGTCCTGGACGTGGCATGAACGTTTCCTTTGAAGATCCATCTGTGTTTGCCTCAACCTACGCCAAGCAAAGGCGGCAATAAGAATCACCACCGTAACGCAAATCACGGCCAGCGACACGTAGAAACGAAGATTCCCTCCTGCATAAGTCGTTGACGTGTGGTCCATATCAGCTAGTTGCGTCAAACGATGAGCCACCTTTGCGTTGTATGGGAGAGGTAAGGATGGGACGACAGTACTGATCAACGTGAAATTCGCGAAATAGGCCCGTTCCCTGATGATAGTGTTAACTCCTCGGACCGTGTAGTTCGTGGACGTCCCGATGCAACCGTCAGCGGCAACGAAGATCTGGGAGTGGGCATTGGATCCGTCCGGGCACGATACCTTAAAGCCTTCCTTGTCGTATCGCATCCACGAGCTGTTGTTCAGCCTGTAATTGAACTTATTATTGTCAAAAGGATAAAGTTTTTTCAGACAACTTTCGTGTGTATGGGAGAGAGAACCGTTTAGCACTATACCTAACTCGCATGAATCCATTGATATATGCTGGAAATTCAAAGGAGTCAGCTGTACAAACTTTATTATTCATGGCTTCTGAACAGTGAGTGAATTTATCTAAGTCCTTAATGACTGTATATGTTTCCCTATCGGGAAATCAATACGTGTCCCGTCAAATTGGATATTACTGGATTTGAGTTATTCGTCATGAAAGTTGGGAACGGTGTGATTTTGTATGCCTGCCAGGCATCAGAAGAATCAAAGGGAATTGTAATCATGATCCTATAATTTTCAACACTTACTGACATTAAACTATAATAAAATTCTATCTTATAGGTGTCTAACAAAGGAACATAACTCAGTTTCTCCCGTCCGTTCTCCAAAGTTAAAGTCAGATCTTTAATAGGCAAAAGATGTGTGATAAAACACCCTTTGTTGCTAGCGTAATAGCTTCCATAGTCTTTTGATTTCTCAATAAAATGTGAAATTTTGGTACAGATATGATCTATTTTCGAACTATAATACGCTAACGTTGCCAGCAAGTGTTGCACTTCCATAATCTGGTCGATATTACTAGAATGTTCGTTCACCAAACATCATGTTGCAAAAACTCAATTCTCTTGTTCTGATCATTAATTTTAAGACGATTTGAAATTCCTAAGCCTAAACTTGCAACAGATCCAAAGATGTCTAGTGCAGCAAAGATAAACGGGTTGCGTCTTTCGAGGTTATTGTGCCGCACAGTCCACATCAGCAGATCTCGAGCCAGAGCTTCTGCCTAGGCAGTTTTGTTTTGCAAGTCGTATGATAACATTTCCGCGATGCTTAGTGTTTGTGCTAGCAAACTCTCTGGATTAACAGGAAAATGACGTTGGTGCATTTCATTCAACGATACAGCGAATTTCAACAGGTCGCTTTTTAGGTTAATGACGTCATCCTCCGGGAGGAAAATCGCATGCATATCTACTTCTATAATGAACTATATTGCTTGCTGTAATGAAAACGTCTTCTGTTCTTTCCACAATGGTGCCATGTGTAAAATCTATATTTTTTGTTTTGTACCTGCTTTCCCACACAATAAGATGTCTGAACGAACAGTATCACTCCTAACAATAAAAGCTTCATTTTGGAAACCTGCTATGAGTAAAATATATGTAATTACTCATGTTAAAGAAAAATTTTTACATACAAATATTATATATATATAAAGTTATTATACAAGTTTCATAGATTACAAAAATTTCCTTTCCCTCTTCCTTCCTTTCTACCCTTCTTTTTAATTTCTTATGTGAGCCAATGGTACGATTCTCTTATCAGTGGGTTGGGATACGTTTTGAACTCTAAATCTATTGGCCGTTAATATTTCTAAAATGTTAAACGGGCCTTCAAACTCAGGTGTCAGTTTGTAGTTGAGTCCCTTGCGTACATATACTTGTATGTAAATACCTTATTACCCACGGTATATGTTTTAGTTGGCTTAGCTATTTTATCATGATTTCTTTTCATTATGATTTGTGATTCTTCTAGATCGACTTATGCTTGCACCCATAACATCTTTTAGAGGATTTGATAAATTGGTTGTAGGCGTTAATACATGGAAAGGCGTTCTAGCTGGGGTACCGTACAGTGCCTCGTGCGGCGACATTTTAATAGATACTTGATATGAGTGATTAAGAGTGCTTAGTACCGCAGGTATGGCAATATCCCATTTGGGGTCCAATCCCCCTAGTGTAACTCTTAATATGTTTAAAACCTTTCTATTTGCTCTTTCCACTAGCCCATTCGACTCTGGGTGGTAGATCATGGTATTGATTTTCTTTATACAAAGGAATTCACACAACGAGTTAAGGAAATGATTATTGAATTCTCAACCCGAGTCAGAGATTATCATGTGTGGAATTCCATGTTTACAAATGTAGCACTCGTAAAACTTCCTAGCGCATTCGATCGCGGTTTTAGTTTTAAGCACTATCAGTTCTGTATATCGAGTCAAGGCATCTATGATTACTAAGAGGTGCTTATTTCCTGTGTCTGACTCGTAAAACCCTGTTAATAAGTCTAAGAGTACTCTTTCAAAGGGTTGATTGGGCACGGGATAAGCCCCTAGGCTGACAGGTGTCTTCGTGTGCCCTTTGTTTTCCTGACAAGTGCGACAATTAGCTATGTGCTTTTTTATATCTGTAAGCATCGTATGCCAATAAAATAATGATTTGGCTTTCTGTGACATGATGGAGAACCCCGGGTGGCCATGCAATGGATTTGCATGCAACCAATTTAAGACAGTGGGTATAAGTGCGATTGGTACCACTACCTGGTCGTTAGTCACCTGTGGTGTGTTGCGGGTTTTCCTTGTCACGGATCTACACAGAATATTATCTTTAATTATATAATTCTGCTGCGTATACTTTATATATTCCTTTTCCTTAGGATTTCCGTTCAAAGCATTTATGATTTTTTCTAATTGCTGATCTTTTCTTTGTTCAGTCTGTATTAGTTCAGCACTCCAGCCCAGATCTTCCTGTTCAGATACAGTTTTAACAATAGGCATGGATGTTGATATATCTATTAATTCAGCTAATGGCTCCATACAAGATGACGCGGGGTTGCGTGATAATGCGTCAGCAATGATATTTGCTTTCCCAGGTAAATACCCGATCCTCGCGCCAAAGTCTTGGATGATCATATGCCACCGAGTTCATTTGGGACTGTGACTAAAGCCTTTAAAGAAGTCGGTTAGGGCTTATGATCAGTGAGAACCTTGACGGGATAACCGTATATTATGAACTTAAAATGCACTAGTGAATTAACAATAGCTAGCCCTTCCTTATCTATTACTGCATATTTACTTTCGGAAGGTCTCAGTTTACGTGAATAAAAAGCTATAGGGAAAAACTGTTTGTCATATTGCTGAAGCAATACCCCACCTACTCCTAGGTCTGAGGCGTCTGTTGCAATAAAGAATTCCTTACTGAAGTCGGGAAATTTTAATATAGGAGAACTACACAGTTCATCTTTCAAGGTATCAAACGCCTGTTGATGTTTCTCAGACCATATGAAATCTACGCCCTTCTTCGTAAGATCTGTTAGGGGAGCAGCTTTTATGGAGTAGTTGCGTATAAATCTCCTGTAGTACCCACTACACCCCAGAAATTGCTGTATTCCCTTGATGTTAGTAGGTATCGGAAAGTTACGGATAGCCGACACCTTATCGTGGGCTACTTTAAGACCTTGACTAGACACCGTAAAACTTAAATAGACTAGTTCTGTTTTGAAAAATTCACACTTACTTATCTTTACCCGTAAATTATGCTGTCTTAGTCTCTGTAGCACTAGCTCCAGTTTACGTAGATGTTCTTCTAAGGTATTAGAAAGATTACAAGGTCGTCCATATAGGCATGTAGGATATCCCATAACAAGTCTCCAAACACTATGTTGATCATTCTAGTAAATGTTATGGGAGCACAACGTAAACCAAAAGACATACGCAAAAATTCATAATGTCCCCTGGCTGTGCTGAAGGCAGTGCATGGGATACTCTCTTCTTCTAATGGTATCTGGTGAAAGCCTTTTAATTAAGTCCAAAATTGGTAAAATATTTGTTCTGACCTAGCAAAGATAAAATATCGTCAGTACATGGCACTGTGAATCGATCAGGGATCGTTTCCTCATTTAAGCGACGGAAGTCTACGCAGATACGCCAAGTTCGATCTTTTTTCGGTACAACTATTAACGGAAAATTATAAGGGCTGTTCGATATCCTAATGACTCCTTCTTCTAGCATTTTACCTACTTCCTCATTTATCTCATTCTGGAATTTCATAGGGAGTCTGTACGAAGGTACATAGATAACTTTCTGCTTGCCTTTTAACCTTATTTGGTGTTCTATGACATCCGTTTTTCCTAAGGTATCCATCCATAGTGGAGAAAACATCATGATATTCAGTTAAAAGATCAAGAAATTTCTGCTGAATTTCCTCTTCTTGAATGTCTTGATTGATTTTACTTTTAATAGACTGCAAAAGGGATTCATCTGCAACTGATTGAGCGTGATTGATCTCAGCGACGGTAAGAATGCGATGTTTATAAACTTCCACATCCAAGATATGTTGATTTTTGTGAATTACTAAAGTGGTATTCAAATGATTACAGACTTCAATGTTACATTGTTGTTGTGAGCCGACTGTATATATGGCTTGTGTGATGGACAGTCCGTTAGTTTTCAGAGTGTCGGAAAGGATTAACATTTCAGATCCCGGCAAAGTTTTCTTTACTCGCACTAATATATTCGAAGTTACGTTCGGCTCGAGAGTTTGCGTGCAAGCTAATATTACGGGTGAGTGAGAATTCTTTTGGGTTGCATGGATTATTTCTTGATTCATGAGACAAGTGATTGGTTCCTCAACGTACGTTACTGTTTTATTTGTTGTCTCCTTTTTATCCAAAACTGATTTTAAGGTGTTAGAAGACTTATAGAATTTTCCTTTGATATACACGCCGTGTTTGGCAGGGGCTAAGGTAATGTTTTGAGTGGCCATAGACGGGTATCCTATAATTACAGCTGGATGCATATCAGTGTTTTGTACAACGATAAAGGTATCGGTAAACGTGCGCTTACCGACCTTGTACTGAATATGAGTTACTCCTACCACATTTAATTCATTATTTCCTATACCCAAGAGCCTTACTCCGGACTTCTCTATAGGGAAGTTCAAAAATAACAAGTGGTGAGTCCGCAAATCCATGATATTAAGTGGACTACCAGAATCAAAAAATAATGTAAAGGATCGGTGCTCTAAGTTTACTGCATGTAATGTGGGGCGTAATTCATTTTGGCTTATTATTGCATGAATTTGTTGCAAATCTACGGGAACCTGCACTCATTTATTGGATTCGGCCGTGTGTTTCATAGGAAAATGGATTGTCTCACAATAATCTGGTAAATGATGAGATTGATTATTTGATACAAAAGATGTTTATGAATGACCCAACATCATCCTCTCCCCCATTGGAGGTGACTACGTGGTATTTGCTTTGTTTTGCACACTCGGAAAATTCGTCTGACCTTGCGAGTTCTGGCTAGACGGCCCGGGAACAGAGTTACTTGAAGCATGATTTGTTTGTTTCTGATGTTGAACAGTATTGCTGTTCGCCTGCTTCTTCTTATAGTACTGAGGATTCTTCTTCTTGTTTTCATCAGCAACAGTTTGCATGTTTCTAGGATTCTGCTGTTGACGATTATATGAATGAGTGGAACTGTTATGAATTGAACAAAAACGTGTCCTACAGTCTGAAATCATGTGACCTGGGCGCTTGCAATTGTAACAAGTCATCCCTGCAGCTTGATTATTATGAAATACGTTTACTTGTTGTGGCTTATTTTCATTTTTTGCAAAAACCTGAGTAAGCAAGGGATTGAGGTCAGTACACTTAGACATGTGCTTTTTGATCTGTTTATACACATCTAGTTCCGAACTGTCGGGCATTAGCTTTTTGTCAAAACACCGCACTAAAGCTTCAGGCAACATAACTGTCATGCAAGTCAAGTATAATAGCCGTATGAAATCTTTCACGGCGATATTGGTTCTTGTAACCCAAGTGGAGTTACGTAAGTTATCTTGATATTCATTTAGCCGGTCGGCAATTACTGCCACCCGTTCTACAACATTAAGCTGAGTCATAGAGGCTTGATTAAGGATGTTCCTTAAAGCCAAGACTACATCTAAGGCTTCTTCACCGCCATATATAGCACGTAGCCTAACTTTGAAATCGTCCCATGTAACCGCCTCTTGGAAAGAGACCCCTCTAAGATATGCGCTTGCATCTCCTTTAGCAAAGTCTATGAAGCTTTTAGCTTCCTGTAATTGTACAGATGGGTCTGTGATGCATTTTGCGTTTAAATGAGCATCTACTGATGAGATCCATGACTCGACGTTTTGAGGCAGGAACCCATTGACTCGACCTTGAAAAGGTACTATAGCTGACATAGCACTCACTAGAGTAACCACAGGATTGGGGTTACTGGGTGCGGAAGAGCAAGCCACAGTGGTTGCCATGTTAACTTTTGCTTTTTTCTTATCACTGCGATTCCTTGCGAGTCTATCAAAGTATCTATATGAGCACACACGTCCACTGCGTAAACGCATATGCAATATAAAATAAAGATGTGTTGCAGATTATAATAAAGTCCCCCAAAATGATAATATTAAAGACAGATAATGTGATAAAGATATTTCCGGAGAACTTCTGGAAGAAAAAGGAATTAGCAACAAAGAAAATAAAAATTCTGCAGGCGAGAATTCGTAGTCGAAGATAGATTCCTGTAATGAAGGAAGATTAAGATTACATATAACTCACCCCAGGAATAATGGACGATCGACTCGTGATGTAAAACACTTTACTGATAAAACCTGAATGGATAAATGATGTACTTAGCTTTAGTATATATGCGGGAAGACTGTTGTGTTACTATGACGTCACAGCCCCTCTCTCTCTCTCGCGTTGCAGGAAGACTGTTGTTGTTGTGATGACGTCACAGCCTCTCTCTCTCTCTAGCGTTGCTCCGCGCTTGACCCAATCTCTTCGCCTTGGCTTCTGGTCGTGCGATGTTTATTTGATGAATGTTTCACTTCCTATTGAAGATCCGATGCTGCATTCACGTCCGGTTTGATTCTTGAAGATATGTGATGAAAGTCGTTCACTAAACGTTGATTTGGATGCTTGAATCCGTCTCGATGAAGGACATTTCTTCGTATTCGTAGGATGTTTACAGTTGCCTGTTGATTGAAGATCCTGTTTCCTCAGTTTACTTCTGATTTATAGCTGATTCTCGATGATTCCATTGCTTTGGTAGGCGTAGATACTTCTTTGTAACTGTAGATTTAGGGCTGCTACCATTTCTTGCTGTCCGCTGCCACCATTTCTTACAATGGTATAGGACGGCGACAGTTTGTATGTCTTTTCTTACGACTGTTATACGTAAGCATTGTGGTTCTTTATCCCCTTCTCATCTGAGTGATATCTCGTAGATTTTGGTTCTTCTTCAGAATAAGGGAGATGACTCAAATGGACTGAATTAACTTATTAACAACTTTATTTCGTAGCTCCATCACTGGAGTATAGGAATGGTTGGTCGGATGACCGCTCAGTTGGGAAATCTAAGTTGAACTGCACTACAAGAGGATCGCGTCGATAGCGTAACACTAGCTATCTCAGCGTTTTATAGAATAACAAGAATAAAATGAACACGTAGCCATACGGCTCGGAAGTCATGTGTTTCCGCTACAGGTGAATAGGTCAACTGCTTCCCATGGAAGGTGTTGTGACCTGTTTACAAGACACACTAAATGTTTATTCAGGCAAATGCAAACCAGGCTACTGCAAGCATTGCATAGCATGGTCTAGTTTCACGTCCTGTTATGGCGCTTAGGTTACACTCCTAATTCGCCAATAACCCCTTGGGTCATGGGTTTATTTACAGATATGGAATTTATCTGTATATAAAATGTAATATATTACATATCTAGATTCTCTGTGATAATGTGTCCCAGATACGGGAATTCACGTATAAATTGCATGACGTTCCTTTTCTTCGTCATATAAAGATTTGAAACAAACACATTTATATTTTGAAGAAATAAAAGTCCACACTGATGTAAGATGTGTTTTAAAATATTCATGTATGACGGGAGCTTTCGTCTACTTGATGACATTATGGTGATTTTTTGAGACTATGGGAAAAATATTTAGTTTATGTACGTTCTGATGCAGTTGCACTTGAATAAAGCAAGTCAAGAGGGTTAGTTTGGCTATTTGTGTGAAGGTTGGCTAACTTCAGCAGTACTGTAGCTTTGGCACCAGGTTCACCCCAGATATCAACGATCTGTGCAACAATAGTGAATCAAACAAAAGACGCCAGGCAGAACAAGTCGTGGTACATTTTCTGTTTGCTTTGGCATTGTTCTCTTTGGGCAACAGAGCTGAACTTCTGCACGAAATCTAGAGCACAGGGCTCTCGTTACCCTTAACATTTCCTTTGCACTTATTATGTGAAGCGTCAAAATGATGAAATCTTGCTGTATAGGCTCTATATTTGATTGGCTATTTAAGTATCTTTGGGGTTTCTATAAATTAATTAGAATTAAACAAATGAAAGTTATATTTTTTTATCC
The DNA here is from genome assembly GCF_015104395.2 of Macrobrachium nipponense. Taxonomy (NCBI): domain Eukaryota; kingdom Metazoa; phylum Arthropoda; class Malacostraca; order Decapoda; family Palaemonidae; genus Macrobrachium; species Macrobrachium nipponense. Next base: position 6,152,683 of record NC_061099.1, read on the forward strand.
TTTTTTGTTTGGGCTCTCCTGGTACCTTTCACGGTATTTCTGGCCCTGAGAGCAACATTTCAGTTAAATGCGTTTGTGAATGCCACAGAGATGCGGCGCCACAGGTCCATGAATGAAGAAGCGGGTGCCCACTGGAGAAGGCATGACCATTGTCTCATCTCATGAGGTTCCCCTGAGAACCCCTTGGAAAACCCTGGGAGTGGACACGATATCCCGTTGGTAGAAGATGAAGTTGAAGCCATTTTCTGACGTAGAGGGCTGCTTTGATTGCCAGAGGAACTTCATTTATAGCAACGCGATGACTGACAGAAATATTAACAGGAATATTATTAACAACGTGATGATTGAGAGGAGTATTAACAGCTCGACTCTCCCAGATTAAGCTCACTGGATGGAGAGCTTTTGGTTGAATTCAAGTTCTTGTCATTGTTGGTTGGTCTACACAGGTCATAGGGTGTGACCTCACTGCCTTAAAGTTCGTGTGTACTTGGGCTCTCTTGCAATCAGATCAAAGCTGTTTACTTGGCTTTCAAAGACACTTCCATTTGAGGTGATACGTGGTAAGTCCCCGTTCTTAAGTTAGGCTCTCCTATGCTGACACATCTGTCTGTTCAACTGCTGACATCTGACAGTATCATTTGGAGCTCTTAAATATATTACTTTACAGAACCTGCCTCTGAGCTCCTTGTTAAGTTTATTAGTAAGGGATGTCACCCAGTGTTCTTTGACAGTGCCTGACATTCGCTCATACAGTTAACATTACAGGTTTGGAAGTGGCTGACAATATTTTTATATCAACTAACCATGGATGAGTGCCTATACGAAATTTGGCGCCCGTATCAAAAAGTGAAACATCTGCCAGAAATTTGACTTTTCTATTTTTCTTTTTTCTCTCCATTAAAAGTTCATTGTAAGCCTAAACAGATTTTTTTTTCAGATCATTGATTTTTCCCAGCTCTTCAGCTCTATTTGTGGATTCTTTACTCTTTTTTTTTTCCCAAAATGATTGTCATTTCTCAATTTATCTATTTCCAAATTTTCACCTCGCTTTTTCCTGACCTTTTTTCTTCGTCTTGTTCTATTCTCAGTCATTATCCCGAGGGAATCCGAAATGTTTTCATTTCCCATGTAATGTTATCCAGATTATGATTGTCTTCTGAGTCCCGTGTTAATGTATATTGGTCAATCTTTGATTGCTAGTTCATTTTCAGTAATCCACCCCGTCCCCATGAGTGTTTGTTTTGTATCCACTTATTTTACTCCCTTTTTTTTCTCGTTAGCCCATTTCTTCCTCTTCCTCTTCGCTCTTCTTGTTTCCTCTTGGCTTATATCCTACCAGCTGTTGGCTGCCTCCGTAAATATTTCGTTGGCTCCAGATTGTCGCCTAAACATTAACTAAAATAACTCACCTTGGTGAATGAGTGTAAACACGTTGCTGGGATTAACAAGCGTAAGCTAAGCAGCATCGATGCCCTTTTGGCTGAGCAACTCTGTCCCAGCCAGTCGCAACAGCAGCAGTCGTTTGTTCATGTTGTTTTTACCACCTCAGTACAACAACGTCCGGTTAAAAGCACCTTGTGATTCAGGACTAAGCGTTACATTGCTCCACCAGGGATTTGGACAATTCGTCACTTTGTAGTCATTGGGTGATTATGCGTTGGCAGTTTTTGGAGTCATTTCCTTTTGTGTCTCAGTAAGACGTCTGGCGTAAAGAATAAAACAATATTGCTTGATTCTGATACAGGAAAGATTTCTGGCAGAACTAGGAAGCTTTGAATATAAAATTAGGTGAAAGGAGTTTGCAAGTGAAAGGACATGGTACATTCGTGCTTTTATTAAACAGTCACTGGTTTTACCCTAATTTCCCTAGTAACGGTAGTGATTTAGCTAGTGAAATCTTTGTTTACAAGTCTTGGCTACTCATTTAATACGAAGACGAAAATGAACACATTGATTTTTTTCATCAATATTTTCTTGGTAACTGTAGTGCTTCATATGGTCAATTATATTTAAATATATTGTTTACAAATCAAAGATACCCATATCCCATAAATACGTGATAAAGAACGCATTGGCGATTAAAAAGAGAAAGTCGGGCATCTCTTAAAGGCAGAGAGAGAGAGAGAGAGAGAGAGAGAGGAGAGAGAGAGAGAGATGCGGGGTGTGGGGGTGGGGTAATAAGATTTGCAGAATGGCGAATGGCCGTGTCAATGGGAAGAAAGGAAGTACCCAGGGGGAAATTGCAGAAACGCCACGGATTGGCGCCAAGAACCACCGGTGCCAAGTGCACACTGGGGTGAATGGAGCCTGTAGCCAACTCTGGAGATTATGGGAAGATGGGCGTGGCCTCTTCAGTCCTACGTAGGCCTCTCATGAACTCGAAGAGCGCCAGAGGAAAGGATGATGCCCTCATAATAAGAATAGATACATAATAAAAAAAAATGTGTTATGGAACGCAGAGAGGTCATCATTTTTGTGTAGACTTTGCAAGTTTCAAGTGGCTGGTTCCCTCATTTTTATATAGATAAATGGCCAATTCCTTCATTTTTATGTAGATAAATGACTGATTCTTTGATTTTAATGTAGGTAAATGGCTAACTCTGATTTATTTTGTAGATAAATGGCTGATTCCTTAATTTTTATGTAATGAATGGCTGATTCCCTAATTTTATGTAGATGAAGGATGATTCCTTAATTTTATGTACATAAATGGCTAATTCCTTATTTATTTTTTAGATAACTGACTAATTCTTGTACTTTTATGTAGGTAAATGGCCAATTCCTTCATTTTGAGGTAGATAAATGGTTAATTCTCTGATTTTTATGTAGATGAATGGCTTAATTCTCTGATATGTAGATGAGTGCTGATTCTCTGATTTTTTGTTTGATAAACGGCTGAATCCATAATTTTCATGTAGATAAATGGCTGATGCCCTAATTGTAGTAGATAAATAGTTGATCCTCCGGTTCTTATATAGATAAAGGGATAATATGCTAATTTGTTGTGTGTGTGAAGGGCTAACTCCCTAATTTTTATGTACACTTTGCAGGCCTTAAAAGGCTAATTCTCTTTTCCTATAAAAAGAAAGGGAATAAAAAAGTGAAGAAAAATATGATAAAACAATATAAAAACAAAATAATTATATAACATAACAAATCGTTGATAGTAATTAGAGTGCCGTTTCTGGAAGGAATGTTATAGTAATATAATGGTCGACATTTTTCAAAAT
>NC_061099.1:6158412-6163781 GCF_015104395.2 Macrobrachium nipponense
AAGGGTTATTGTTTTAGCTCTTTTGCTTTGACTTCCGTGCCAAAGGCCTTCTTGTGATATTGGTCCTTTGCAGCGTGCCCTCGGCCCCTAGCCTAAACCCCTTTCGTTCCTTTAACTGTACCTCCTTTCGTATTCTCTTTTTTCCTTCTTACTTTTCTTAACACTCTCCTAACAGTTGATTCATAATGCAACTGCTTTGAGGTTTTCCTTCTGTTACACCTTTCAAACCTTTTAGTGTTAGTTTCCGTTTCAGCGCCGAATGATCTCATAATTCCCAGTGCTTGCCCATTGGCCTAAATTCTATATTCACTTCAATTCAGTCCGTGTGATATTCGACTCCTCTTAGGCGAACAATTTATGCGCGCACCATAAGCTGTATATTTTCATGGAGAAGCTTGACTCACTCTTTCCTCTAAAAGAATAAATGGATAAATAAAGCCAGTCTGGTATATAATGCTATCGTAACTTCGTACTTCAACAACATAAACAACCTACGATATTGAGAACTGGTTTTTGGTCTCAGGACGTCAGATCCCTTATGCAATCTTTTATAGAGTTACAGATATGAAATAGGCCCCCGTTAAATCAGCGATTCCACGAATCCTCATCTAAATTCACGAGAAGTTCGGTCCAGTTGTATTTTCGCTGGGTTGATGCGATGCACTGACTCATTCTACAAAGACGTTTCGAACAACTTTTTGTTTGCCACTTTACCATCAGTAATGTTGGGGACTCTCTCTCTCTCTCTCTCTCTCTCTCTCTCTCTCTCTCTCTCTCTCTACAAGAGATAGAGCATATAAAATATAATTTGTTGTTGCGAAAACCCGAGAGATTTATGGGATGGGTTATTGATGGTTCTGTCAAGCTGGAAAAAATAATGATTCCTTGCTTCAAGATTTAGTTTTCTTTATTCTCGACTTGTTAAATTGGAGATTTAGGGTACGTGACCGTCTTGTAGGCAAAGAAGCAGAGCGTGTGTAATGATAGAAGTATGCTTTCGTTAACCGCTAAGCTTAGGATTTTTTAAAGTTTTTTTTAGATGTTTTTTTCCAGCTTTTTTTCTCAGGTGTACATGAATTGGCCACGATTGTTTTGAAATTCAAATTTACAGATTCATCCTTAATTCAATGGTAGAAGGATGGATTGGGAATTCAACATTCTAACGATTCCATTCTAAATTCAGCGGTTGAAGGATGAGGAGAGGATGCTTGTGGAAATTGAAGCAGCAGTCAGGGGATCGTAGAGCATTTCTCTGACAGGGATCCTGATCTTGAGTCAGTAGTTGTTAGATGAATAAGTTTTTTTAAAAACGTGACTCGTGAATCTGTAGACAGGTTACGATTAAGCTCGGATGTCGCCAGGTCGCGTCTCCCGGGGCGATGGAAATAATAATAATAATAATAATAATAATAATAATAATAATAATAATAATAATAATAATAATAATAATAATAATAATAATAATAATAGAAGTGCAGGGATGAGTGCGAAAACATTTTTTTTTTTTTTTTTTTTTTTGCAGTTGAGGGGAGAATGGGATTAACGAATGATTGAATTCCTGTCATTACTGCGCGGATTTACGCCGGTTTATATGGTGTTAAATGTATCAAAAATTCTACAGTAATTTATTCAGAGATGCCAAGCTCGGAATAAGCATTGTCTAGGAATAAGCATTATCTAGATTTAAAAGGGGTATCAAACTCATGGTCTGCGGGATGGTCTTAAGTGGCCTTTGCGAGGTGCCAAGAGATTTCTCAACTCGAGCTACTATATAACTGTTAGAACTGAGGAAAATTTAACTAAAGTTACTAAACTGTTAAAACGAGACCTAATAAGTTTTACTTTTCATTCATATGACAATAATTTATTAATTTATTTCATATTATAACTGCTGGCAACAGGCGCTTTTATTGCAAATCTTAATAAATGAATACAAGGAATAAGAAATTGCCAAATCTCTGATGGCCCTCGAGACCATAACCAAGTGCATAATTGGCCCTGGAAAGGATTGAGTTTGACACCCCTGATTCTAGAATCGACTTGATTCCCAGTTCTGTTCAGAGAGAAAACAACGACTTCACGTGCTGCTGGTGTCTGTATCTGTAAAGAAACAAACTGCCAGAGCAGCCGACTCGCCTGTGCATCGGCGGACGCAGGAATTTTAAAGGAGTAAACGGTGATTTGGAAACGATTAGATTCGAAATCGCACCCAAATCACGTCGTTAAATCTTTTCATTGTCACGTGTCGCATATCGAAACGGCCGTCTATTGCTTGGATGTGTTTTACTATGAAATTCAGGGCCTCTGTAACACGGTTTTTTGGATTTTGCTCCTTATCAAAGCATCGGATGTAGCTGAAAGTTGACATATGTATATTTTACAACTACACACAAATTTTGTCAGCATTATCAATAACCTAAACCCGATAGTTTTAATTTTTATAGAGTAAAAATGATCTAGCCGACGCCATGGCCAATGATTGCGAGCCAAGAGTCGAAAAACATTCATTACGTAAGCAAGGTAAACATCGTTTTACGAAATGTTGCTCGGCCCATCCACCAGACAGAAACCCATTCACCTTATTCCATCGGCTCTGAAACCCATAGTAGTCAAGAATGGCTAACAGGATTTGGAAATGTCCCCGTGGTTGCAAAACTGCATTTGTCTTACGACTTGCAACTTTATACAGTCAAGAGAAAGCCCGTGGCCATACTTACTATAGCCTGAATAGGTAATTATTCAGTTTCTAGTTTAAATCCAATGTTTATGGTTTGATTTGTATTTAGCGTAACGTGATTATAATACTTGTAATGTTCAGGATTTTGAACATTTCCATTAACTATTCACTATGCCACCAAGAGAGAGAGAGAAAGACAGAGATTGTATGTAAACAGTCTTTATATAACTATTTTTGTTAAAATAAGATTTTTATCCAAAGTAAATACAAGCTTATATGTGCTAAAATCTCCAGCAGACCAACGGATCATCCGATATAATTTTTTTTTCTTCTTCTTTAGTGGACGACCATGTTGGATATAAAGACTTTATGAAAGGCGGAACGATACATAGATGTGGATGGGGTATCTGTGCTAGCGTAGTAATACTACTGTAGCAGTAGTGCCGCAAAATTAGTAATAGCAGCAATATACATGAATTAAACGTTTAGGCCAACTCCTGGGATTCCTGAGGATCATTTAGCACTTCTTACAACTACACGAGAAATGAGTTTTTATAGCCAGAAGTTAGATTTTCCAATACAATAATGTCCATGATAGCCTTCATTGTTATCCTGAATTATAACGGGGCCAAAGTGGGTGGAGCCTCATGAAGTCATCATTCTAAGCCAAAATACGGTACCGTCTATTTTTTTTCTAGTAAATAGGTAGATAGCCGATAAATAAAAATTGCTTGACATTGGATACAGCAATTATCAAATCAAGCTTGTCTACTATGTCTTTGAAAATTACCAACTATTCCCTACATCTTGTCAATCTGATTGTGATCTATAAAGTAGATTATAATTTCTGAGGACACTAATTTTGGGAGTTACACTAATACTCGAAGTGTTTTTGTATTTATTAACATATTTTATTGGTTTGTTCATTATGACAATTATCAGTGGAGAAGATTCAGAGTTCATAAAGGTGTACTGCTTTGCTTGTATTTTTAAATTTTTGTCATTGTTGCCAGAGGTATAAGCTTCGTTACGTATAGCCAATCATCCATCGAGAAAGAGGGAAGAAATGCTGTCATAAGTTACGAAACGAGTGCGTTCGAAACCTTATCTCTGAGTAAGTTGGCCCGTCTCAAAAAAAAAGTCACTTTTTTACATTATAATACCAAATTTATTCAACCTACGTAATGCAGAATACAATCAAAATTTATGTGTAGTTATAATGTGTATTCTGAATAAGCGTTATATCTATGAGATACCATGATAAAAAGTTATTGCCAAAAAGCCGTGTTACAGAAGCCCTGAATCTCATAGTAGATGAGAAATCCGGAGACCATAAAAGCAGGGAGTTCGCTATATATATATATATATATATATATATATATTATATATATATATATATATATATATATATATATATATATATATATATATCACATCACCGTGATTCATACCTATACATGCATTAAGCTACAAATGTCCAGGGTAGGCTCCACTTTGGGGGTGCCGATCGTAAAAAATATTTGCCAAAAATACACTAATCAAGACAGGCTAATGAAATTTTCAGGCATTATTAGCACTATAATAATGCATATTCCCTGTGAGTTTTATCATCCTACAGGGAAAATTAATGATTTTATGAAAAAAAATGTGAAAAAACGGAAATTTCCGGCCCCTCGTACTGAAGGTTATTTGGTGATTGGTGAGAAACTACAGTCTTGAATAGAAATTCGGTCTGACAGAATGTTGGTATATCCACCTGGAACATCACAAAAAAAAATTAATCAAAATAGAACAGTAAAATAAGCACGTAATAACAAAAAAAAGAGCAACAACTTCGTAAGTTCAGCGAAAGCCTGCCGAAAAAATCAGACTATAGCTAGGAAGAAATATTCAGGAAAAATTCAAATCTCGATTGTAGGGGACAAAACCTTTTGAGAGTTTGTAGTTATTATGTCACTTGATAGCCTAAAACATCTAAAAATTATATTATTTAGGACAATCAAAGAAAACCCACCTAAAAAAAAAAAAAAAAAAAAAAAAAAAAAAAAAAAAAAAAAAAAAAAAAAAAAAAAAAAAGGTGGGGGTGGTTTTTTCTTTGATTGTCCTAAATAATATAATTTTAGATGTTTTAGGCTATCAAGTTACATAATAACTACAAACTCTCAAAAGGTTTTGTCCCTAAATCGAGATTTGAATTTTTCCTGAATATTTCTTCCTAGCTATAGTCTGATATTTCGGCGGGGCTTTCGCTGAACTTACAAAGTTGTTGCTCTTTTTTTTGTTATTACGTGCTTATTTTACTGTTCTATTTTGATAATTGTGCATGTTCCAGGTGGATATACCAACATTCTGTCAGACCGAATTCTATTCAAGACTGTAGTTTCTCACCAATCACCAAATAACCTTCAGTACGAGGGGCCGGAAATTTCCGTTTTTTCACATTTTTTTTCATAAAATCATTCATTTTCCCTGTAGGATGATAAAACTCACAGGGAATATGCATTATTATAGTGCTAATAATGCCTGAAAATTTCATTAGCCTGTCTTGATTAGTGTATTTTTGGCAAATATTTTTTACGATCGGCACCCCCCAAAGTGGAGCCTACCCTTAATATGCAATTCGCTGTACTCGTGTGGATTCGAACCAGCGCACAGAGGAGTTAATCAGGAATTCAATGACGTCTTTACCGAC
>NC_061099.1:6164281-6201131 GCF_015104395.2 Macrobrachium nipponense
CATTATGAATCAACTGTTAGGAGAGTGTTAAGAAAAGTAAAGAAGGAAAAAAGAGAATACGAAAGGAGGTACAGTTAAAGGAACGAAAGGGGTTTCGGCTAGGGGCCGAGGGCACGCTGCAAAGGACAATATCACAAGAAGGCCTTTGGCACGGAAGTCAAAGCAAAAGAGCTAAAACAATAACCCTTCTACTGGTAGTCAAAGAATGATCACTTAAGGATAGCGGGAGCTCTGTAAAGGGTCTGGAATCAACACCCAGAATCCATGAAACTACAGTAAACCCAACTCACTTTCGAGCAGGTGATGAAATGGATAAGCGCTTTTGAGAAGTTTACAGATAACCGAGAATAAGACCACGAAAAAAATGTTCCTTACTTTTTCCCTAGGTGGCCTATAACATTTTATGTCTTATGTGTGCACTGCTAATCAGCGTTCGTTCAGAGAGAAATATAAAGAGAAATTCTCTACCTAGCCCTGGCTGTGAGTAGCGTGGTGTGTATGGTAACTCCGTGCGATTTCAGTACGGTTATCGCCCTCAGGTAATATGGGAAACTAGGACATTCTTGAGTACATCTGATAACAGCAACGTATATTCTTGAGCTCATCCGACAACAACAATGAACACCGAGAGATCTTTAAACAACTTCCAACAATTCAATGGTCTGCAGTTCAATGTAGATTACCTTCTTCAAAGCGAAGAGAGTGTGTATCACTTGTATTAAGCAAAAAAAAAAAAAAATAATAAATAAATATATATATATATATATATATATATATATATATTAATAAAGTACGGAAAACCCAGTTAACAGTACTTGTGAAACCAGTTTTTATAGTTTTTTTAGAAAGCAAGCTCTCCCCCCTCCCCATAAAAAAAAAAAACACACACACAAGAGGTTAAAAATACTAACAGTTATTAGAATTTTGTTAAAAGCAAGCTGTCCATACAAAACAAAAAAAATTAACATAAGAGATTAAATAGCAACAATAATTGCGTTTTTGAAAGCAAGTTGTCTACACAAAACAACAAACCAAGAACACAAGAGGTTAAATAACAACAGTGATTAGTTTCTCTTAAAGCAAACCGCCTAAAAAAAATAAACAGAAACAAAAAAACCCAAGGTTAAATAATAACAGTATAATTTTTTTTTGAAGAGCAAGCTACCCGTGAAAATACAACAAAACTAGAGCATGCGAGGTTAAATATTAACAGTAAATTTTTAGTGCAAGCTGCTAAAAAAAAAAAAAAAAAAAAAAAAAAAAAAAAAACACACACACACACACACACACACACACGAGGTCAAATATAATATTTTTTTCTCTCTCCGTTCGACAGGTAACCCTGACTCTTATGAATAATCTACGGGTCCCGGCAACTTTTTGTGCAGAGTTAATTCCTTGGCGCAGCGGCCAGGTAGCACCTCTACTTTCCTAGGTACGACTTAACCAGTCTGGCGTTCAGTATTGATGTATCCAAGTCGTACCTCCACCACCACCGACGTCACCACTCTCTATTTGCTGGTATCATATGATCTCAATATTTCTTTCTATCTCTTAATTAGAATGAAGCTTTAAGGTGAATTGACGTTTATCAGTGATTCATTATGTTTTCAGATAAGCTGTCTAATACCAGTTTCTCTTTTTTTTAATACTAGTTTTTTTTTTATTAACCTGCATTAATCCCCGAATGAAAGCATTTCAATCCGTCTTTATATTATGCCAAATATTCGTAATAGTGCAATAACAGTTAAAAAAAAAAAAAAAAAAAAAAAAAAAAAAAAAAAACAAAAAAAAAAAAGGACCAAGAGAAGCGGTATGGAGTGAAATTGGGGGCAGCATATCAGCCTCCACAGCAGACTGACAGCGTACAAAGGCGAGGTATTTATAAGTGCAGAAGGAATCACAAAGGACTGGTAAATCAAAACCGGTTCAATTAGTTCGTGGTCTGCCCACGAGTGTAAATCATTTTTTTTTTTTTACCGTCAAAGTGGGTTCAATGGAATCCCTAGTTATTAAACGAAAGCAATGAAAGACCTAGTTATCAAATGAGGCTTTCATGTCCAGGCAATGAAAGTTTATATTAAAAAGGCCTTCTTATTCGGAGCAGCCTCATACAACTAACTTTTTGCAAAGACACGCACTCCCTGAAAATCATCGAAAGCAAAAATAAATAAATAAATAAATAAATAAATGAATGAAAATAAATAAAAAAAATAGAATTCAGAGTTGAAAACTCTAAATGGGGTGTAGGGTAAATTTACAGAATTTATTTCACAAACGTCACAGGATTTAGTTCTTTTATATCAAAGTTTTCAACCGATTCAGAAACGGAAACCAAAACATGTTTTCGAAGGGAGTTTCAGTATAGAATGATAACCACAGTTCAATATGGGCTTTTGTCGTCATATTTTCATCTGTTATATACAGTAAGATTTAGAAGCCTCTGTCTCTCTTTCTTCTCTTAATAATCATATACCTGATGTCAAACCTCAAGTTCTATCCGCAATCTCCATACTTTATAGCTATATTTACTAAATAGGTTAACGCACGCGTTTTTGTATTCCATACTTAGCTGTTGGCTGCTAATCACAATTCTTCTCTCAACTGGGTGGTACCTGTCAAAGAATTTGCACTCAGCGGAATAGACGTAAAAACAAGAATAAAAAATTTTTGAAAAATGTCGACCATTATATTACCATAACATTCCTTCCAGAAACGGCACTCTAATTACTATCAACGATTCGTTATGTTATATAATTATATTGTTTTTATATTGTTTTATCATATTTTTCTTCACTTTTTTATTCCCTTTCTTTTTATAGGAAAAGAGAATTAGCCTTTTAAGGCCTGCTAAGCGTACATAAAAATTAGGGTGTTAGCCCTTCACCCACACAACAAATTAGCATATTATCCCTTTATCTATATAAGAACCGGAGGATCAACTATTTATCTACTACAATTAGGGCATCAGCCATTTATCTACATGAAGATTATGGATTCAGCCGTTTATCTACAAAAAATCAGAGAATCAGCCATTCATCTACATAAAAATCAGAGAATTAGCCATTCATCTACATAAAAATCAGAGAATTAACCATTTATCTACCTCAAAATTAAGGAATTGGCCATTTACCTACATAAAAGTACGAGAATTAGTCAGTTATCTACAAAATAAATAAGGAATTAGCCATTTATGTACATAAAATTAAGGAATCATCCTTCATCTACATAAAATTAGGGAATCAGCCATTCATTACATAAAAATTAAGGAATCGGCCATTTATTTACAACAAAAATCAGAGAGTTGGCCATTTACCTACATTAAAATCAAAGAATCAGTCATTTATCTACATACAAATGAAGGAAATGGCCATTTATCTATATAAAAATGAGGGAACCAGCCACTTGAAACTTGCAAAGTCTACACAAAAATGATGACCTCTCTGCGTTCCATAACCCATTTTTTTTTATTACGTATCTATTCTTATTATGAGGGCATCATCCTTTCCTCTGGCGCTCTTCGAGTTCATGAGAGGCCTACGTAGGACTGAAGAGGCCACGCCCATCTTCCCATAATCTCCAGAGTTGGCTACTGGCTCCATTCACCCCAGTGTGCACTTGGCACCGGTGGTTCTTGGCGCCAATCCGTGGCGTTTCTGCAATTTCCCCCTGGGTACTTCCTTTCTTCCCATTGACACGGCCATTCGCCATTCTGCAAATCTTATTACCCCACCCCCACCCCCGCATCTCTCTCTCTCTCTCTCTCTCTCTCTCTCTCTCTCTCTCTCTCTCTCTGCCTTTAAGAGATGCCCGACTTTCTCCTTTTAATCGCCAATGCGTTCTTTATCACGTATTTATGGGATATGGGTATCTTTGATTTGTAAACAATATATTTAAATATAATTGACCATATGAAGCACTACAGTTACCAAGAAAATATTGATAAAAAAAATCAATGTGTTCATTTTCGTCTTCGTATTAAATGAGTAGCCAAGACTTGTAAACAAAGATTTCATTAGATAAATCACTACCGTTACTTGGGAAATTAGGGTAAAACCAGTGAATGTTTAATAAAAGCACGAATGTTTTTTACCATGTCCTTCACTGCAAACTGCAAACTCCTTTTCACCTAATTTTATATTCAAAGCTTCCTAGTTCTGCCAGAAATTCTTTCCTGTATCAGAATCAAGCATATTGTTTCATTTTCTTTACGCCAGACGTCTTACTGAGACAACAAAAGGAAATGACTCCAAAAAACTGCCAACGCATAATCACCCGAATGACTACAAAGTGACGAATTGTCCAAATCCCTGGTGGAGCAATGTAACGCTTAGTCCTGAATCACAAGGTGCTTTTAACCGGACGTTGTTGTACTGAGATGGTAAAAACAACATGAACAAACGACTGCTGCTGTTGCGACTGGCTGGGACAGAGTTGCTCAGCCAAAAGGGCATCGATGCTGCTTAGCTTACGCTTGTTAATCCCAGCAACGTGTTTACTCATTCACCAAGGTGAGTTATTTTAGTTAATGTTTAGGCGACAATCTGGAGCCAACGAAATATTTACGGAGGCAGCCAACAGCTGGTAGGATATAAGCCAAGAGGAAACAAGAAGAGCGAAGAGGAAGAGGAAGAAATGGGCTAACGAGAAAAAAAAGGGAGTAAAATAAGTGGATACAAAACAAACACTCATGGGGAGGGGGTGGATTACTGAAAATGAGCTAGCAATCAAAGATTGACCAATATACATTAACACGGGACTCAGAAGACAATCATAATCTGGATAACATTACATGGGAAATGAAAACATTTCGGATTCCCTCGGGATAATGACTGAGAATAGAACAAGACGAAGAAAAAAGGTCAGGAAAAAGCGAGGTGAAAAATTTGGAAAATAGATAAATTGAGAAATGACAATCATTTTGGGGAAAAATAAAGAGTAAAGAATCCACAAATAGAGCTGAAGAGCTGGGAAAAATCAATGATCTGAAACAAAAATCTGTTTAGGCTTACAATGAACTTTTAATGGAGAGAAAAAAGAAAAATAGATAAGTCAAATTTCTGGCAGATGTTTCACTTTGTGATAGGGGCGCCAAATTTCGTATAGGCACTCATCCATGGTTAGTTGATATAAAAATATTGTCAGCCACTTCCAAACCTGTAATGTTAACTGTATGAGCGAATGTCAGGCACTGTCAAAGGAACACTGGGTGACATCCCTTACTAATAACTTAACAGGAGCTCAGAGGCCAGGTTCTGTAAAGTAATATATTTTAAGAGCTCCAAATGATACTGTCAGATGTCAGCAGCTGAACAGACAGATGTGTCAGCATAGGAGAGCCTAAGACCCTTGTAGAAATGTCTTTAGAATGGGGCATGATTATTGGGAATTATGGTTCCCAAAGGGAAAACGAAACTAAGCCTAACTTAAGAACGGGGACTTACCACGTATCACCTCAAATGGAAGTGACTTTGAAAGCCAAGTAAACAGCTTTGATCTGATTGTAAGAGAGCCCAAGTACACACGAACTTTAAGGCAGTGAGGTCACACCCTATGACCTGTGTAGACCAACCAACAATGACAAGAACTTGAATTCAACCAAAAGCTCTCCATCCAGTGAGCTTAATCTGGGAGAGTCGAGCTGTTAATACTCCTGTCAATCATCACGTTGTTAATAATATTCCTGTTAATATTTCTGTCAGTCATCGCGTTGCTATAAATGAAGTTCCTCTGGCAATCAAAGCAGCCCTCTACGTCAGAAAATGGCTTCAACTTCATCTTCTACCAACGGGATATCGTGTCCACTCCCAGGGTTTTCCAAGGGGTTCTCAGGGGAACCTCATGAGATGAGACAATGGTCATGCCTTCTCCAGTGGGCACCCGCTTCTTCATTCATGGACCTGTGGCGCCGCATCTCTGTGGCATTCACAAACGCAATTAACTGAAATGTTACTCTCAGGGCCAGAAATACCGTGAAAGGTACCAGAAGAGCCCAAACAAAAAAGGATAAAAAAATATAACTTTCATTTGTTTAATTCTAATTAATTTATAGAAACCACAAAGATACTTAAATAGCCAATCAAATATAGAGCCTATACAGCAAGATTTCATCATTTTGACGCATCACATAATAAGTGCAAAGGATATGTTAAGGGTAACGAGAGCCCTGTGCTCTAGATTTCGTGCAGAAGTTCAGCTCTGTTGCCCAAAGAGAACAATGCCAAAGCAAACAGAAAATGTACCACGACTTGTTCTGCCTGGCGTCTTTTGTTTGATTCACTATTGTTGCACAGATCGTTGATATCTGGGGTGAATCTGGTGCCAAAGCTACAGTACTGCTGAAGTTAGCCAACCTTCACACAAATAGCCAATCTAACCCTCTTGACATGCTTTATTCAAGTGCAACTGCATCAGAACGTACATAAACTAAATATTTTTCCCATAGTCTCAAAAAATCACCATAATGTCATCAAGTAGACGAAAGCTCCCGTCATATATGAATTTTTTAAAACACATCTTACATCAGTGTGGACTTTTATTTCTTCAAAATATATATGTGTTTGTGTTTCAAATCTTTATATGACGAAGAAAAGGAACGTCATGCAATTTATACGTGAATTCCCGTATCTGGGACACATTATCACAGAGAATCTAGATATGTAATATATTACATTTTGTATACAAATAAATTCCATATCTGTAAATAAACCCATGACCCAAGGGGTCATTGGCGAATTAGGAGTGTAACCTAAGCGCCATAACAGGACGTGAAACTAGACCATTCTATGCAATGCTTGCAGTAGCCTGGTTTGCATTTGCCTGAATAAACTTTTAGTGTGTCTTGTAAACAGGTCACAACACCTTCCATGGGAAGCGGTTGACCTATTCACCTGTAGCGGAAACACATGACTTCCGAGCCGTATGGCTACGTGTTCATTTTATTTTTGTTATTCTATAAAACGCTGAGACAGCTAGTGTTACGCTATCGACGCGATCCTCTTGTAGTGCAGTTCAACTTAGATTTCCCAACTGAGCAGTCATCCGACCAACCATTCCTATACTCCAGTGATGGAGCTAAGAAATAAAGTTGTTAATAAGTTAACTCAGTCCGTTTGAGTCATCTCCCTTATTCTGAAGAAGAACCAAAATCTACGAGATATCACTCAGACGAGAAGGGGATAAAGAACCACAATGCTTACGTATAACAGTCATAAGAAAAGACATACAAACTGTCGCCGTCCTATACCATTGTAAGAAATGGTGGCAGCGGACAGCAAGAAATGGTAGCAGCCCTAAATCTACAGTTACAAAGAAGTATCTACGCCTACCAAAGCAATGGAATCATCGAGAATCAGCTATAAATCAGAAGTAAACTGAGGAAACAGGATCTTCAATCAACAGGCAATATCCTTATCACATTATCTGTTTTTAATATTATCATTTTGGGGGACTTTATTATAATCTGCAACACATCTTTATTTTATATTGCATATGCGTTTACGCAGTGGACGTGTGTACTCATATAGATACTTTGATAGACTCGCAAGGAATCGTAGTGATAAGAAAAAAGCAAAAGTTAACATGGCAACCACTGTGGCTGGCTCTTCCGCACCCAGTAACCCCAATCCCGTGGTTACTCTAGTGAGTGCTAGGTCAGCTATAGTACCTTTTCAAGGTCGGGTCAATGGGTTCCTGCCTCAAAACGTCGAGTCATGGATCTCATCAGTAGATGCTCATTTAAACGCAAAATGCATCACAGACCCATCTGTACAATTACAGGAAGCTAAAAGCTTCATAGACTTTGCTAAAGGAGATGCAAGCGCATATGTTAGAGGGGTCTCTTACAAAGAGGCGGTTACGTGGGACGATTTCAAAGTTAGGCTACGTGCTATATATGGCGGTGAAGAAGCCGTAGATATAGTCTTGGCTTTAAGGAACATCCTTAATCAAGCCTCTATGACTCAGCTTAATGTTGTAGAACGGGCGGCAGTAATTGCCGACCAGCTAAATGAATATCAAGATAACTTACATAACTCCACTTGGGTTACAAGAACCAATATCGCCGTGAAAGATTTCATACGGCTATTATACTTGACTTGCATGACAGTTAGGTTGCCTGAAGCTTTAGTGCGGTGTTTTGACAAAAAGCTAACGCCCGACAGTTCTGAACTAGATGTGTATAAACAGATCAAAAAGCACATGTGTAAGTGTACTGACCTCGATCCCTTGCTTACTCAGGTTTTTGCAAAAAATGAAAATAAGCCACAACAAGTAAACGTAGTTCATAATAATCAAGCTGCAGGGATGACTTGTTACAATTGCAAGCGCCCAGGTCACATGATTTCAGACTGTAGGACACGTTTTTGTTCAATTCATAACAGTTCCACTCATTCATATAAATCGTTGCTTTCTCGCACAGTCCAACAGCAGAATCCTAGAAACATGCAAACTGTTGCTGATGAAAACAAGAAGAAGAATCCTCAGTACTATAAGAAGAAGCAGGCGAACAGCAATACTGTTCAACATCAGAAACAAACAAATCATGCTTCAAGTAACTCTGTTCCCGGGCCGTCTAGCCAGAACTCGCAAGGTCAGACAAATTTTCCGAGTGTGCAAAACAAAGCAAATACCACGTAGTCACCTCCAATGGGGGAGAGGATGATGTTGGGTCATTCATAAACATCTTTTGTATCAAATAATCAATCTAATCATTTACCAGATCATTGTGAGACAATCGATTTTCCTATGAAACACACGGCCGAATCCAATAAATCAGTGCAGGTTCCCGTAGATTTGCAACAAATTCACGCAATAATAAGCCAAAATGAATTACGCCCCACATTACATGCAGTAAATTTAGAGCACCGATCCTTTACATTATTTTTTTATTCTGGTAGTCCACTTAATATCATGGATTTGCGGACTCACCACTTGTTATTTTTGAACTTCCCTATAGAGAAGTCCGGAGTAAGGCTCTTGGGTATAGGAAACAATGAATTAAATGTGGTAGGAGTAACTCATCTTCAGTACAAGGTCGGTAAGCGCACGTTTACCGATACCTTTATCGTTGAACAAAACACTGATATGTATCCAGCTGTAATTATAGGATACCCGTCTATGGGCACTCAAAACATTACCTTAGCCCCTGCAAAACAAGGCGTGTATATCAAAGGAAAATTCTATAAGTCTTCTAACACCTAAAATCAGTTTTGGATAAAAAGGAGACAACAAATAAAACAGTAACGTACGTTGAGGAACCAATCACTTGTCTCATGAATCAAGAAATAATCCATGCAACCCAAAAGAATTCTCACTCACCCATAATATCAGCTTGCACGCAAACTCTCGAGCCGAACGTAACTTCGAATATATTAGTGCAAGTAAAAAAAACTTTGCCGAGATCTGAAATGATAATCCTTTCCGACACTCTGAAAACTAACGGGTTGTCCATCACACAAGCCATATATACAGTCGGCTCACAACAACAATGTAACATTGAAGTCTGTAATCATTTGAATACCACTTTAGTAATTCACAATAATCAGCATGTCTTGGATGTGGAAGTTTATAAACATCGCATTCTTACCGTCGCTGAGATCAATCACGCTCAATCGGTTGCGGATGAATCCCTTTTGCAATCTATTAAAAGTAAAATCAATCAAGACATTCAAGAAGAGGAAATTCAGCAGAAATTTCTCAATCTTTTAACTGAATATCATGATGTTTTCTCCACTACGGATGGATCCTTAGGAAAAACGGATGTCATAGAACACCAAATAAGGTTAAAAGACAAGCAGAAAGTTATCTATGTACCTTCGTACAGACTCCCTATGAAATTCCAGAATGAGATAAATGATGAAGTATGTAAAATGCTAGAAGAAGGAGTCATTAGGATATCGAACAGCCCTTATAATTTTCCGTTAATAGTTGTACCGAAAAAAGATCGAACTTGGCGTATCTGCGTAGACTTCCGTCGCTTAAATGAGGAAACGATCCCTGATCGATTCCCAGTGCCATGTACTGACGATATTTTATCTTTGCTATGTCAGAACAAATATTTTACCAGTTTGGACTTACTTAAAAGGCTTTCACCAGATACCATTAGAAGAATAGAGTATCCCATACACTGCCTTCAGCACAGCCAGGGGACATTATGAATTTTTGCATATGTCTTTTGGTTTACATTGTGCTCCCATAACATTTGCTAGAATGATCAACATAGTGTTTGGAGACATGTTAGGGGATATCCTACATGCCTATATGGACGACCTTGTAATCTTTCTAATACCTTAGAAGAACATCTACGTAAACTGGAGCTAGTGCTACAGAGACTAAGACAGCATAATTTACGGGTAAAGATAAGTAAGTGTGTTTCAAAACAGAACTAGTCTATTTAGGTTTTACGGTGTCTAGTCAAGGTCTTAAAGTAGTCCACGATAAGGTGTCGGCTTTCCTGACTTCGGTAAGGAATTCTTTATTGCAACAGACGCCTCAGACCTAGGAGTAGGTGGGGTATTGCTTCAGCAATATGACAAACAGTTTTTCCCTATAGCTTTTTATTCACATATACTGAGACCTTCCGAAAGTAAATATGCAGTAATAGATAAGGAAGGGCTAGCTATTGTTAATTCACTAGTGCATTTTAAGTTCATAATATACGGTTATCCCGTCAAGGTTCTCACTGATCATAAGCCCCTAACCGACTTCTTTAAAGGCTTTAGTCACAGTCCCAAATGAACTCGGTGGCATATGATCACCCAAGACTTTGGCGTGAGGATCGGGTATTTACCTGGGATAGCAAATATCATTGCTGACGCATTACCACACAACCCCTCGTCATCTTGTATGGAGCCATTAGCTGAATTAATAGATATATCAACATCCATGCCTATTGTTAAAACTGTATCTGAACAGGAAGATCTGGGCTGGAGTGCTGAACTAATACAGACTGAACAAAGAAAAGATCAGCAGTTAGAAAAAATCATAAATGCTTTGAACGGAAATCCTAAGGAAAAGGAATATATAAAGTATACGCAGCAGAATTATATAATTAAAGATAATATTCTGTGTAGATCCGTGACAAGGAAAACCCGCAACACACCACAGGTGACTAACGACCAGGTAGTGGTACTAATCGCACTTATACCCACTGTCTTAAATTGGTTGCATGCAAATCCATTGCATGGCCACCCGGGGTTCTCCATCATGTCACAGAAAGCCAAATCATTATTTTATTGGCATACAATGCTTACAGATATAAAAAAGCACATAGCTAATTGTCGCACTTGTCAGGAAAACAAAGGGCACACGAAGACACCTGTCAGCCTAGGGGCTTATCCCGTGCCCAATCAACCCTTTGAAAGAGTACACTTAGATTTATTAACAGGGTTTTACGAGTCAGACAGAGGAAATAAGCACCTCTTAGTAATCATAGATGCCTTGACTCGATATACAGAACTGATAGTGCTTAAAACTAAAACCGCGATCGAATGCGCTAGGATGTTTTACGAGTGCTACATTTGTAAACATGGCATTCCACACATGATAATCTCTGACTCGGGTGGAGAATTCAATAATCATTTCCTTAACTCGTTGTGTGAATTCCTTTGCATAAAGAAAATCAATACCATGATCTACCACCCAGAGTCGAATGGGCTAGTGGAAAGAGCAAATAGAAAGGTTTTAAACATATTAAGAGTTACAATAGGGGGATTAGACCCCAAATGGGATATTGCCATACCTGCGGTACTAAGCACTCTTAATCACTCATATCAAGTATCTATTAAAATGTCGCCGCACGAGGCACTGTACGGTACCCCAGCTACAACGCCTTTCCATGTATTAACGCCTACAACCAATTTATCAAATCCTCTAAAAGATGTTATGGATGCAAGCATAAGTCGATATAATATACTTCGTAAGAATCTAGAAGAATCACAAATCATAATGAAAAGAAATCATGATAAAACAGCTAAGCCAACTAAAACATATACCGTGGGTGATAAGGTATACATGCAAGTATATGTATGCAAGGGACTCAACTACAAACTGACACCTAAGTTTGAAGGCCCGTTTAACATTTTAGAAATATTAACGGCCAATAGATTTAGAGTTCAAAACGTATCCCAACCCACTGATAAGAGAATCGCACCATTGGCTCACATAAGAAATTAAAAGAAGGGTAGAAGGAAGTGAGGGAAATTTTTGTATCTATGAAACTTGTATAATAACTTTATATATATATAATATTTGTATGTAAAAATTTTTCTTTAACATGAGTAATTACATATATTTTACTCATTGCAGGTTTCCAAAATGAAGCTTTTATTGTTAGGAGTGATATGTTCGTTCAGACATCTTTATTGTGTGGGAAGAGCGCTAAAACAAAAAATATAGATTTTACACATGGCACCATTGTGGAAAGAACAGAAGACTTTTTCATTACAGCAAGCAATATAGTTATAGAAGTAGATATGCAAGCAATTTTCCTCCCGGAGGATGAAGTCATTAACCTAAAAAGCGACCTGTTGAGATTAGCTGTATCGTTGAATGAAATGCACCAACGTCATTTTCGTGTTAATCCAGAGAGTTCGCTAGCACAAACACTAAGCATCGCGGAAATGTTATCATACGACTTGCAAAACAAAACTGCCTAGGCAGAAGCTCTGGCTCGAGATCTGCTGATGTGGACTGTGCGGCACAATAACCTCGAAAGACGCTGCACTAAACATCTTTGGATCTGTTGCAAGTTTAGGCTTAGGAATTTCAAATCGTCTTAAAATTAATGATCAGAACAAGAGAATTGAGTTTTTGCAACATGAAAACGAATGAGTTTTGTCAGAACTTCGTACACAATTGTCATCAATTAATCAAATAATGAGTTTGGTGAACGAACATTCTAGTAATATCGACCAGATTATGTAAGTGCAACACTTGCTGGCAACGTTAGCGTATTGTAGTTCGAAAATAGATCATATCCGTACCAAAATTTCACATTTTATTGAGAAATCAAAGACTATGTGGAAGCTATTACGCTAGCAACAAAGGGTGTTTTATCACCACATCTTTTGCCTATTAAAGATCTGACTTTAACTTTGGAGAACGGACGGGAGAAACTGAGTTATGTTCCTTTGTTAGACGCCCATAAGATAGAATTTTATTATAGTTTAATGTCAGTAAGTGTTGAAAATTATAGGATCATGATTACAATTCCCTTTGATTCTTCTGATGCCTGGCAGGCATACAAAATCACACCGTTCCCAACTTTCATGACGAATAACTCAAATCCAGTAATATCCAATTTGACGGGACACGTATTGATTTCCCGATAGGGAAACATATACAGTCATTAAGGACTTAGATAAATTCGCTCACTGTTCAGAAGCCATGAATAATAAAGTTTGTACAGCTGACTCCTTTGAATTCCATCATATATCAATGGATTCATGCGAGTTAGGTATAGTGCTAAATGGTTCTCTCTCCCATACACACGAAAGTTGTCTGAAAAAACTTTATCCTTTTGACAATAATAAGTTCAATTACAGGCTGAACAACAGCTCGTGGATGCGATACGACAAGGAAGGCTTTAAGGTATCGTGCCCAGACGGATCCACGGCCCACTCCCAGATCTTCGTTGCCGCTGAAGGTTGCATCGGGATGTCCACGAACTACACGGTCCGAGGAGTTAACACTATCATCAGGGAACGGGCCTATTTCGCGAATTTCACGTGGACCAGTACTGTCGTCCCATCCTTACCTCTCCCATACAACGCAAAGGTGGCTCATCGTTTGACGCAACTAGCTGATATGGACCACACGTCAACGACTTATGCAGGGGGGAATCTTCGTTTCTATGTGTCGCTGACCGTGACTTGCGTTTCGCTGGTGATTCTTATCGCCGCCTTTGCTTGGCGTAGGTTGAGGCGAACACAGATGGATCTTCAGAAGAACGTCATGCAATGTCCAGACAACACTCCTATCGCGCTGAAAGCATTTACCGTTAGAGCCATTTGAAATTGGCCATTTCACTTGACTCGGAGGAAAATTGTCTGGAATTGATTGTGTGTGAAAAAGCGTCCCCGTACGCTGGCAATATGTAGGACAAGAAACTCCGAGACTTTGCTTTCATTATATATATGAACAGTTAAAAGTATCTTTTGGGCACCTAATAAAATATTGAAGCCCCATATATTAAAATGTTGGTGCGTGTACGTACCAGGAATCTATAACTTGTGCACAATCATATCAATTATAATATTCAATACCTTTACCAAGAGTAACAAATATTCTTAAACAGTTACCCATTATCATGTATAAATTATGTATCTCTACGGGGTAACAACTATTCTTAAACAAGTTACCAATTACTATAATCATTCATGTATACATGCTAACCTTTTATTTTGTGGTACCTCCTAATCATTACTAACATTATGCCATATATAGCATATGGATCTGTATTTTCCATGCATTTTTCTTTATTTTTATGAATATGTTCTATTAGATATGTAATTTTTTGTTTTACATATAATTTTTTGAATATTTTTCCTTAATCACTTGTTTATGGCTATGACTAAATATATTATATACGGTCACACTCCTAACGTAACTTTTTATGTTCAGTAGCTTGAATGGTAGCTGTCCAAGCTAATGTAATATATTACATTTTGTATACAGATAATGTTCCATATCTGTAAATAAACCCATGACCCAATGGGATCATTGGTGAATTAGGAGTGTAACCTAAGCGGCCATAACAGGACGTGAAACTAGACCATTCTATGCAATGCTTGCAGTAGCCTGGTTTGCATTTGCCTGAATAAACTTTTAGTGTGTCTTGTAAACAGGTCACACACCTTCCATGGGAAGCGGTTGACCTATTCACTCCGTAGCGGAAACACATGACTTCCGAGCCGTATGGCTACGTGTTCATTTTATTCTTGTTATTCTATAAAACGCTGAGATAGCTAGTGTTACGCTATTGACGCGATCCTCTTGTGGTGCAGTTCAACTTAGATTTCCCAACTGAGCGGTCATCCGACCAACCATCCATTCTATACTCCATGATGGAGCTAAGAAATAAAGTTGTTAATAAGTTAACTCAGTCCGTTTGAGTCATCTCCCTTATTCTGAGAAGAACCAAAATCTACGAGATATCACTCAGACGAGAAGGGGAAAAAGAACCACAATGCTTACATATAACAGCCGTAAGAAAAAGACATACAAACTGTCGCCGTCCTATAACCATTGTAAGAGGTGGACAGCGGACAGTAAAGATACACTAATAAATCAGACATTTTTGTACGATAATGGAAGAAAGGAATTTCGTGGGTTTTGTACACGATTCCCGTAACAGGAGCACATGAGCACGATTTATCTAATAGATAAATTCCACAATAAACAGAGCGAACTGAACGTAAGTTTTATACGACTCTAAGGAGACTTGCTTCTTGTCACCGCGTGTAAGATACTTCCCTTCTCTGTAAGAACTTTACCAAAAAGACAGACTTATTATTGCTTTGTATCGATCTACAAAATACTCAGGAGTCTTCTTACCAAACCTCGTTATCATTCCGCTACGCGGACATTCGTAGGAAACTTCGTCTCTCAACTGGAAATAATTAACAGACGTTGTGTGTATAGTTGTATAGTGTGATCATCAGAACAGCGATGAGAGAAGACTCAAGTTGGGAATAGGAATACGAGGTCATTCAGCTGTGAAAGGAAAATTGGCAGCAAAGGAGTTCTGAGAGGTGTAACAGGAGAAAAACCTCACAGCAGTTGCATTACGACAAAATTGTTAGGAGAGGGTGGAAAGCAAGATGGAAGAAATAGAACATGAACGGGGGTACAGTAGAAAGAGGCTGCAGCTAGGGGCCGCAGGGTCGCTGCAAAGAACCTCAAGTAATGCCTACAGTGCACGACGTGAGGTGCGATGACGGCACTAACCCCCCCTACGGAGAGAAGACCAAATATTTAGGGAGAGATGGTAAAACGAGACATCTTAATCTTGACGATGGGACGCTGATGTTTTTTTTACCTTCATTTATGACTTTTTTTATTGTTTTTATAACACCTTTTATTATCGTTAGGGACGTAGCCTTTATTACCGTTGTAATCTGATTAGAATTTTATTGTTGTAGTGAACGCCTATTATGGATGGGGGGGGGGGGGGATCTCCAAAGAGGGCTGGCCACTGTTGAAACTACACAAGTATTATTGGTTGTGTTCCTTTCATTTTGTTATTATTTACAGTTTCCCCTTTTCCTGTACTGTTATTGGTGTGTTAGGACTATTATTGTCATTACTATTGCTGTTTTTTTGGTCTTACCACATTATTGCCATTATCATGACCTTAATATCAAGTATTAGACAACCGCTTTAATTTCTACCATACAGTGAACAACTATTCCATAACGTCGACTAAACCGACTGATGCCATTTTTTATAAACAAACAACACGGATGATTAAAATTGCTGTTATTATCAACAGTGCTACAAGAGTAATTGTTCAATAATTTTTTCCGACTTTTATTTTGTACTGTCTCTTTCCATCTGGAGCTAATACAGAATTATTATTATTATTATTATTATTATTATTATTATTATTATTATTATTATTAGTTGTTATTATTATTATTGTTTTTATTATTATTATTATTATTATTATTATTATTATTATTATTATTATTATTATTTCCTTTTTTCGAAAATAGAAACCGAAGAAAATCGGCCTTCGATGGGTTTCTACAGGAAGTTTTCGAAGTTCTGTACATTCCTAAAGGAAAAGTTTCCTACAGGCTTTTCTACAAATATAATAATAATAATAATAATAATAATAATAATAATAATAATAATAATAATAATAATAATAATAATATACAATAATAATATTTTTTAATTGTAGTAATGATAACATAGAATTTTTATGTTATTGTTATTGTTATTATTATTATTATTATTATTATTATTATGATTATTATTAAAATTAATAATCATAATAATAATAATATTAATAACATAATTCTATGTTTATCATTACTACAATTAATTCGTTGCACTTTTCGAAAACCGGAATAATAATTATAAAAAAAAAGTCGTAAGGATGGGTTCCTACAGGAACCTTTGGAGTCCTGTACATTCCTACAGGAGTCGCTACTGGCATTCCTACAAATAATAATAATAATAATAATAATAATAATAATAATAATAATAATAATAATAATAATAATAATAATAAATCCTGGTATCATTACAATTATTATTGATTCGTTACTCTACGAAAACCGAATTTGGAAAAAAAATCCTCACAGAAATGGCTTCATGCAGGAACTTTCGAAGTCCTGTACATTACTGCAGGACAGTCTCTACAGACATCGCTACAAAAGACGACCGAAGAAGAACAGAATGCTAAGACGAAGGCGATGGAGGGTCAGAGGCTAGTTTCTGGCGCCTCTGGGCTGATCATAAATTTTCTACTGCGCCTCTCTCTCTCTCTCTCTCTCTCTCTCTCTCTCTCTCTCTCTCTCTCTCTGTGGTTTTCTATAGACAAACTGACAATAGTTCTTTTGAGAAGAGACAAAGGGTACTGAGCACTCTCAGTATAATATATAATAATAATAATAATAATAATAATAATAATAATAATAATAATAATAATAATAATAATACTCTATATGAGAGAGAGAGAGAGAAAATTGTTAATGACTCTGATGACTATAGTATCATAGTTTATCTGTAAAATTCAAATATATACACCTATTTTAACCCTGTATTTGACCATGACCTCTATAGGCGCTCTACTAGCCTGTTTAAGTAGCACGGGAAAAGCCGCTATTCGAAAAAAAATAGAGAAGAATCTCTGCAAGTGTAACGCTGCTGAAGTAGCCATTACTTTTAATAAAGTATGCTTGAGAGAGGGTCTGCTTCCTAAGTACACTAATATTCGGCTACACGACCCGTCAGCAAGAAATAATGAGAACACCAGAAGCTTTAGAAAATCCCTCCTACAGCGGCAAATAGCGATCAAGACTACCGAACTGCGTGCCATCCAAAACGAGACCAATAATAATAATAATAATAATAATAATAATAATAATAATAATAATAAGAAGAAGAAGAAGAAGAAGAAGAAATTACAGTATGTATCCTTAATTTTTTTTTTACACAATAAACGTATTCCATAATCTTATAATTAATGAAGGCTAAGCCTAGAACTGCTGTCGCCCATCCCCGGGACAGCTCTTAAAAAACCGTCTTGGCCCCAATATAAAGATTTTATTAAGAAGCTAAGGTAACTTTGTTCAAGCTTCGGGACGGTGCGTAGCGTCCCTAGGGAAGGGCCTTGCAGCCTCGACCCTCTCTTATAACACAGACCTTTTAACGTTAGGATACAGTCGTAATAACAAAGTCATTGAATTGCCGATAGTTTGTGATTTTTTCCATGGTCTGTTTTAGCGGATTTGCTTAATATGTTTTGCTTACTCTACGCATTGAGAAAACTACATATACGCTGTTATTTTGATCGCAGACAGTGAAATGAATGGACACTTTAGGCGAATATCTCTACCAAGCATCAGAATTTGAGGATGCAAAGACGCGTTCAAAGGTAGTCACGAGTAATCAAAATTTAATTGCAGTGATGTCGACAGTGATTTTGGGAAAGTTTGCCAAGAAGACTACGGTTGCCCAATCAAGGGCTTAAGCTCCAAGCATGATCTGTTAAGCCAACGACCCCAAGCTGCGCAGGCTATGGTCTTAAAACCCAAATTCTCCGAAGTGCTTCCCAAGCAACAAAGAATACAACTCCAACTCATTTAAGTCCTTCCACAGCAACACCGAGTAAAGCGCAGGAAGACTTAGCAACGATGCCCCTAGTGATGATAATGACTTCAATAAGTGTTTCAATGGACACAAAACATTTACAAACAACGCATACTGCGAAAAAAACCAAGTACTGCAATGCACCCGAAATCGACTATTAAACTGAGCTGGGTCTCGCCTGAGGAGAAACAAAACTTATCTTAACGAGCAATAAAGGACAACTTAAC
Source organism: Macrobrachium nipponense (assembly GCF_015104395.2). Classification (NCBI taxonomy): domain Eukaryota; kingdom Metazoa; phylum Arthropoda; class Malacostraca; order Decapoda; family Palaemonidae; genus Macrobrachium; species Macrobrachium nipponense. Next base: position 6,183,331 of record NC_061099.1, read on the forward strand.
CACAGCACACTTTCTAAGTCTGCACCCCTCAAGAGACAATGAGCAGGTCAGGACAAATCTCAGGAATTGTCGACGGTTTGCACCCAACTGTAACTATCTTGTGCTCCAAGAGAAATAAATAAATAAATAAATAAACAATTAAACAAATAAATAAATAAACAAATAATATATATAATATATATATATATATATATATATATATATATATATATATATATATATATATATATATATATAAATATATGCGTGTGTATGTATGTATTTTCACATAGGAAAATGACAATGGTTTATCTCTGAAAATGTCCAACAGTTTCGTCCTCCAGTGGACCTCTTCTTAATAAACGCTCCAAGAAGAGGTCCATTGGGAGGACGAAACTGTTGTGGGCATTTTCTGAGATAACCATTTTCAAATTCGTGCCTAAGAAGATTACCGGTAATATGTATGATGTAATGCAAATAGCGTGTGGGTGTGTGTTTGTTTGTGATTAAAGATTTTTGCTATCGAAAACCTGAATAATACCTTCCTCCTGAGAGAGAGAGAGAGAGAGAGCAGGATCTCGACAACTGGACCATCTCGCCCCCCCCCACCACCAAACACACCTGTCACACTGTCACTCTGACACCAGATACCGCAAAATGTGACAAATGTGTTGAATGGCTCCCATCCCTCATCCGTTTCGCTGAATGAATTAAGTAAGGTCTTACGATGCAATTACGTAAGGGAGGAAGGTCCATTATTCATGCTATGAGTCCGATATTCATGAAAGTCCCATGGAACTGAGACCGGAGTCCTCTGGCGGCGTCGACTTGCAACTTACGCAAGGTACAATGGATTCCTTACCGCGTAAACATTGGAAGTTGAATTACATCACCATAATTCTCTCTCTCATTCTACTGTCTTCATAGTGATGAAGTAATAATAATAATATTAAATAATATCTATTATTTCAATGAAAAATCTTAGCTGGTTTCGAGTCGACTTCTTCCTTTACTTGATATATTATCATCATAATTCTCTCTCTCTCTCTCTCTCTCTCTCTCTCTCTCTCTCTCTCTCTCTCTCTCTCTCTCTCTCTCTCTCTCTCGTCTGTCTCATTCTGCTGTCTTCATAGTTGACTAAGTAATAACAATAACAACAAACTTAATAATAATAATAATAATAATAATAATAATAATAATAATAATAAATATTCTTAGGTGGTCTCGACTTGCTTACCTTATTGGTGACTTATAATTACAATAATTCTCTCTCTCTCTCTCTCTCTCTTTTGTTCCTGCTGTCTTCACAGTAACACAATCAATCTGTAATAATAATAATAATAATAATAATAACGTTCTTAATTTCGGCTCCCGACCTTATACTTTAAGAATGTCGATTTTTTACCTTGAAACACAAGAGAAAAAAAAAAAACGTCTAATCCATTCCAGACGTCGATGTCTCCTCCATAACAAAAGACACCAAATATTCCTTCGATGAACATAAAAGTCCCGGGGAGAGATTACGAGATCTCCTGACAGCATCAAAAGTCGGCGGCAGGATGCTTCTACGGATTCTCGCAAGGACAAGGATAATAGTTACGAGATGTAGTACCATAAAATATTACCACATGGCCATGACTATAAGGAATTTATGTATGTGCCTAAACCGGCAGCAGCATTCTTGTCTCCCTGAATCAGCTAAATTTCTATTATTATTATTATTATCATTAAAAAGATGAAACCTATTCAAATGGAAACAAGCCCACTAAAGGGCCCACTGACTTGAAATTCAAACTTCCAAAGAATATTTTGTGTACATTAGGAAGAAATAAGAGGAGGTAAAGGGAAATGCAGAAAGAAGAGATCCCACTTATTAAAAATAAGTGGGATAGAAAAAAATGAATTATTAACTTGACAAACAGATAAAAATGTATCAAAATGCAAGGAGAATAGTGTTACGGTAGTCATGTTCTTTGTCTTTGCGTCAGTTCGCTATATTTCAAAAGCTGCTATCTATTCTTGGCCACATTTTTGTTTTGTTTTTTTTTATCAAGGAGCTGAATGAATACAAGACTTCGTGACGTTTCGGTCATGTACCTTACCAATTGATTCATGAATGATTACATAAAACCATTTTAAGTGGTATTATTATTATTATTATTATTATTTTATTATTATTATACCAGCTATACGTAAGCACCAACACCAGCTGTACACCGGAGACGACCCCGCCCGGAATTGACTTACGCCTACCGAATAATACTATAGCACTGTCTACGCACGACCCCTGCTTGACCTGGAACCTGATAACTTATGCAGCTATACCAGTATATCTGAATGACATCAGAATCCTGTTTTAAATAAAAGATCACCTTCAACATTTTTTGAATTTCCCAACATTATTATATTAGGAATCCCTAGTTCTTTTATATTGGTGTGATTGATTGATTGATTAAATAATAATAATAATAATAATAATAATAATAATAATAATAATAGTAATCATTATTATTGTAGATACGACAGTTTTATTTGAGGAAAAAAAAAACATGAAGCATTTCCATCACCTGGTTATTACCTATTTAGTAATTAAGTAATTAGCAATATAAAAAGATACCGACAACATGACGGCAATATATATCTGGACAGATATCAAAATTCCTAATTAGCATCATCATATTAATTTTCTCTCATATTAATATAGATAAGATTCATACTCCTTCCCTGATATATATATATATATATATATATATATATATATATATATATATATATATATCCAACCGTATACACAACAATAAACAGAAAAAAGTTATTCCTGTATGTAAAGAAAGCTGCATATTTCAGCCCATGAAATACCCGGCGAAAACCACTAACCGAAAACCCCTGGGGGTCGAACTCGCCCCACCAAATTAGTAGATGCTCGAGGGGGTCACCCAAGATCCGCACCCCCCCCTCCCCCCCCCCCCCCCCCCCCCCCCCCCCCCCGCCCCCCGCCCCCCCCCCAACCCCCCCCCCCCACCCCCCCCCCCCCCCCCCCCCCCCCCCCCCCCCCTCCCCCCCCCCCCCCCCCCCCCCCCCCCCCCCCCCCCCCCCCCCCCCCCCCCCCCCCCCCCCCCCCCCCCCCCCCCCCCCTCCCCCCCCCCCCCCCCCCCCCCCCCCCCCCCCCCCCCCCCCCCCCCCCCCCCCCCCCCCCCCCCCCCCCCCCACCCCCCCCCCCCCCCCCCACCCCCCCACCCCCGGGCCGAAACACGCCTTTACGGTAGATCTCGAAAGAGTCGATAATGGCCCGCCCCGAAAACCTATATTCCTCAAGTCAGGTTCATCCCAAACTGAGTGGAGATCTCTCTCGCGATAAGAGGTCGTGAGAGGGTGAGCCAATCTGGACCTTATGGGGCGGCCGTAAGGGCGTTTTTGGCCCGTTTTATGGAAATCTGATGAGTGAACACGCCCATTAAACAACGCGGTTCAGCGGGCGTGAAATCACCCGTGAAATTGCCAGTGACAGCCTCTCGCTACTTGTAAATGCAGACTTGCTTGTTTGCGCTTCCTTGTAGTAAACCCGCAGTGATTTGCGGAACGATGAACCGGGGAAGTGCTGATGTGATGTACTGTACCTGTTACGGTGTGCTTCCCGTAGGAAATAGGCCGTGCAACCTTCTTCATTCGCGACATCTTTCCACCCACCTATTTCAGCTGCCTGTGTGTAATAATAATAATAATAATAATAATAATAATAATAATAATAATAATAATAATGCCATCATCTTAAAAAAACATGTTTGAGAGAGGGTCTCCTACCTTAATAATAATAATAATAATAATAGTTCACGTCATCTTTCGATCCACATATTAGAGTTGCCTGTTTCTAATAATTAATAATAGTTCGCGTCCTGTGAGTAATAATAATATAATAATAATAGTACTTCAAGTCATCTTTCGACCCACGTACTAGAGCTGCCTATTCCTAATAACAACAACAACAACAACAACAACAATAATACTAACAATAACAATAACCAGTCTCTAAATGGAGAAAAATCCAGTTATGTAACTGTACAAATACAATTGAAAATAAAACAATAGAGAGAGATCTTTCGAGACTGCACGATACTGAAAATGAGAATAGCACAGATTCTCCAAAACTGAGGAAAAGAAAGTATAAAAATATATATATATCAAACGAACGGATTAGATCTACTGTCCAAATGCTCTTTAGTCAATATACGGAGGGAAGGTTTGTTAGTCGCCCAAAAATACAGTGGGTAGGGAGGGATCCAATAGTCTGTATGATGAACCACATTCCGAAGAACACCATCAACGTCACAAAATACGAACGAAATAGCGGAGACCTGTCTTCCTGTGATAAACCCCATTGACCTGCAGCGTAAGACATTGCCGCTATCACAAACACTGCTCGTCTATCTTTCATTAGCCCAATCCCTAAGACCCTCATTATAAGGTGACTCTAAAACCCTCATTATAAGGTGACCCAGGTGCGGGAAATCATAGACAAATGTCGGCTGATATCTACCGGGAATACCTGTGGATTCTTAACGTGTCTAAGATGGGACTGACGAACACTGCTTTGAATCCGTGGATGATATGAAACTCAATAAGGTTCTGGAGGCTTAAAAAGTCTTTTGAATTTAACTTCACTGATCGTAAAACTGGCCGAGGATTAGTTCATTTTATAGCCGAATGTACCCAGGCGAGAGAGGAAAGGGTACAACAATTCAAGTTCGCTGTAAGATAAATTTACACGATAGCAATAATACCCCACTTGAAACAGAATTGCTCTGTGGAGAAGCAAGAAAACATATAAGAAAGGTGCATCTCTCAAAATATGATTTTTGAAAAGTTTCTAATAGTTTACTGAGATTCTCAACCAGTGTGCAACGGCACACTGGTGTGCCACGAGATTATTTGAAGTGTGCCACGAAACATAGTCATGGCACACCAGAAAATACGAAAAATGGGTATAGATTTTGGTTTCACATGAATGAAAAGTAACGCTTATTGATACTGACAATTATTTAAAATATAGCCTACTTTGCAGTTTACATAAGTAACTTTCAGCCATTTGAGTTCGTCATAATATTTATAATAATTCTACAATTAATAAAAGTTTAATATTATAAGTGGAGATGGCATTCGGTATTGTGATGGGCGTCGTTCTGTCTGGGATGTATGACGTGGTATTGCCTCATGCTTTCAAACCGGTTTTTTAGTATAGTTCCTTTTGGTTTGATCAACCAAAATAGTTGCATTTTAATGTAGCACTGTGTCTACTTGTAATGAGTATATTGCTATGTTGTTATTGAATTTTGATCTTCAGGCTGCCCGTTGTTGCTATCATCTGCCTAATCGAGTTTAGGAGTTTAATCACTTCCAAGTTTGATAATTGATATATGTATCATATACAAATGATCCCTATTGTTGTTTCTCATCTGACAGCGCTTCATGAAAACATCGACCACTATTTTCCATCACTGAGCACAGAGAAGTATGATTGGATTCGAAATCCTTTCATGAATATTCCCCTCTAATATTGGATTACAGTTGTGTGAAGAAGAGGAACTGGCCACCATTTCTAGTGACAGAGATCTTAAAAATAAAACATTCTACTGTACCTATTGATTCATTTTGGATATCTGTTCAAGAGGAATATCCCACATTATCTAAAAAAGCTTTATCACTTTTGTTGCAATTTTCTACATCTTATTTATGTGAACTTGGCTTCTCAACCCTAAATAACATCAAAACTAAGAAGCGAGAGAGACTACGCTCAACTGAAGAAGAAATGAGGGTCTGCTTATCACACATTCGACCAAATATTGAGGAAGTCGCCAAAAAACACCAGGCACAAGTTTCACACTAATCATCTTCACAATTTACTCTAAGAAAAACACTGAAATAAAGTAAGTTCATATTTAAAAGTGTTTTATTTCTTAAGTCTGTAGTTCCATCTCATATTTACAAGTATATATTCTTTTAATTTTTTCTCTTAAATTTTCCAAGTGTGCCGTGATATTATTATAAGATCCTAAGTGTGCCATTGGTAAAAAAAAGGTTGAGAAACACTGGTTTACTCTCTCGAATGCCTCTCTTCACACCAGCGAAGTATTAATGTTAAATGTCAATACTGAAACCGATACTGGGAATAAAACGTAATGGGAATAAGGTTCAATATCACCATCTTGGCAAAACATGTTATTATATCCTTGCTGGAACTTCTCGTGAATTGGTTCGTGTCCTGCGATGGAAGGCAAAAACTTCTTCGGTGTTTTCCCATCGGGATATCAAGCTTGGAGTGACAAAAGTGTTCAAAAAGTGAGAGGTAGTCGGGACGTTGAGAGGTAATCGTAGCTTTTTTTATGACAGCCCCAACACACATACGCACACACAATGCAGTATTCCATTCAATCTGCATGCAGTCTTGCGTTCCTAGGAAGTGAAGGCCCCTTCCTTTCAATACATCTTTCGCAACATCTACCCAACACTTTCTACGTCCTCTCATCAATCCTCATAAAAATTCTAAGTCTTGATTCCCTCCCCTAATAATTTTTTCTATCTCCTTATTTCTAATCCTATCAATTCTTCCTACACTGCGCAAACTATAGTACTTTCTTTTCAGATAATTCCTTGTACGTTCGAACGCAGTTCATAATGAGTACCAGCCAAGTCTAATCGTAGGAATGTTTAGAGTAGTTTCCAGAAATATTAATGAAATAGAAATACTTTCTGACACTTCATTAAAACCTGCAAATGATCATTGCTGAGAATCAACCGGAATAGACGAATTAAAAAAAATAAACTATAGAGTATAAAAAGCAATTCCTTGTTGCAGAATTTACAACAGGAAGGCAACAAAAGCCGTTGATTATGTGGCAAAAAAAAAAAAAATAAATAAATAAAAAAAAATAACACAAGAGGAACTGTTACAATGCCCAGACGGGCGTAATGCACTTACAGATCGACCAGAAACTTCCTCAACTTCGGGTGGAGAGTGAATCCACTTTAGCCCGCAAGTTTCCCCGCATAAAATAAGCCTGCCAGCGAGATTATATTCCTCTGGCACGGATTCAAAGGAGGAAAGATACGAGATCCATCAACTTTTGGTCGACAGCTTAAGTGTTTACACGCATTATCCGCTTACTTTGTGATTTACAAGAACAAACGATGTTTGTTTTTATGCCGCGGTAGCGCAGAGCTCAGAATCCCGTGATCTCTAATGCCTACTGCCGGCAAGCAAAACTTTAAATGAATCTAAACAAATTTAAATATGTTTATTTTCGTATCTCTGAGTAATTTGTTATAGCTTTACACGAAAAACAACGTTCATCGTAAAAACGCAAATTAACTTATGTAAAATGTATACCTTTAGCATTATATTCTTTACATGCATTTTTGACAATTACTTTTATAATAATATTGAGAAAAATTATTCTTTCATTTTATATCAAGAAAAAAATTAATGCACTTAGAATATACAATAACCAGGATCCCTTCCTGACCTACGTTCGAAGCCTTCTGTGTATGGGAGACTTATATAAATATCAAAGATGACGCAATGACGACAAAAAGATAAGGAAACGCCGAATGTGGAAAAACAGGAAATCAACAATTAAACGAACTACGCCACTATAGAAGAAGCTACGCTCAGAAACAGACAGCAGATATAGAACACTATTCTATGTAGGTTGCTATTAAAGTTCAGATAGTAATGGAGCTGCGACTACACTTAAATATTATCAAGGCCGTAAATACTTCGCAAAAATATGAAAAAGTAAGAGAGCGTTGATTTGATGACGTCAACACAATAATGATTGTTTGATTATAAGTTTCTGGCGTCGCAGACAAGATTCACTAAAGCCAATATTTTGTTTTTTTTTTTCTTGTTTTTTCAGTGGAGTGGAATTATGGAAATAATTTTCTGACAGTGTAGGCAAGAGTGAATTTGCGTGTGCTTTCGTACATATTTTGCAGTTTCCTGCAAGATATCTTTGCTACAAAGAACAGTTACGAAATCATTTGTGAAAAATGTTTGGAAAGATTAAAATTCCAAGCAATGAACGAAATTCATTCTGTAAAAAAGGGGGAAAATTATTTGCACGTTCCTATAATATCTTTATTCCAAAATGTTTTTACGATATTATTAATGAAAGACGTTTGGGAATAGTAAAATCCTGAAGAACGAACGAATTGCATTCTAAAAAAAAATTTGAAAAAAATATTTTATTTTGTATTTATTTTGCAAGTTATTTTCTAATGAACATCTTGTTCCCTTTTTTTTTTTTTTTTTTGTAAGAAATCGTGGTTTTTGGAAAATGTTTGGGGATATTGAAATCCTGAGGAATGAAGAATTTCATAAAAAAAAAATGCGAAATGAACATAATAGAGCTGAAGCCACAGCCAGGCATCGAGACGCCGATGGGAAAAAAACAACAACACACACACGAACACACATTATAACCAAAAAAGGAGTTTTCCCGATACGAGAGGCAGTCGTTTATAGCAGGCCAATCGTCAAACTTCTCTCGGAGACACTTGAGGGACGGAAAGCCCCCCAAAGTTTATAGGATGGCAGCACAAGAAACTCCGGGAGGAAATATGAGCCTTTATAAATAGGGTACTTGTGTCTAAGAGCCTTTCGGATTCGGAGATGGGGATAAAGGCTAGATTGAATGCTGCTGCCATTGCTGACGCTGCGACCCAGTCCTCCTCCTACCCACCACCCAGGACGCTTTTCCTCCTTCAGAGCGGACTTGCTCTGTCATGATGTAAGCTACGCGTCTTTGATGGCTTATTTCTTTGTTTTATTACGTTGTTGTTGTTGTTGTTGTTTTAACACTATCACGGCGAATCTGTTATATATCTAATTGCTGGTCGTCCTTACTGTCTGTTCTCTTTTCTCCGAGTCTGTCCGGTATATTACTTTCCTTATCATATATATATATATATATATATATATATATATATATATATATATATATATATACTGACGATCTATCGCTAAAGCATGCGATACTTCCTGTTGTCTTACAGCTGGAAGAAGGAATGAAAGGAGATGACCAAGCGCTTTCGTGTATTTTTCACACCTCCTCAGGGTCAAGCGATACAAAAATTAATTGTTTGTTGCACAGACACCTCTGTGGCAGCAATATATATATATATATATATATATATATATATATATATATATATATATATATATTGTCAGATTAACTTGTTGGAACAATCTTATTCCGCTTGTTCCTTAGTATTTACCTGTTAACCATTAAGTTCTTCTTTCTCTTTGGGGTAAAGTGAGTTGACGTCTGCCGGATGATGTCTGATTTTAGTCAGTCAGTAGCACAACTTCGAGGGGTCAGTATGGAGCAGCTGCAGGTATTGCTTACCTGTTGGTCTCGACAAGAGGTTGGGGATCTCCTTGTCTGTTGGTGTTGCTTCATCTCCGTTGGCAGCATGTGGCTGTCATGACGACAAAGTTCGTCTGTTGGCTGCATTGGAAGTTCGACTCATCGTTCCTGATGGCAGCGTGTGGGTGTTTCTACAACAAAGTTAGTCTGTTGGCTGCATTGGAAGTTCGACTCATGTGTTGGAGTGGCTTCGTTCCTGATGGCAGCGTGTGGGTGTCTCTACGACAAAGTTCATCTGTTGGCTATGTTGAAAGTTCGACTCGTCTGTTGGAGTGGCTTCGTTTCAGATGGCAGCATATGGCTGTCTCGACGACAAGTTCGTCTGTGTGATGTTTTGTGAGCTCACCTCTGTGTAACCTTATTGTGGTTCTGGTATTTATTTTTTGTTATTAAGGCGTAGAGTATTTTTGAGACAAAAGTTCTAGTTATATTGAAGTATGTAATTCAGAGTGTATCAATTTTGTTGTATAATCACTAATTAGTATTTCTAATGTTAACTACACTACTCAAGTTTTTGTTCAGTCATTTGTGTGTATTTGTGAAGTTTAATTGACTGACTATTTGTTATATGACTATCTGATCCTTTATGTAATGATTCCCCTATGTTTTGTGAGATTTATTTACTGTGCTGCTCATGTATTAATGATTCGTTCATTTAGTTATAATGTCAGTTTTTGACAATTATGTATTGACTTCTTTTATTTTTATTTTAAAGTGATTAATAAGTTTAGCTACTGACTCATTTGTAGATAATGTATACTATTATAAATAACAAATTAGTTTAAGGTACCTTTCCTTTGGTTTGTCGGGTTCCTTCCTCCTATTGTTGGTCTCATTCACTGCCAGTTTTTCCAGTCCCGTTTGCCTTAAAATTTAAAGAACCTGATGAACCATTGTCGGTTCATAACAGTGTGTGTGTGTGTGTGTGTGTGTGTGTGTGTGTGTGTGTGTGTGTGTGTGTGTGTGTGTGTGTGTGTGTGTGTGTGTGTGTGCTTTGTGACTACTACATACATGAAATTTTGAACTCACAAATACATTTGGATACCGGATTCACTTTACTTTTGGAATAACTTAAGCCCAAGAGGAATTATAACTGATAAGTCGATTATCAAAGTATCTAAAGACAAAGTCACAGGCTTGAATCCTGGTCGGGGCGGATGGGTTTATCAGTCGTAATTCTTCAAAATGTAAATTAATTCGACAATATATATATATATATATATATATATTATGTCGAGGAATGCTGTGCTGCCATCTCTTGTTTATATTTTCACTCCATGGACTAAAGAAGTTATTTCTTTATTAGGTTGTCCTTGTTTTTGTCGAGGAATGCTGTGCTGCCATCTCTTGTGTATCTTTTCACTCCATGGACTAAAGAAGTTATTTGTTTATTTGGTTGTCCTTGTTTGATTTTGTTTTCTTAACATGGAGAGTCTCCGGCATTTCTCTAATCACTACCTGACACCTAGCCACCCGTAACAGTAAGTACTGAAAAGACTCCTTATATAAATTGTTCTATGTATTAGTGTCTTATATAATGTCGTGTGTTAAAGTGATTCAGTGTTTATAAGTGTATACTGTATAACTAATGAAGATTGTTTGTGCATTGGAAATGTCATATGCTAACCTGTGAGTGTTTTAAAGTTTTATAGTGTATAACAAGGTTTTACTTCATTGTACATTTTCTGCATTCAAGAACATAATTATATTATAGTGTTATATAGCTGTAAATGTTTGTATTTTGCAGAACTCCTTAGACCTTGGTCAGTCTTCTCCATTCTTGATCCTAGACCCTAGACTCTTGGTCCTTGGATCCTATTTCATCTTAAGACGCTCCTGATTCTTCGTCAGATTGTAATCACGTGCAGTACTTTTCCTGATCCTGATTATACTCGCAAGATCTTCATTAGACCTTTATATTATTATAAAGTTCCTGGTGTTATACATGAAGTTTGTTAATTTTATGTTTCAGTTTGTAAATATATTTTAAGTTAATAGAATTTTTCATGTTATACCTTTATATTAAAAATTAAACAAGAAAGCTTAAAAAATGAACAATCATATATAATTTTAAAAGAACCAGAGTTCATGGATTATAAAATCTAAAAACCATAACTCGACAATTGGCGCAGTGAGTAGGATGATTTGTTCATGAATTTAATGTTTTCTGTTTTCTATTTGATTTTGTACCAGGAATTGATGAGAGAAGTGTCGGACTTGGACCCCAGGTGTGTTTTGGTTTCAAAATTGCGTCTTGTTTATCTTCCCTTTTTGATTCTATGGAAGTAAGGTAAGACCTTGAAATTGTTAAAAAGGAGTTTGTTATGGAAATTTATGGCTGGTGGTATGTCGCTGTCCTGTTGTGACTTAAAATTTTTTCAAGTTTTGCAATGCGTTTTTGTATAGAGCGTTAATTAGATGTTAAGTATCTTGATTATATGCTTACAATAACTCTTGCATTCTTATTAGTATACGGGCATTAATTAGAGGTTGAGTATCTGATTAAATGCTTAATTTTTGTGTGCATTCTCAAACTTATATAAAGTTTGCGCGAGTTGTTTACAGCAATACATTATGAATTAGTTTTGTGATTCAGTGTTTGCTAACAATGTAACTGCGTTATTGTTATAATGGGCTTGCTTTAAGTGACTTGTTCTTAGCAGTCTGTTAAATAATTTATGCGTGGGTGTTAAATAATTTATGCGTGGGTCAAAGTTTAACTTCGCATTCATTAAGTAGTGTTTACATTTTACGATGATTGATTATTCACGTAGTGTAATTTTCTAGTTGTCGTTCACTTGTTTTCAAGGGAATGTTACTTGGATGTATTTTGTACGTTTAGTTATCGTGTACTGAATTTTAATTTTCATTATGGATGTTAAACCGTTAATTGACAGTGCAATTAAACAAGGCCTTACTGGTACTCAAATTGATGAATTTGTACAGAAACAGTTAAAGCTTCAGATAGAATATGACGAGGTCCGAAAGAAAGCAGACGAAGAAAGAGAAGAAAGAGTCGCAAAGCGTGAGTTAGAGAAACAAGAGAGAGAGCGAGAGAGAGTAGACGAGGAGAGAGAGAGAGAAAGAAAACATGAATTAGAGGTACTTAAATTGAAAGCTAGTCCTGATTACACTCCAGATCATAATCCCATTGTTGATCCCTTAAGGTCGTCTTTGCCTAAAATTCCACCATTTGACGAGACCGTTGACGAAATAGACTTGTACATAGATCGCTTTGAGAGATTAGCAAAATTTTACAAATGGAAAGAAGAAAATTATTCAATGTTATTGGGAACTCTATTGCGTGGTAGAGCTTTGAAAGTTTATTGTAGCTTGTCCAGCGATATTGTCAATAATTTTGTTGCACTTAAGAAAGCTCTGCTTAAAGCTTTTCACATTAATTCTAATGTATATCGAAGGAAGTTTAGAGATTTCTATTAATTGATACTGACGAAAGTTTTGTACAGTTCAATTGTAAATTGGGACAATATTTTGATAAGTGGTTGGAACTAGCAAATGTAGAGAAAAAAATGAATCTGTCAGAGATTTTATGATTTTTGATCAAATGTTATCTAGTTGTTCTAATGATCTTCGTTCATTTTTGCTAGAACAGTCATTTCAGAATTCGTGTCAACTTGCTGAGAGTGCAGATAGATATCTAGTTGCTCATGGTATGAAGAAATGCCGTAAGAGTAATGATAAAATTCACTCTAAACCTCATGCTAAACCTCTTGCTGATAAAAATTCAATTTCTCCTAAAGTTTCGAATTCGGTAACTACATCTGATTCTAATGTTAAATGTCATCATTGTGGTGAAGTTGGTCATATTCGTCCTAATTGCTCTGTGTACAAATTAAATAAGAAATCTGATAAAGTAGTGCCTAAAATAGGTGTCGTACTTGGCCGTGAAGAAAAATTGCATAATTGTGTAACTGATACCGATGGAAAGATTTTTGATCAGTCAGTTGAGATAGTTTTTGATACTGGGTGCAATACCGTGGTTGTTAGAGATACATTAGTACCTTTAAATTACCCTCGTGGCAGGAAAGTGAAAGTTTATGACTATCTTGGTAGACCTTTGTACCTAAATACAGTGCATACAATTGTTAAGTCTAAATTCTTTTCTGGTGAAGTTAAAGCTATTGTTGCCCCCATACGTTGCGCAGATGTCATTATTGGTCTTATACCTGGACTTAAACATAATGTTGATGCAGGTTTAAGTTTAATTCACGGTGATGAGTTTGCTTCTGATCGTAACGTTAATGTTGTAACGAGAGCAAAAACTAAGTGTAAAGTAAATGAACGTCCTATGTCTAGTAATCTTGAATCTTTGGATAAGGAATATGGTCTTAATTCTGATGAATTTAGGAAGTATCAAAATGAATGTCCTTCACTTGCTAGTATTCGTAAGTTGCTTGATAACGAAGAAAGTGTAACCTTAAAATGTCGGACAATAAAGTACGTAAATATTGGAGATTTAATATATCGTAAGTGCATTGAAAGTAGTAAACCTGAAGATGTGGGAAAATTACAGTTAGTTGTGCCAGTTCAGTACCGTAATATAATCATGAAGTTAGCACATGAATCTTTATTGGCGGGACACTTTTCATCTCGTAAGACTATAGATAAGATCATGCAGAAATTCTATTGGCCGAGGGCAAGCTTAGATATACATAGATTTCTGTAAATCTTGTCATTCGTGTCAAAAGTTCAGCAGTAAAAACCAAAGAAAGTACCTTTAGTGCCAATGCCCATTGTGAATGAACCTTTTTCACGTATTGCTATTGATCTAATTGGTCCTATCACTCCTTCTACTAAGAAAGGTCATAAGTATATTCTTACGGTGATAGATATGGCTACTCGATATCCCGAAGCAGTTGCTTTACGCAATATTGATACAGTTTCTGTAGCTGAGGCATTAATGGAGATATTTTGTAGAGTTGGTATACCCAAAGAAATCCTTAGTGATCGTGGCACTCAATTCAAGTCTGATCTTATGTCTGAAATTAATAAACTATTATGTATCAAAGCCATTTACACAAGTCCTTATCATGCATCTTGTAACGGAATGGTTGAACGTATGAATGGAACTTTGAAAAATATGCTCAAGAAAATTTGTATTGATAACCCGAATGAATGGGATAAATATATTAATGTTGCCTTATTTGCATATCGTGAAATTCCAAATGATAGTTTAAAGTTCAGTCCTTTTGAATTGCTGTACGGTCGAAATGTAAGAGGTCCATTATCTATTTTGCATGAATTGGTATCTAATAACAGTATTGAAGGAGAATTAACTACTAGTTATCAGTACATAATTAACCTTTCGAGATAAATTGCAGAGCCATGGCTGAAGAATTGCAGTAAATAATGCCAAGGTTAGTGCCAAGAAATATAAAGAGTATTTTGATAAGAAAACCTCCTCTCGGAAATTCAAGGTTAATGATGAAGTTTTGGTTATGCTTCCAAATAGTTCAAATAAATTCCTTATGCAATGGAAAGGTCCATATAAGTAATCACTGATGTTCATTTCTAATGGTGTTGATTACCTATGTCAAAGTAGGAAATAGATTAAAGTTATATCATGCAAATATGCTTAAAACTTATCATAGAAGAACTAAGATTAGTGTAATTCAACAAGAAGTAAATGATCTTGTAAATTCATCAAATTTGTTTTCAGCTCTTCAAGCTGAAGTACAGCCTGTTATTGCCGTTACTGACGATAATTGTTGTGAATTGCCATCAAAAGATGAAAACTCTGGTAATTATAAATTTGTAAATCTTTGTCACCTGATAAAATTAATGATCTTAAATGTTTATTGAAGTCATTTACAGACGTCATGAGTGATACTCCTGGTCGTACTAAGACTATTTCTCATAATGTGAAATTACAAAGTGATGAACCAATCAGAGCTAAGAACTACCCAATTCCTTTAAGTTTGCTCGATGAATTTAATAAGGAGGTAGATAGAATGATTGATATGGATATATTCCAACCTTCAACTTCTGATTATTGTTCACTTCTGTTGTTATTGTACGAAAACCTAATTGGAAGATTATACGTTTATGTGTTGATTTTAGAACTCTTAATATATTCAGAATTTTGATGCAGAAGCGATGCCTAGTATAAATGACGATTTACATAAAATGAATGGCGCTAAATATTTTACTGAGTTAGGCCTGTGTAAGGGGTACTGGCAGGTTCCATTAGATCCTAGAGCTATGAAATATACAGCTTTTTCTACTAAGTATGGGTTAATGGAATTTAAAGTGATGCCATTTGGTCTTAAAACCGCGTGTGCAACATTCGTAAGATTGATGAGACTAGTATTGTCAGGGTTATCAAATGTATCTTGTTATTTTGATAACATTGTTATTTTCAGTAAATCCTGGAGTGATCATCTTAATCATATCAAGTTAGTTCTTTCAAGACTTCGTGACCATGGCCTAACAGCTGGTCCTGATAAATGTTTCTTCGCATTCAGTGAAATAAAGTATCTTGGGTATAAACTAGGAAACAACTGTTTATCGCCTATTAAATCCAGAGTAGATGATATTGTTAATATGCCTGTTCCAACAACAAAGAAGGACTTACGTTCATTTATGGAACTTTAGGGTATTACAATAGATTTATTCCAAACTTTTCTCATCTTTGGCTGCCCCGATTAATGATTTATTGAAGAAAAACTGTAGTAATAAATTAAATTGGTCTGATAATCAACTTAAATGTTTCAATGATCTTAAAGCTTATCTTTTAAAATCTCCTATCTTGATGTTGCCTGATGTAGAAAAGAAGTTTTATTTGCGAACAGATGCGTCGTATCATGGTTTGGGTGCTGTAATATTGCATGGATCATGATGGTATGTTTAAACCAGTTTGCTATGCAGGTAGGAAATTAAATAAATCTGAATTGAATTACTCTACTATTGAGAAAGAACTTTTTGCAATTGTTTGGGGAATAGAAAGATTTAAAGAATTTTTGTATGGTCAAGAATTTGTTCTTCAAACAGATCATGCACCTCTTAAGTATCTTAGCAGTATGAAAAATAAGAATGACCGCCTTATGCGTTGGGCATTAAGTTTGCAACCATATTCTTTCTTTATTGAGTACATAAGAGGGTCTGATAATGTGTGTTCAGATATGATCAGTAGATGCATATAGTTTTTTTTTAAGCATGTCGTTCAAACTTAGTAGGGGGGTTTGTCGAGGAATGCTGTGCTGCCATCTCTTGTTTATATTTTCACTCCATGGACTAAAGAAGTTATTTCTTTATTTGGTTGTCCTTGTTTTTGTCGAGGAATGCTGTGCTGCCATCTCTTGTGTATCTTTTCACTCCATGGACTAAAGAAGTTATTTGTTTATTTGGTTGTCCTTGTTTGATTTTGTTTTCTTAACATGGAGAGTCTCCGGCATTTCTCTAATCACTACCTGACCCTAGCCACCCGTAACAGTAATTACTGAAAAAAAGACTCCTTATATAAATTGTTTCTATGTATTAGTGTCTTATATAATGTCGTGTGTTAAAGTGATTCAGTGTTATAAGTGTATACTGTATAGCTAATGAAGATTGTTTGTGTATTGGAAATGTCATATGTTAACCTGTGAGTGTTTAAAGTTTATAGTGTATAACAAGGTTTTACTTCATTGTACATTTTCTGCATTCAAGAACATAATTATATTATAGTGTTATATAGCTGTAAATGTTTGTATTTTGCAGAACTCCTTAGACCTTGGTCAGTCTTCTCCATTCTTGATCCTAGACCCTAGACTCTTGGTCCTTGGATCCTATTTCATCTTAAGACGCTCCTGATTCTTCGTCAGATTGTAATCACGTGCAGTACTTTTCCTGATCCTGATTATACTCGCAAGATCTTCATTAGACCTTTATATTATTATAAAGTTCCTGGTGTTATACATGAAGTTTTGTTATTTTGTATGTTTCAGTTTGTAAATATATTTTAAGTTAATAGAATTTTTCTTTTATGTTATACCTTATATATTAAAAAATTAAACCAAGAAAGCTTAAAAAATGAACAATCATATATAATTTTAAAAGAACCAGAGTTCATGGATTATAAAATCTAAAAACCATAACTCGACATATATATATATATATATATATATATATATATATATATATATATATATATAATGTGTGTGTGTGTGTTATTTTAAATACTTGGAAAATACCTACCTACACCATCGCATTAAGGTAGAGAAAACCAGGTTAAGGAATTAGTTGTCCTTTTTTACTAAAAAAAACTTTTCCAAGCACAAGGATAAACTTCAGAGATAAACGTCAATCAATGATAAGAAAAACGCTCGTTTTATAAGGATTATTTTGAGAAGGTTACCATAAATAATATAATAATATAATAAAATTAAATAAGTATCCTGA
>NC_061099.1:6201631-6206631 GCF_015104395.2 Macrobrachium nipponense
TAAGTATCCTGAAGCTACAACCACTACCGTGATAATTAGGTAAAGTTGTACTGTGATAACCGTGCTTGCTAATATACGTATATAGTCGTTATCAATACCAGGAGACAAAATGTGTAACCAACAACAACATTATCACTGACGACCTCTTCATCCCCACCATTAGCCAGATCAGCAAAACAACAAACACAGCACTCGACAAGAACAACAACAATTATGAATCCAGAAGGAGCAAGCAGCAGCAACAGCAGCAGCATTCTCGTCGCCGTCAACGTGATCATCAATTGCTCCGCCTGTGCCAAGACGTATGGAGAAGAAGAAGAAGAAGAAGAAGAAGAAGAAGAAGAAGAAGAAGAAGAAGAAGAAGACGAGAGGAGGGGAGGAGGCGGGGGAGGAAGGAAAGCACGAAGAAGAGACATGAATGCCTCGTATAACGAGTGGTGCCATTTCTCACCGTATTCATACCCTCCCCTTCCTGTTGGGCGTTCCAGCACAAAGACCAAAGCTGAGAAAAAGAGTGATTTAGTAGGTCGAAGGGTTCGTGGGGGGGGGGGGGGGGGGGGAGGGGGGGGGGAGGAGAAGGGTAGGGGAGGTCTCATTTGTGATTGCTCGGGCAGAAAGGAACTATGAAAGATGATGATGATGTGTGTTGAACTGGTCCGTATAGGGTGAGGCAGGGGTGGATGGTCGTGGGCGGGTAGGGGGTGGGGGGGCGGGGGGGGGAATGGCCGCCCATTTCTCCACAGTCTTTCCAGATAAAAGAGGAAAAAGCGTCCTATTAATCTTATTGGCGGTGTAAATAGCGTTGGCGTGTGAGGGTGAATAACTTTGATCAATAATAAAACAAAGTGAACGAGTGGTCGACATAGTGGGGAACGTCAGGCTAATTAATTGTCTTGGGAAGATTATATATTTCTTTTCTGTGACACCTGTTATGTGGCTCGTTGTTGCCTTCATGGATGATTCTTATATAGTAAGAAATGATTCTTTCAAAGCATTCTTGTGAACACTAAAGGTCGAGTGTGGAATTACAGTGAAACAAACTCGCACGCATGATATATAATATATATACAAATATATATGTGTGTGTGTGTGTGTGTGTGTGTCTAAATGAAATTCTGTTAACGCAAAGCCATATAATTTTGTTTATAGTATTTCAGTCGTTAAATATTTTGTTAATAGAATTCCTTTTAGACCTTTTGAGCTACGGAACTGCGCATACAGACATTAACATCACCCAACGCCTCTTCTCTCCCCTAAAAAAATGGTTGGACCAGAGGGCATTAGGCCTGAAGATCTCAGTTAGTTTATACATATATATATGAGAGAGAGAGAGAGCGAGAGAGAGAGAGAGAGAGTTATATGTATGCATGTACACTGAAGAACGTAATATATACACACACACACACACACACACATATATATATATATATATATATATATATATATATATATATATATATACATAAATACATACATGTACTATATCTATATATATTCTATATTTGATGTGAAATATAATACTCACACACATATACACGCAAATTCATATTCACGTGACAGATGCTACCTGGATATATACAAGCATACCTGTCATACGAGAGAGAGAGAGAGAGAGAGAGAGAGAGAGAGAGAGAGAGAGAATATACTCAAGTGCAGCGTGTACCTAAGTAAGGTTCTTGCCAGGAGTTTCCTTTACAGATGGTTAGCAGAGCGAGCGAGGTAAACAAAGTCGTTAAGAACTGTGCATCTTTTGTGATCATGAATATAATTGCACGAAGTTATATATAGATTTCCTTTTCTACGGAACTTCCAATTTCATAATAAAACAAACCGGTAAAGGTGGCACAGAAGAATGAAAAGATGAGAAATGTCTTTTAGGAGAAACGCAAGAACATGCAGGACAGAAGTAAATGGCGCTGTGTGTGTGTGTGTGTGTGTGTGTGTGTGTAATAATGAACTTTAAGCAAAATTCATCCACATAACACTGTATATGGTTTCTTCATAAGACATTCATTCTCAAGTTTAGCAGATATGAAATTTCTCCTAATTATTCCTATAATCGCTGGCATGAATATACAGAAGAGCGGTAAAGTTAAAGGCGAATCAAGGCGCCTCTTGGACACAACTAAGACTCTCGCGTCAAAACTTGCATGACGACAGAAGAAGTGAATGTTATTCATGGAAATGACGACAACACTGAAGATTACGTTTAATGTTAATGGAATTATAAATCATAGAAAACGCAGATAGGATAAATTGCGGTTCTATAATCTACACTTACGTCTCTGCACAAAATGACTGTTTATTATTTGTTTATTATGCATTTGCCGTCGTATCTGTGGCAACAGACCAAACAAAGGAGATAAACAGCGCAATTAAATGTTATACTTTCAAATACAGAACTGTTTAAAAAGTCATAGACGATCTCCCCTTCCTCTCTCCTCTCTCTCTCTCTCTCTCTCCTCACTCTCTTCTCTCTCTCTCTCTCCTTTATACTGTTTTGCCAGAATTGCTATCATTATCACGGCATATATACGTGTGTGTGTATGTATGTATGTATATATATATATATATATATATATATATATATATATATATACTATATACATATATATACATATATACTATATATATATATATATATATATATATATATATATATATATATATATATATATATCGTATATACCTCTCTCCTCTTCGATCCAGCATTTCTTTTACTCTCAGAAGCATAATTTCGCGGATAGCGTGAAATCCAGACACAAAGACGGATTTAACATAGCTTGCATCTCTCTCCCTCTCTCTCTCGGCGGTTCTTTTGCCCGGGACTGTCTCCGTAGTCCGGAACTTGCAAACTGTCATTTTAAGCATATGCTCTGCTTAAGCGGGTCACGATTCTCTCTCTCTCTCTCTCTCTCTCTCTCTCTCTCTCTCTCTCTCTCTCTCTCTCTCTCTCTCTCTCTCTCTCCTCTTTAGTCTTCCAGCTTTTAGACGTACTGTAATTTTAATGGAAACTATTGCTTCCCGTAAGAAATGGAATTAGAATTATTTGTAGATTAGACATATAGTATCTTCTTGCATTTATACGAAACAAAATTATAAGGCACTGAACAGGTACATTTAGCTACAAATAAAAGCATATATATTCTGCAATTTAAAACCAACATTTAATATTCTTTTACTCGTTTTAAACCACACCCATTTCTTTTACAATAAAGTGTCTCTGCCCCAACTCCCAATCTTCGTTTAAATCACGAAGTTCCTCCCATCACTTGCTTTCTTTAGTCCGTTCCTTTTTGCATAAGATCAGCTGATCTGGAGGCGGTGCAATTAGCTAACGGGCAGAGCGTCGTTAATCAGGAAAGGAACTCTCCGAGAATCCCACTCCAAGTCGAGACACCTGAAAGAATGGTCTCGAAATAGAACAGGCAATGGGGCCCAGAGTGAGCTCTAAACACCCCAAAAGATTTCAGAGTTTGCATATATGGAGTCTCTTCGAAGTTACGTACTGGTGGTGTTAAGACAGGCACAAGAAGGGTGTTTCAAATAACCAGTTATATGACTGGGGTCGCCTTCATGTTCCTGAGAGGAGTAAAGTACCGAGGTTCGAGGAGCTGAAGAGCTTAATATTTGTAGCTTGTTGCAGTTGTTGTTTTGGATTAGGCCGACCTTATAAGCCAGCACGTAGCACGGGCTCTTGCTCATAGAGCAGCCCGAAAAAAGTCAAATACCCAATGAAAAGGAAGTCAACCCTGAACCACTACAGCTTACGTCAAATATGACAGTAGTCCACAGAACACAAATCACACTAACTGGCATCAACAACAGACATTGTTTGCCATTAGAAGCTTCACATGCCTTAGTTAATAATTAATTAATTAGGGTGCTAGCAAGGCTATTTGAAAAACAAGTCATCCATACGATGTACAAAGAGGTTTTTGACACCAGTAGGTCATAATCTTACCGCCTTATCATTTCCTCTTCCCTTATATAATTCTGAATGTGCTGCTTTGGATAGGAAGTACATCCAACAGTCCAAATCCTTTCTAAATACATTTTCACAAGAATCTCCCTATCCTCATTTACTGCTGCTCTGTCTTCATTCTACCTTTGAATCTCAATCACCTGGCATTCTTGAAACCAAGCCAGGCTCAGATTCGGACACTAATTTACAGGTTCTTTGTCACTCGGAACATGTTCCATTCCTGTACAGTAAACACTTAACATTAAAATATTAAAATCCTTCATCTCGATGCACTTAATTTTATCCACATAACCACCAAAATAAACACACGCAATCAACAATTCCCAGGCTTCCTGAAGCATCAGGCTCTACGACTTCCAGACATACCACACACTGTATGTGTGTGTGTGTATGAATATTTATATATATATATATATATATATATATATATATATATATATATATATATATATATATACACACATATATCTGCACGTCTACAAAACCCGTCTACACATTTAAGTCTAAACTTAAGACTTTATATGATAAAAGCCACAATTATCTTTGTGGAGAATCGAAAAGCACAAAGAGCCAGTTGAGAGAGAGAGAGAGAGAGAGAGAGAGAGAGAGAGAGAGAGAGAGCCTCTTCTGAAGAATTATGATTCCAGATAACCGCTTGATTTAGGGTAAGTGGCTTTAACGCACTCTCTCGCAAGCAAGTAAATCTCTCTCTCTCTCTCTCTCTCTCCTTTGCTTTGCTTTCGCTTTGTTTTCGTGCGTTTTAAACATCGGTTACTTGGTAAATAAAAATACATGTTTATCACTATTACAGAAACATGGTATCGGATTATTAGTACATGTTCACTGGTAATAAAGTCCAATAAAAATTTACTATTTCGACCGAGATTACTTGAGAGAGAGAGAGAGAGAGAGAGAGAGAGAGAGAATTGATGAATCAATCTTTTTCATCAATCTATAATGCACCAGGACTTGCAGCAGCCGTATAGCTGTATAGAATCCAGCTCCTTAAGTATGA
>NC_061099.1:6211631-6221631 GCF_015104395.2 Macrobrachium nipponense
CTTTTCAGTCTTCCTGTTTAAACTGATCTTTCCACTGAGCTACAGATCTTTGCAGAATTTTGACAGGAAAACATAAACCTTGACAAACAAACACGATTGCTGAAAGACAGTGTAAGGGAACTTTGTTTAGGATACCTCTTTGGAAATATTTAAATATTTTTTCTAGAAACTATTAATGGGTGCTAATTAATTTTCTGCATGGCTTTCCTATATATTGCCCAAAGACATCTTGAATACCTTGTGAACGAAAAAGTAATAACGAAAATTTTCTCAAATCTTCATATAACAGGTTCCACATTTCAGAATATTGGGTATGAAGCTTCAGACCTTGACAACATAATTGAATCAGACTGGAATCTTTTTTTTTTTTTACTTTTTATTAATTATCACGTTACGATGCCAAAGGCGATTTTACACCTCAGCGCATACTTCAGTAATTACAATTTATAAAAAAATATATATATAATTAATAACTTTCTGGATTAATTATGCTTTCTAGGCATCGATATTACATTCTGGATAATGATAACACTATTCGGCTTCAGGTAATCAAGAAAAAAAATGAGGAAAAGGTAATACCACAATAAAATCGATTTACATCTATTGCCAATAGTACATCCTCACCTTTAATTAATTACAGATATTTCAGAAATTTTCCAAGACATAACATGAGTCAGACGGCGACGACGAAGCAATACTAAAGCAACACAAGATAGATAAAGCAATAAATAAACAAATGCAAATCTATCCCCTCAAAATCGTATTTCAAAACGACATAGAAAGGAGTCAAGGCCACGAAAATCAAGCTAAGCCCTTTAATCACGTGCGCATGCGCATTAAAATGACACACAAAGCGCTTTGCGAAATCCTTCCTTCCTCCATAGGTACGAAACGCGTAATAACCTGTCCTTGACTTTGACTTTGACATTGCCACGCTGCTAACATGGCGTGATTGCAGTGCAGATCCCGCAAATACTTCGAGGGAAAATTACAACGGTTTTTGTTCCTGCTGTGTTATGCTTCCCCAGGCGAGGAAGGAAGGATGCGTGTATCGTCTTCTTCTTCTCTCTATCTCTCTCTATCAAAACTAGAATAAATTAGCTTATCTCATTCGCTTCCCTTCCCTCTTTCTTCTCTCACAAAGAAAATAAAATGCGCCTTCGCTCTATTTACCCCTTCTGATGAAGTACAGAGTACAGAAAAGTAATTGGATTCGTCGTCGTATACATCTGTATCAAACATCGCGTATATAAAAAGTTTATCATCACTAAAAATAAAGAAAAAAAAAACTGTCGCAATAACAGAAATCAATTCCATCTTAATATTTCGCATATATATAACACTCAAGTTGCGACAGATATGATTGGTAACCGAACATGAGCATTGTCTTCACAAGTAGTCTGATACGCAGCAAAATCACTTCGACGGTTCTCTGACGTTTCCGGGGAAAGATATATGTATTCTCAGCGAATCTACTAAACCTTCTGAAGCCATTTTATGAAGGGTAATAAGTCTTTCTCATATCTTTATATGACGCCAGACGGCCGCAGGACATTTCTACACATATCCTTTGACTAACAAAACATTTGATCATCCACACAAAAAGTAATAAAAAAATACGCCAAGTTCTGCACAGCTTATAATGCTGATTGAATCTCTCAGCCACGGCTCAAGAAACTTTCAGCTACGGCCCGGTGGTGCCCAGTGTTGTTGGCATCTACTTTAACCTTAGATAAGATCAAATAAAAACTACTAAGGTTAGTGGGCTGCAACTTGGTATGTCTGATGATTGGAGGGTGGATGATCAACATACCAATTTGCAGCCCTCTAGCCTCAGTAGTTTTTAAGATCTGGGGGCGGACAGCAAAAGTGCAGATGGACAGACAAATAGCCATCCCAATAGTTCTCTTTTATAGAAATTTAAAAATACCCAAATTTCGCTAGAAATACTGTACTGTAATGCATTAGTATAAATTGATTTTTCAAGCAACCATTTCAGAATAGATTAACTCAGTTATCAGAGAACACTGCACAGAAAGGCTCCGCTTTTCGCCTTGAAGAGGCAAGTGCAACTTAAAATCCTACCGAGAGTGTAATATTTACGAGACAATTGACATTCGACTGATCTTCAATGCTGGCCAGAACAAGGCGTGATCCGATTTGCAGCTAACTCAGGCCGCTTGCTAAAATTTACTGTTAAATAGCGCGTTGTTTCACGAACGAAAATTAAAATAAACAAGCCATATTTTATTAGAAATAATTACACTGTACTGTTTAACATGCTCATTATTTATTTTTTACATTGTCATTCTAATAAGCAAATAATAAATATCCTATAATAAAAATCCTGTATCTTCAACAGAACGCGAAACACATTTTCGGACCTTTTTAGGCTTTTCCATAGGGTTTTCTTACCCCGCCAACAAGAACAACAAATATGTTTATAAGCTTACTGCCCGAGGAAGCAAAATTTTTTTTGACCCACTGACTAACACAGACGTAGATAAAAATATATCAATTTCCTTCCAACCACATTGACAGATGTAGCGATCTAATTCATCTACAAAACTACAAATACAGTCTGTTAAAAATCGAACGCTTTCAAGAAATGCTCACCTAAACACCTACAATTGCTGCGAGCCGTGTAGGGTGGGGTCCTCAGCTTAGCCGAACCTGCAAGAGTTAAATAAAAAATACACAAATAAATATTACATTATCAATCAACATTCAGCATGTGATAAAAATTCAAGCGTCGGCAACCTCAAAGACTTTGATCACAAAATGCGCTCTTTGTGTTCGCAATGACCAATTCTTTTTTAAATGTTCATAATGACTGGGCTTCTTTTTTTTACGCCCTTGGTCTTTATATTGACGAGTATTTTTATCTCTCTCTCTCTCTCTCTCTCTCTCTCTCTCTCTCTCTCTCTCTCTAAGGTTACTTGAACGCCAAGACCAAATTTTTTCCACTCCCATTTTAAATTTCGTAGGAAACTTTTACTCACTCAAATAAAATGCACATAAATCCTTATCAAATTAGCAGATAAAAATGGGCGATGCATTTTTTTCTTTAGTTTACAAAATGCAAAAGGAAAAATGACTTGACCAATGACATGTGTCAAGTGAATCATCGACTTTAACACTTTCGTGAAAAGTGAAGCTAAGAAATAACAAGCATCTTCGGAACCAATTCAGCATTATATAATGCTGTATGAGCCGCGGCCCAGTGGTGACCCGTCCCATAGCCTTGCCAGACGCACGATCATGGCTAACTTTAACCTTAAATCAACAAAAAACTACTGAGGCTAGAGGGCTGCAATTTGGTATGTTTGATGATTGGAGGGCGGGAAACGTTGAGGTCGGTCAATTTAAGAAAAAAAAATCACTGAAAATGCACACACACAAAAAAAATCCCTACCTTCTACGATAAGTTGAAAATAAATACTTACTACCACTTGCGGAGGCTACAAAGAAACAAATGTTCGAAATACTGAGCGCCATCTGCACTAAACAACGGTTTGCACGACATATATGTTAACAGATAAATTTCCATAATATACGACGTGCGCGAAGGGAGAGGGTGACATCCTCAGGGGGATCCCCACTCTTAATATTTATTATCTAGCAGGGTGGACTCCAGTTCCAGATACACTGTCACTACAAAAGAATGAACTAGCAATACGGTTTTCGGATCCGTATTCTGAAATTTCTTGGAAGCAACAAAATAGCATCTTCCAGGAATCTTGAAAGTCTTTTGACATTCGAATGTCTTTACTTTACACAAACCACCGCCCTCGTGACATGAACCTAAATCTGCACGATCCAAAGGACACTACTAGAACTCTCTCTTTCATGAATGAGACAATGTCTTCACTAGAAGCATTGGAGTAGAAGCATTGGAGTTATTTGCAGTACAAACTTGGAGAGCTAAAACAAGGCGTGATCCGAACCTCCAGCTTACCCGGGAGGCGTGCAAGATTTTTCCCTCACACATAAGTTGTAAACTTTATATTCCTAGCTTTTAACGTCAATTAAAACATGCCAAAATCTACGGCCAAATAGAGCCTTGTTTCACCAACGAAAATTAAAATAAATATGCTACTTTTTTTTATAAGAAATGATTTTTTTTGTACTGTTTAACATGCACATTATTTATTTTTTTTTTTTTACATTTTTATTCTAATAAATAAGTCACAAATATCCTATCTTAAAATTCCTGTATCTTTAACTCAACGCAAAACACCTTTTCCAGACCTTTTTAGGCTATGCCATAGACCTTGCCTAACCCCGCAACAACAACAACAACAACCAAGTAGTTTGTAGGATTAACCCCGAAGTAAGTGAAAAATTTCAGCTCTATACTCTGTTTTTTTCCATCTGTCCATCCGCCTGTGGTGTTTTTGTATGGTAACACTGCGTCCCGGCTTTAGATAGTTACATTCAACGATTATAATAATATCCTGTTTCGAATATTAACGGTGTAATTCACATACAGTAAATTATTAAAACACTTTTCAGTTGCAAATGTACACCCAGATATCCTTTTATTTACCTAAAACTTACACATAGCGTAACTATTTAAAGCCCAGGACGCAGTTTTACCATACAAAAAACACCACAGGCGGATGGACAGATGGAAAAAAACAGAGTATAGTTAATTTGCAATCGTTAGATAAAAATATAAATGGTGCCGCTTTATTTCGATTCCTCTTGTACGGAAAGTTGGGTATCCAGTGAGCTGTAGATGGGATGGAGGAGCTCCTACACAGTTGCTAAAGAGCTGGAGGAAGTCTTATTGAGCATTTACCTTCCACTGCGCATTTCTGCCGTCGTATTTTTCAGGTGTTGCATCCTTGTGGCACAACACAACTCATATCCTTCATGTCATTTTTACAACCTAGTATATACTAGGTAAAATGAGTTACAACAGGTTTTGCATTCCGCAACCGCATTCGAAGTTTCTTAACTTTTATTTTCGATCAATGCTTGGCACAACCACGTTCTCTTGCACCATAACGCCGAGAGAGAGAGAGAGAGAGAGAGAGAGAGAGAGAGAGAGAGAGAAATTAGCATTTTTTATACCCCTTTCAAGATATCCATGTGGTCTATAACTCAAGGAGTATCTGCAATTCTGTATATTTTGCGACGTTGTGAAACCTCATTGACAAACCTATATAACATCTTGCGGCTACGCCGTTCGGAAGAGTGGTGGACTCCATTGCAACAGTTCTGAACCTTCCCTTGGGCGACGAAGCAACGCCTCCTATCGTCAAGGACTGGCTACGGAGTCCCTCTACTACCTACTCTCGCGTAGACCTCAGATTTAGATTCAAGAAGAGTTCTGGCGATTATGGTGATCATTTGAACGAAATAATACAGAGGCGAACAGGAAATACAGAAAGAAGAGATCAACTATTGGAACAAATTGAATCAACAAATTAATAAATAATAATAATAATAATAATAATAATAAATAATAATAATAATAATAATAATAATAATAATAATAATAATAATAAAATCCTTTACTTCAGCTCAGGGCCATATACATGGAATATACAAAATACAGACAGTAACATACACAATCAGGATACATGAGACATGATAAAAAAAAATGAATAATCGGCACTTACCCACACAATAGCTGATGTAGCATAAAAGATAGTAATCATAATACTGGTAATAACAGTAATGATATTGGTGAAAGAAAAATAAACAGATTAAATGTAAATAAATGATTACAATAAGATTAAAGTACAACGCCGAAGGCCAATCGAATATAGCAGTTAGTCACTGCATTCAGCGTCCGTGTCTCGATATATAACGAGCTCTCAGCTCTCAAGATTCAAACAACCTCAATGAGAATACACAAATAAATGGAATAATAACAAACGCTTCGAATGTCTCGCAAGAGACAGTTAGACATGATGGGTTTACCACCTTAATTCCATTATAATGAAACAAAGATTTTGCTTACAAGCATATAGTACAAATGTCATGGGGTGACGAGTGAAAATTACCCTTTATGATTAGTGACATGACTATTTATAATAGTTATAGGTAATGCACAACATGGCATTAACTCTTGCGATATTAATACTCATTATTGGCTGGTGTTCAGTGGAAACTTTTATCTACAATAAGCACCTGAAAGTCACGGAAGTAAAACCGGCCGTCTACAGCTTGGGTCTCTCTCTCTCTCTCTCTCTCTCTCTTGGCCGTCACTACCGCTGGGGAGAGTCCAACTGGTGATGAAACTACGATGAAAAAAAAAAAAAAAAAAAAAAATCTTGGAGCCAAAACAGTTGTTTATTTTTTTTACATCTCAGCAACACCTGATGGCAAGATTCTAAATTATCATAAATAATAATCACTTTCTTGAAATGATAGAAACTATTACAAGCTTTAGAACGGAACGTCGTGCATTATTCAACTGTAAATAAAAATCTTAAGTAAACTGTGCTCTATAAGCGGACCAACTAGTGTATAACCCATAAACTAAGTAGGGCGATATTGTTTAGCGCAGGAAAAACCAAAGCACCTCAACAGCTGGCTAAGCTCCTACAGGTATCGTAGCAATTGATCCATCCTGTCAAGCAACACCAAACAGGATTCCATCAACTTTGAAGCTGAAGGGTCGAAAGTTTCCTGAATGCAAATTCCCGAGATGTATACTAGTACTGTACTGTACGGTGTGTGTGTGTGCGTGTGTTTTTTGTTGGGGGCGGGGGATTGCCCCTAGGTTAGGTTAGGATGGACCTGACTGAAAATCACTTCGTTTATCTATTTAACCCAAACATTCCTCGTACAGTACAGTACTGGAGTAATGTCACGACAAAAAAAAAAAAAAAAAAAAAAAAAAAAAAAACTTCGTCTGACTATCGTAAACCATTCGTTCTGTAAATCCCCTACAGGCACATTACAGAATGAAGGATAGACTAGAAAAATAAACAACCCTCGGTCGACATTCCGCATTTTTCCACTCCATACCTTCATTTGCTCACTTCAATCCGAAGTAAAGCAATCTTAAAAGATGGCAGAGAATCCGCTACTTTTTTTTTTTTTATTCTAGGTGCCATTTCCTTTATGTAACACCCCCACGTCCCCTACCCCTCCACCCTCCCCCCGGCCCCCCCAAAAGCCTCATATCACCATAGGAGACTTTCCACGAATCGTATCTAAGGTATCTGAACAACAACGATTCACTTGACTATTACACTGTTGTTTTTTCCCCCAGAACGTAGTTTTTCAACTCTCTCTCTCTCGATCTATTCTTTTCCTTTCTCTTTCGATTTATTCTTTTCCTCTCTCTCTCTCTCTCTCTCGATCTATTATTTGCTTCTCGTTTCATCATCATCATCATCATCATCATCATCACTCTCTCTCTCTCTCTCTCTCTTTTCCTCTAGTATTACCATCTTCTGCTACGTCATTCCAGATCCTAATCCTATCGCGGGAAGGTAGGCAAACACGCTTCATCAATGGTGACCTTGGAGGTTTTGAGAGAGAGAGAGAGAGAGAGAGAGAGAGAGAGAGAGAAAATCAGGCGACGCTACTACTACAATAGACGACGAAAAAGATGGCGTCCGATGCTATTTGGATAATGACTAATAACACCATCATTACTTACGAACGCTTTGAATTCGGTCGGTTCCTCCTTCCACCTGTTGGGAACAGGACGCGGAAGACATTTACCGAAGAATGTACTGCGTTTAGTTTCGGCTTAGAAGAGGAATTCAAGTTATTTTATCGCGATGAAACGAAAATGACTTTGTTCACTCTTACTTGATCTGCTGCTAGTTGATCTAGATCACATGATAACAGGAGAAATAGTTGATTATTACTAGAAAATATACAACCATATTGCTATCTCCGGATCTTTCCCAGTTAGTGACCACCACGGGTTTTAACCCGATTACAACTAGGGATCTTTCCTAGATAGTGACCCCGATGGGTTAAGGGCTTTAACCCCTTATGTATCCACCTTCGAGGCGTGTTCAGTACAAGGTCGTTGGGATGACCATAAAAACATAAACGAAATACTGTAACTATCATATAAAGATAATGACACCCCAAAGAAATATAGTCCAGATGACGAACCCCCCCCCCCCCCCCCAAAACCCTTGGGAGTTCACTATCTAGGTGTTGAGATTCCAATCTTCTTTATCAAAAAATTTTATTTTTGTTAGTGCGCAAATGTATGCTTGTGTGACACCATTCCTCTAATGTACTAAGTTTGAGATGGCTTTTTTTTTTTCTTACGGAGGCGAAGAATATCAGTATAAAAAAATTCCCATAGTAGCATGGGGAATATATAGTATTTTCGTCAATTTACTAAGTTTGAGACCACCTTTTCTCTCACGGAGCCGAAGAATATCAGTATTAAAAAACACTCACAGTAGCATGGGTCTTGAAGTGGAGAGAAACAAATCCACAGTTAAGTATATGTAAATGTATTTAAAGATAAGTCTCTTCAGAGAACGGAAATCGAACAGTTTCCCGAGAGCTTTCTGTACAGATGTATCTTTAAATATAAATGTACTAATACGTAACTGTGGATCTGTTTCTCTCCACTATCAGCACTTCCCGTTTTCCGATGAAATCAATATTGCGTTCTAGAACATTAGTATACATAGTCACGTCTTCAGTTTATGTCCCACGGCCTAAAAGACATTAAACCGAATCTCAGGTCCGGTCGGTATGCGAATAATCATAGTGGATAAAAAAAGTAAAAAAAAAAAAGAGGGGGGAGTTGAAATATACAGATATTATTATTATTATTATTATTATTATTATTATTATTATTATTATTGCTGGGCACAGTTTCCCTGTCGAAAATGATGATACTGGTTGCAGGTCCACAATGATATAGTTGTGTGAAAGTTGATGGTTCTTGAATGAATAATAAAAGCTTTCGAACCTTGTGCTAAGTCATCCTTAGTCAAGACTTGACTGAGGATGAACCTAGGACAAAGTTCCAAAGCTATTGGTATTTATTCAAGAACCATCAACACTCAAACAGCTATATTATTGTGGACCTGCAACCATTATTATTACTATTATTATATCACTGTAGTGGAGTCATTGTTTATTTGAAATGTGCATCGATTAATTTTCGATGATTTTCTATTAAAATCATATACATTATCACCTGCTGAAAGACCACACAAAACCAGTAGAATAGATAAATGCCATAATAATGTGACAATGGTGTTCTTATAAAAATCGAGTTTATTTTAAACCATCGCTGAATCTTTCACTTAATTTGTGACCTTCACTCAGTTACCTAAAAATCTACCAAAATACTCTTTTTGACTTTTCCACTCCGACCATCGTCGTTAATGTCAACAGCTTTGAATTGCCAAATCACGTTGCATTTATCAACTTCACATTCAGAAGAACTGAATTAGGTAAAAAAAATGCCTACAATTTGAAAACCAGTAGAAACAAAGAAAGAAAGATGGTTACAATGAACAAACAAGGAGAGAGAAACAGAGAAAGAAAGATGGTAAGAAAATATGAGTACAATAGATACAGTGACAAAAAAAAAAAAAAAAAAAAGTAAGAGGGAAACAAAACTGGGAACAACTGCATGCCACTGTATCATAATAACCAGATAGACATTTCTTACACTTCCTGTACCAGGGTACAATGATTCATCAGGGGGACATTATAAGTACAAGATCTGTAAGAATGCCATGACATTATTTAAGATGGATATAAGACAGAAATGGTAAATGGCTCATCCCGTCGACTCCTCATAAAATGAACGAAAGAATGTATCCACTGCTCGCTCCTGATATTCGGGCTTATTAATTAATTTTTTAAAAATGCTTCATAATTCGAAAAATAAATCCTCACACAAGCGATTACATATAAGAAAATACTTTTCAATTGACTTAGGAATATTAGCTTTTAATAGACTGAAATTCAATCAAATTTTAATTACCTGACGCAGTACCGTCATTATCAGGAAGCATTCCAATTTGTGCACACTGACGTA
>NC_061099.1:6231631-6491631 GCF_015104395.2 Macrobrachium nipponense
GTTGAATGATCGAAACGTGAATGAACTCGACCAAAGAGGAGATGACAGAAGGTCATTATTCCTCGAGGAAAAAAGGCGAAATTTTAGAATGTAAGACTCTAATCTTATTGTGACGTTGAGCAGATAAAACTGAAGAACCTTTCGTAACGTTGGGTTGTTGTCCTTCATGCATGCATGCATACATACATACATACATACATACACACACAGTCATATATATATATATATCTATATATATATATATATATATATATATATATTATATATATTATATATATATATATTTCGCTCGACCTCGGAATTAATATATTTCATATATATATATATATATATATATATATATATGACTATCTTAAATTGTATATCATATTTAATACAAGTTTCTTTAATTGAAAATGTTTGACAAAATCTGCAAACCCTGACCTAAGATGGACACCAACTTCAATATTCCAAACCCATTTCATTTGGCTTCTTACACTTCTTTGAAATGAACTTCTAATTTCAACCTAAATTCTTTTTACTTTCGTTTACTCTGGGAGTAAGCCTACAAACTACTTTGTTGTGGGGGTTGGGGGGGGGGTGTTTAGGGAAGGTCTATGGAAGAGTCTAAAAAGGTCTGAAAAAGGTGTTTCGTACTGTTACAGGTACAGGAATTTTAGGATATCTATGATTTATTGATTATGATGAAAATGAAAAAAAAATAAATAACGTGCATGTTAAACAATACAGAACAATTATGATGTAAAAAAATAAATAGCGTGCATATTAAACAATACAGAACAATTATGATGTCTAATAAAATATGGCGCATCTATTTTAATTTTCGTTGGTGAAACAACACGCTATTTGACTGTAGATTTTAACACGATTCAATTTACGTCATAGGTTAGGTATATAATGTTTACAACTAAAGCGTGAGGGGAAAATCTTACAAGCATCCCGAGTAAGGTAGAGGTCTGATCACGCCTTTTTGTATAATTATTAAATGGCTATCGTCATGATCTCCAAACTCTTCCCAAAACTGGATATAATTTATTTCAAGGCCCTTTTATCAAATGGCTATTGGCATGAACTTCAACCTCATTTAAGATATGTACCAACGTACGTATACTCTCTACTTAAATGTAATCTTTAAATAGGTAATAATTTGATCTCAAACCGCCTTTTGAGATCATATTTCAAATTCCATTTACTTACTACCTGGTAATAATTTGATTGTCAATGCTCATCATGGACCAAACTAGAACATAATTTAGATCGCTTTTATGAAATAAATTTAAATCTAGACGTAAAATCTACTTGTTACATAGGCAGTCGTTCATAAAAGATTTATTAATCTCATTTTAAACTTATATCAATTAATCATATAGAAGGGAATACAAACATTACCTCACGGTCATTTGACAGCCCAAAAGGACATGACCACTAAGAACCAATTAACTAAATAAACATTAAATTCATTACAAATACCGTGAATTCTATAGTGCTAAATGTTTACGGAAATAAACCTGAATACATTTCTACTGGAAGGACTTCCAGATCTTGAATCTATGAGGGATCGGTCGCCATCCACGGCACAACTGATGCATGGAAGAGTGAAGGAAAAAATTAAAAGAAAATTAAGATACGGAAAACAAGGCTCAAAAATAATTCTTCGGAGTTAAACAGCATCGGCACAAAGTATATAATAAAAAGAAAAAACTATACGGTAATCTGTCCTGAAATTATAGAGTATTAACAGGATCTCTCTCTCTCTCTCTCTCTCTCTCTCTCTCTCTCTCTCTCTCTCTCTATATATATCTATATATATATATATATATATATATAATATATATATATATATATATATATATATTATACACAGACATACATATAGCAATATAATGATCCAAAAAAATAACAGTTGACAGCGACGAAATAGCAAAACTAAGCAATGAAAATAAGAATATTATAAATGGTTAAAAATATGAATAAATAAAATAAGGAGAAAAAGAGGTAGGTTTTCAGATGCTTTTTTTTTTTTTTATTTTTTTTAATAAAAAAATAAGGGAGTAGGCTTTCATATCATTCTTTTATTAGCAAATAGGGGTAGGTTTTTATATAGTTCTTTTATTATAAAAAAGTGGGTGACTTTTATAGTCTTTTAATACAAGAGAGGAGGTAGGTTTTCATATCATTATCTTATTAGAAAAAAAGGGAGGCGGTTTTTATAACCTTTTATTAGTAAAAAAGGGGGGTAGATTTTCTTATAATTATTTTATTAGAAAAAAGGGGGGGCATGTTTTATTACACAAAAAAAGGGGTAGGTTTTCATTTATTACAAAAAAGGGGGTAGGTTTTCATATCATCTTTACAATAGAAAAAAATAGGGGCAGGTTTTCATACAATCATATATTTCATTAGAAAAAAAAAGTTGGGGTAGGTTTTCATACAATTATTTTTTTTATAAAAAAAAATAAAAAAAAAAGGTGGGGGTATGTTTCCATAACATTATTTTATCAGCAAAAGCGGGGGTAGGTTTTCATACCCTTTTATTAGAAAAAAAAAGAGGGGTGATGGGTAGGTTTTCATATCCTTTTATTAGAAAAAAAGGGGGGAGGGTAAGTATTCATATCATTCTTGTATCTCCATAACCCCATCGTGAAAAAAAGCAGAGCTCGCCTCTCCCACTTTCCTGACCTTAAACAATTTCTTTTTGTTTTCTTTTGTTCGCCACTTATCTTCCTGCAGTATCGTGCCAACCCTCGTGCCTCTGCGTCCTACAAATTCATGAAACGCCCTCCCACGTGACCTCGACCATATTTTTTTTATATAACATATATCTTCTCTCTTCTGGGATCCTTTTTTTTCGCGTCATAATCCCATTGTTTCTTTGAATTTCCTTTGATATGCTAAATCGTCTCGCGCGTCTCTTTGCGTCAGTAAAACGTATTTTAAAACGGAAAGTGCTTTAACGTGGTTTTTTGTTCATGTAATAAATGCATCGGCCACTCGTGCGCAACGACTTTTTTTTTTTTTTTTTGCAGGCGTCAGCATATTTTACGTCATGCCCAGTTTATCCTTGATTTCATCCGAGTTTCCTTTCAGTTTTATCAATTTACTAGTTTCTTTTCAGATTCATCAATTCGCGAGTTTCGTTGCAGATTCATCAATTCGCGAGTTTCGTTGCAGATTCATCAATTCGCGAGTTTCGTTTCAGATCAAATTACGAGAATTTCCTTTCAGATTTATCAATTTGCGAAACAGTTTCTTTTCAGATTTATCATTTTACGAAATGGTTTCCCCTTAAAATTTACCAATTTACGAAAAGTTTCTTTCCAGATTTATCCATTTACGAAATAGTTTCTTTTCAGTTTTATCAATTTACGAGAATTTCCTTTCAGATTTATCAATTTACGAGAATTTCCTTTCAGATTTATCAATTCACGAGAATTTCCTTTCAGATTTATCAATTTACGAGAATTTCCTTTCAGATTTATCAATTCATGCGTTTCCCTTCAAATTTACCAATTTACGAAGGTTTCCTTTCAGATTCATCAATTCACGAGTTTCGTTTCAGATCAATTTACAAGGATTTCCTTTCACATTTATAATTCACGAGAATTTCCTTTCAGATTTATCAATTTATGAGAATTTCCTTTCACATTTATCAATTCACGAGAATTTCCTTTCACATTTATCAATTCGCGAGAATTTTCTTTCAGTGTTATCAATTTACGAAAATTTCCTTACACATTTATCAATTCACGAGAATTTCCTTTCAGATTTATCAATTCACGAGAATTTCCTTACACATTTAACAATTCACGAGAATTTCCTTTCAGATTTATCAATTTATGAGAATTTTTTTCAGAATTATCAATTTATGAGAATTTTTTTTCAGAATTATCAATTTATGAAATTTTTTTTTTCAGAATTATCAATGTATGAGTTTCCCTTCAAATTTATCAATTTATGAGTTTCCTTCAAATTTACAAATTTTACGAGGTTTATCATTTAATCAATTCACGCGAATTCCTTTCAGACTTATCAATTCACGAGAATTTCCTTTAGATTTATCAGTTTACGAGAATTTCCTTTCAGATTTATCAGTTTACGAGAATTTCCTTTCAGATTTATCAGTTTACGAGAATTTCCTTTCAGATTTATCAATTCACGAGAATTTCCTTTCAGTGTTATCAATTTACGAAATAGCTTCTTTTCAGTTTTATCAATTCGCGAGAATTTCCTTTCAGATTTATCAATTTACGAGAATTTTTTTTCAGATTTATCAATTTATGAGAATATTTTCCAGATTTATCAATTTATGAGTTTCCCTTCAATTTACCAATTTACGAAGGTTTCCTTTCAGATTTATCAATTCACGAGTTTCGTTTCAGATCAATTTACGATAATTTTCTTTCACATTTATAAATTCACGAGAATTTCCTTTCATATTTATCAATTTACGAGAATTTTCTTACACATCATTTCACGAGAATTTCCTTTAGATTTATCAGTTTACGAGAATTTCCTTTCAGATTTGTGAATTCACGAGCGAGTTTCGCTTCAGATTTATCAATTTGCGAAGGGTTTTATCACTCTCTTATTAGACCGATCGATTTACCTGGCCACCAAGTGCCTACATTACTTACTTAATTAAAAATGAATAAAATTACCACGAGTGTCTCTCATCAATCTACGAAATGTCTCAGAAATTACAGTTTCTCTCTCTCTCTCTCTCTCTCTCTCTCTCAATCGATCGATCAGTCTATCTGGGAAACAGGAATCTACATCTTTCCCTAATCAAAATATTAATAAAATCTCCATAATCTATCTTTATCTGGGAGTTTTTGACACTAATTATGTAGCATGTTTCCCTTCCTTAATCGCCCACACGTCAGCTGAGATAGTGGGACGCCCCATTCCACATCATCATGAAAAGGTAACACGATAAAAGAAAAAAGAAATGTCATAAGGGAAACCTACTTTTTCAGAGAGAGAGAGAGAGAGAGAGAGAGAGGAAACCCATTTTTCAGAGAGAGGTCAAAAAGGAAACCCATTTTTCAGAAAGAGAGAGAAGAGAGAGAGAGAGAGAGAGAGGAGAGAGAGAGAGAGGGGGGGGGGGGACTCGCGTGCGTGGAAGACGCAAGTAGCGGAGAGAAGAAAAAAAAAAAAGTGGAGAGAGACAGAGAAAGGAGGCAGATAGAAGTAGAGATCTTTGATCTCAGGTTATTTTTTTCTTTCTTTTATTTTCAGCGGATGACTTAGCCGAGGGGGCAACTGACCAGAAGATAGAGATCAATAAGAAAGGGTAAGGGAGGAGTTGTGAGATGGGGATAAGCGTTCAGCCCGGCTGGTGTGGACCCTTAGATCGTGAATCCTGCCGGGTTACGTATAGTATACTTGCACGTGCCTCTACAGATGAACATCATCGCCCGCCACCAGTGGTGATAAACGCTATATTTATTCACGAATGGGCAAAGAACTCCCGACCAAGAACCTATGTACTTGTAACACCTTCAGCAGGAGTCATTCCTCCCTCTCAAGAGAAAAGAAGCAAATGTATATGTATGTATGTATACTATATATATATATATATATATATATATATATATATATATATATATATATATATATATATATATATATATATATATAGTGTGTGTAAATTTTATTTACAGAAATACCCTATCTCTCTCTCTCTCTCTCTCTCTCTCTCTCTCTCTCTCTCTCTCTCTCTATATAATATCTATATATATATATATATATATATATATATATATATATATATATATATAGTGTGTGTATGTAAATTTATTTACAGAATAAACCCAACCCAACCTTATCTACTTATCTATTTATCTATCTATCTATCTATCAATCATCTCTCTCTCTCTCTCTCTCTCTATACATATATATATATATATATATATATATATATATATATATATATAAAAGCATTAATAACCTTACCTAATCTTGCCTTAGAGCTCTATTTTCCTCATCCTCAAAAAAGATTTGCTACGTATTATCTAAGGCTTTGATAGGAGGTCCCATACCCTCCAATATCCAGGCTAGGTCGGACAGAGAGAGCTGGACAAGTATTATTTGTGAATAATTAAATATGAAACTACTATAGATCTGATACTGTTATTTATGGTCCTAGGCAATTCGGTTCCACTTTCAATAAACTGCAATACCTACATAAGGAATCTGGTCAGTAGTCATGGGATGTTTATTAAGCTAAAATACATATATAAATCTACATACAATCCTAGCTGGTATAGTGGCTAGCGTCGTGGCATGACACTCAGATGTGACGGTTTTGCGGCTCCCTACGACCATGAAAAATCACTAGCTCTGTATCATGATCAGTTGCTGCAGTAGTGTGGGGTCTGCGGTGTGAGGCTGAAATTAACAGTCTTTAGAAGCTTTAACTTCAAGTTGATGGCCCTTTTGGTGTGCTTGTTCCATGTGAATGGGTTTCATCTTCTGAATAATAATAATAATAATAAAACATGAAAGGTTTCCAGGCAAAATGTTCGGCAGAACTGAAGAAATAAACCACAATTTTGAGGAGTGAGTTTACAAGCAAAGACTAACCACGAGAATTTTAATGTGAATAAAAAAAAATTATCAATCAAACGATGTATTGGGGATACCGTAAACCCCTCTATCAATCATTAATTGAATTTTGTTGTGACTCAGCTTCAACCCGTATCATTTTAAACTCATCGTTAATATGTCATGTGTCATCTATTGTTGTAAACTCACGGAAAATAAAAAGGATATTTACTGATTTCGTGATGTATTACCGTATCGCTCTGAGTAGGACTCATCCCGGTAGTTTATAGCAATTTTAGGTTACCGCTGATCAGGTTCTCCCGTGAACACTATTTCTTGCTCTCGTACCACTACCTGAGGGAGACAGACAGGCAAGCAGACAGACGGACAGGCAGTCATATACAGGGGAAAAAAGAAGTCAAAGATGCAAATTCAGTTATGAAACTAAATACATACTGAATTTCGATGCCCTAAGATAAGGAAATTGGTTGATTTGTCAAGATTCAGACGAATGCGTTTCGATTTCCTCTTCGTCTGACAAAATGTTACCGATTGTCGTCAACCCGAAAAGTGGCAGACAGAAAAAAAAAACAATATAATATAGAATATATAATAATTATATTATATTAAATATTACTTTAATATATATATATAATGAATTTATATTATTATAGAACGCGAAACTTAACCACTTGGAAAATGATATGGCAACAAATCCGGGCGTTTATTTTTCGTCTTTACTAAAGCATCTCGTTCCTTGACAATAATCTTAGTAAAGGACCGAAAGCGGGCTTGGATGTCTGCCTCATTATCTTTTCCAGTGGTTTAATTCCGCTATATTTAATTGGAGTCACGTGCATCGGAACATACATAATTATTATATACATACATACATACAATAATACTTATATATATTATATTTTATTTATATTATATATTATATAATATATATATATTATATGTTACAATTCATTATTGTAATAATCTCACTGTCAGTTCGTAAATCACACACACTCTCTCTCTCCAAAGCGTGTGTCACTCAGGATCCCCCAGTTCCTCCCCCCGCCCCCCGGCCCACACTCCCTCCAGGGAAGGTAAACAACAATGAATCACGACTGTCCTCCGCGCAGGCGCAACGACGCCAGAGTCCTTCCTTGCGACCCGCGACCGGCGGACGAAGGGATCTCGTTATCAATTCCCACATGAACCTTTCCGATGACGTCAACAGACTCTGCAAGAGTGCATCAGCCTCCTTCCTTGTTTATTGCTTTACACTTCGCCTAGTAACACTTGCTTCTTTCTTTGGACTTGCATGCCAGCGGCGTCCCAATGTCTAGCAAACAGTTAAGAGAACGGGTGGGCTAATCGTTAGGAATTCTCGAGGAGTAACTGGATTCAATTTGCGGTGTAGCCTTTGCGTGCTTAAACTGTTGAAACTAATGTTGATATTCTAATTGCATGCATATATATATATATAACTATATATATATATATATATATATAAATATATATATATATATATATATATATATATATCATATATGTGTGTGTGTGTGTGTGTGTGTGTGTGTGTAACAAACTCTGAGTGTGCTTTTAACGACAATGGGAAAGTGTCCATGAAATGCTTCTACTTTGTCCTTTATTTATCCACAAGTTAAGGGGACCCAATCCCCATTGCTCTGTCTGAGTTGCTACCGGGCGTGGATTGATTATGCATACACACACACACACACAAACACAAACACACACACACACACGAATATAATATATATATATATATATATATATATATATATATATATATATATATATATATATATGGTGTGTGTGTGTGTGCTAGGATATTTTGAAAGAGGAGGAAAGAAAGACAAGGAGCAGAGGCGACTGGTGCAAGAGTGTTAGGGGTTAGTGAATGGCTTTAAATGTTTGTGAAAAGAGACTGTTTAGGATTTCAGAGGCTGAAGAAAGGAAAGACACAAGAAGAAGCTTGACAAGAACACAGGCGAGATGAGTCTGCGTGGTGGCGATAGTATGAACAAGTGGCTGACCAAGGTCTGAAAGGTATGTCAGGACGAAGGAAAGGTTCCGGAGAATTAAGGGAGAGGAATATCTGTTCCATAATTGTTGCCATCGTTGTAACGAGGCAGTTGTGTTAGAAGTCTAAAAGCAAAGCGAATGGTGTAGGGACAAACGATTGTGATTAAATGAACACCAAGATGGGGCAATGAATGCTTAATGGATGATGGAAACACAAGAGCATTTGACAGGTAACAAAATCCTATCCCTAAAACAAGGTTTAATGAGCATGGATTCAGTTTCTGTTTTGATAAAGACAACCGCCACCCGGCACCGCCCGCCCCCCCCCCCCCCCCCCCCCCCCAAAAAAAAAATGCCAATGCTTGCTACTTTAAGGTCTCCTCAACCTTTAAAAATTCTTGCAACTGTTTTCTCACAGACCAAAGAACTCAGTAATACATACTCAAAACTTTTAAGGATACAAGACTAGCCTTCCAAATATTTGGATGCGATTTCCAGTGTCTTTATCAATTTTATTTAAATTTCGTCGTGCTGCGAGGGGAACCTCCTTTTAAATCGGGTTACGAAACTTACCAACCTCCCCCCCCTCCGCCCCCCCCCCCCCCATATTTAACAAATACTTGAGCACAGCCGTAGCCTAACTCTTTTGTTAGACTGGAGTTATTAAAGAAAAACTACACCATTTTTTGTCGAATTATCTTTCTACTTGTATATTACTCTATTTTACTGTATTAGTTTTT
The DNA here is from genome assembly GCF_015104395.2 of Macrobrachium nipponense. Classification (NCBI taxonomy): domain Eukaryota; kingdom Metazoa; phylum Arthropoda; class Malacostraca; order Decapoda; family Palaemonidae; genus Macrobrachium; species Macrobrachium nipponense. Next base: position 6,240,955 of record NC_061099.1, read on the forward strand.
TTTTTTTATTCATACGGTATTCCACTCTAAGGAGGCTTACTCAGCTAGGTGTGACATACATGACTCTTTCAGTGAAAGTTCTTATGTTAAATAATAATAATAAATAATTAATAATAATAATAATAATAATAATAATACCTCATGTTAAAATAAAGAAAAAAATATTAATAATAACAGGAAAGTTATACAATACACAATTTTAAAAACAGGGTGCGAGTATTTAAAAACTGCCGATACCCAAACTTCACAGCGAGGTGTAATTCCGCGGAAATCCAATAACTTCAAAGGTCTTTGATGTGGGACGTTTTCTGTAATGCACGGCACATTACATCGGGGGGACTGAAACAAAGTTCGTTGGCCGCAGAGGTCGTGTGATTTTTAGTTACTTTTGAATTTCATTTGATTATATAAGTAAGTTTCCTTCTAAACATTTTATTGAATTCCGATATAATTATACTTCCTACTAAACAGAGAATTTATTTCGATATAATTCATCACGCACTGGCTAAAAGAATTGATGGACTTTTATTTAAAAACGGAAAAAGCAATTCAAGCTTCACTCGATGGGGTACAACGCTATACCTATTATTTGGCATCAATACAAGAAACAATAGCAGAAGCTATTGGGGTGAAGTACAGAGTTTAGGCCGAAGGCCAAGCGCTGGGACCTATGAAGTCATTGAGCGCTGAAAAGGAAATTGAGAGTAAGTAGCCTAGATTTGAAAGGCGTAACAGGAGGAAAACCTCTCAGTTGTATCATGAAATAATTGTTAGGAGAGGGTGGATAGCAAGATGGGAGAGAGAGAGAGAGAATATGAATAGAGGTGCAATAAAAGGAATGACAGGGGTTGCAGCTTGGGCCCGAAATGAAGCTGCAAAGAACCTTTCATAATGCCTACAGTGCACCCAGCGAGGTGCACCGACGGCACTACCCTTACGGAGTATTAGAAGCTATTATACGTGGTTAAGACTAAAGCAGGAGTAATCAACACCACAATTATTAACATCTCAAATTAACTAATAACATATAAGAAAAGAAATATATTTGCTTTAACCCTAATTGTGACTAACTTCTCTATAGTCAGGATGGCCGAGCGGTCCAAGGCGCTGCGTTCAGGTCGCAGTCCGGTCTTCCGGGCGTGGGTTCGAATCCCACTCCTGACAAGAAGTTTTGGATTCGTTCACAATTACCTGGATAAGGTTAATTAAGGAATGAAACCAGGAACGAACCCGGACTGACATTCGTTCACGACTATTTAGCGTGAAACGCGAATAGGAGAGCTAAAAATGCAGTTTCGAAATACGGCTTGTGTTTTCATTTCGTTAACGATCACTTGAATGCGATAATTCAGTTTTACGTTCATTAACCATCACTTGCATGAGTTACTTAAATGTTGCGGACGAATTGGTGTTGCATCTACGCATTCCAGAACGACACCTAATATCCTAGAAAAAGTTTCGATTCAGAATTTTTAAAATGTCTTGCAGTTCTGCGTTCATTCGCGTTCACTGGCACGGGTTAATAGAGTTGCACAAGTGAACGGATGCGTAGAGACGATCCCGGAAAGCGAAAGATTTACAGAACGATACCTGATATTGCACATAGTTTAGAATATAGGCAGAATTTAAAAAAAAAAAAAAAATTCAGAACGATACCTGATATCGCACAAAGTTTCGAATTAAGGCAGAATTTTAAAAAATTTTCATCGTTTCCAATCATTCACAGTCACTGTAACGGGTTAAATAAAGTTGCATCTGTGACCGAACTGCGCTTACGATAATTCACTCAACGATGATCCAGTAAAAGGCATAAATTTTACAGAGCGATACCTACTATCGTAGAAATGTATCGATTTATGAAATTTGTTCAATATTTCATGCTCACTGGGATGGACTCATTACGGTCGCACGTGTGAACGACCTGCGTTTAGATAATATAATTGACACAGACGATCCTGGAAAATAAGCAATTACAGAACGATCCCTAAAGTCGCAGAATTTATGAAGCGTTTTAAGGATTTGTGTTCACGATCATGAGGAGTTGAATGAGGCTGCTGCACCTGGGAACGATCTACGCTCTTAGGATAAAATCGAACAGACGATCCATAAGAACCAACGATATTTACAGAGATCTACTCAAATCGCTTTATCTCTTCCTTTCAACTTCAAAGCAAACGTTGCACATGTTTTCAGAGACAGATCTCGAACCTAATTTTCAATTATTAGGGACAGATCTTTAACAAAAAATATTGACAACATTCAAAACAAATTATATATATAAAAAAAAAAGTCAAAAAGATTTTTTTTTTTTTGCCCTGGGTGTTTTGAACACAATTTTTTTTTTTTCAAAACAAACTATATATATAAAAATGTCATATAGACTTTTTGCCAAGGGTGTTTTTAACACAATATATTTATCTTTTTTCTTCAAAACAAAAATACATATATAAAAGTCATATATAGACTTTTTTTTTTTTTTGCCAAGGGTGTTCTTCACAAAATATTTTTTTCAAAACAAATTATATATTGAAAATGTCATATAAAGACTTTTTTTTGCCAAGGGTGTTCTTGAACACAAAATATTGATTTTTTAAAAATAAAATATACATAAAAAGCCATATAAAACGAAAATTTCTCGTTTTTTTTAAAAGGGTGTATGAGGTGATTTAAGTAGTACTTGAATTTTGACAAACTGATATGAAGAAAGCAACCTCACTCTCTCACCTCCTTTCTATTTATCCCTTTTACTCTTTTTCATTTTGCATGTCAGCACACATTACCGACCAGCGTCTTGTAACGTTGAGAGTGAAGGACTTACCTATAACATTAACTTGGTTGCTATTATCTGAGGTTTGGAGCTCTCCAAATGACGAAAAAATCATTTGTTTCTGCTATTAAAAGAACTGTCTGATAAGGGTGCGTTCCGTTATCCCCTGGTGAGAGAGAGAGAGAGAGAGAGAGAGAGAGAGAGAGAGAGAGAGAGAGAGAGAGAGAGAGAGAGAGAGAGAGAGAGAGAGAGAAATGTAAGTAAATTTCGTATTCTCGTCTTATTGAGGAGGAAAAATCAAAATGACGGCGGATTTGGCTACATCTGCACCACAGCGAAATTACTGCAATGACTTTTTACCTTGCGTAAGCGTAACGTGACCATCTGGAATTGATACGTAATAATAATCTGCAGATGAAATGCAAGTGTGCATGCAATGCAACGGTTTTGCGTGCACTTCGCAAATGCCCAAGAAATAGAGCCTGCCAATATCGGTTGCACTGGTAAGCGATTTTACGTGCTCTCAACTTTTTCTTAAGAACAGACCGGAAAGTCACTAAAGCAAGAATGTTTTTGCAGCTTGGTTAGGACTGAAAGCGATTAAATTAAGCTTAAGCGCACCCACATTGTCGGCGTTCTAGCAACAACGAACGGGCTTCCATATAGTTAAAAAAAAATAACAATAAATAAATAAATAAAAAATGGAAGTGTCTCGAAGCTCAAGCTACAATTAATAAGCACAGCATAGTTGAAAGACAGAAGTTTTCTGAGTTCTTCTGAATTAACGAGCAAGTTTATGTCAAGACTTCAATACTCAACATTTAAATATATGTTTAGTATACATGTATGTTTGTTTTGTTTGCATGGTTGCATGGTGTTTTTACGTTGCATGGAACCAACGGCTTTACGTGACTTCCGATCCTCACCGAGAGTGAACTTTTATCACCAGAAATACACATCTCTCACTCCTCAATGGGATGCCAGAGAATCGGACTCGCGGCCACCGAGGTGGCACGCCAACACCATACCGACCACGCCACTGAGGTATACCTGTATGCACTAATGAGCTTTCTTTCAGATTTACATTTTCTTATAGGTTTTCCTAAGAAGTGGCTTATATCGAACATGACATTATTTACTAACGAGCTTGTTGGCGTACGCTACGCGCATTGGAAGCCGTCACTGCTACCTCCCCTACCCTCCCGATCCCCTGCCTACCCCATCCCCACCCAGGACGGCCAAACAGGTTTGCAAGAGGAGGGTGGCTGTGTCATGTCTTTCCTACTATTACCCGGGGGAGACAAACAAGATCCACTCAGATTTTATTATTTTAGATTAAGAATAAACGAAAATATAACCATTCTTGCGGAACTAATCGCATTCTTAAGACAATGTACATTATGCAACATGTCATACGAGGTCGTTGCTTCACTAAAGGACACTGTTATCTCTGAAAAGACTTAAAAAGAACTGGGACAGATATATGATGAGACCTTGAGGCAGCCAGCTTTCAATCTTCTAATCTAATTACAAAAAGAGAAAAGAAAGCATGATGAATGGAACCAAATAGAGAATTTTAAACGTATGATTATATGAATATATAACATAAGTATTTACACAGATATAAGAGTACATACAAGAAATGAGTGAATGTATAAGTAATGATTACATGAATATAATACGCCAGTTCTTACTACATATAGTAAGTAAGAGTGTTTAAGAGAACTAACATTAAATATGTCACGAATACTGACCTTGTCGACTTAAAGCTGGTTACACTGGATGAACCTGCAGTGTCCCCACCAAACAACAGAGATAAGGAAACAGGAAAGAGATAAAAAATACAAGTGAAAAACCAGAAGGGTGAAAATGTAACTGTCACCATGTTACTGTTAAATCCTTATCGATTGTGACTCGTAAACAACAGCTGATTAGGGGTGTATCGTGTCACTGTGTACCATTTGATTTATTCCTTCTTTTTAAAAAGTGATGTCTAGAATTTATTGATGATGTTGCGTCTCTCTGATGGATGCCCAGAGCAGGAATGCATGGCTGACCGACGTGTAGGGTCAAATGGTACAGCTAACTTTATATCATAAAAATAAAAACTTTTATTTCAAACATTTCTGTTTAGTTACAGAGAAACAATTGAGAATCTGAGTTACGCTGCTTTAAAGTGTTAGATAGATATATAGAATTTTAAAAATTAGGCTAAAGGCCAAGTGCTGGGATCTATGAGGTCATTCAGCGCTGAAACGGAAACTGACAGTAAGAAGGCTGGAAAGGTGTAGCTGGAGGATTACCTCGCAGTTGCGCTATGAATCAACTTTTAGAAGAGGGTGGAAAGTAAGATGGAAGAAAGAGAATATGAATGGAGGTACAGTAGAAGAGTGAAATGGGTTGCAGTTGGGGGCTTAAGGAGGGGAGGATGCAAAGAACCTTAAGTAATGCCTACAGTGTAATTCTCATTCTGTTTTCAGTACATCTGGGTCACTTCTTTAAAATATAGTAATACTTCTCTCATTCAGTTTTCACTACATCCGGGTCACTTCTTTAAAACATAATAATACTTCTCATTCGGTTTTAACCACATCCGGATCAATTATTTAAAAGATAATAATGCTTCTCATTCCGTTGTCACCACATCCGGATCAATTATTTAAAACATAATAATGCTTCTCATTCCGTTGTCACCACATCCGGATCAATTATTTAAAAGATAATAATGCTTCTCATTCCATTGTCACTACATCCGGATCAATTATTTAAAAGATAATAATGCTTCTCATTCTCATTCCGTTGTCACCACATCCGGATCAATTATTTAAAAGATAATAATGCTTAATCTCATTACCGTTGTCACTTACATCCGGATCAAATTATTTAAAAGATAATAATGCTTCTCATTCTCATTCCGTTGTCACCACATCCGGATCAATTATTTAAAAGATAATAATGCTTCTCATTCCGTTGTCACCACATCCGGATCAATTATTTAAAAGATAATAATGCTTCTCATTCCGTTGTCACCACATCCAGGTCGATTATTTAAAACATAATAATACTACTTCTCATTCAGTATTCACTACATCCGGGTCAGTTATTTCAAACATAATAATACTTCTCATTCCGTTGTCACTACATCCGGATCAATTATATTTAAAAAACATAATAATGCTTCTCATTCCGTTGTCACCACATCCGGATCAATTATTTTAAAAACATAATAATGCTTCTCATTCCGTTGTCACACATCCGGATCAATTATTTAAAATAATAATGCTTCTCATTCCGTTGTCACCACATCCAGGTCGATTATTTAAAACATAATAATACTACTTCTCATTCAGTATTCACTACATCCGGGTCAGTTATTTCAAACATAATAATACTTCTCATTCGGTTTTACTTCAACTTCAAAAGTTCAAGCGAAGATGCAGTGCATTACTACCCTAATACAGTCTTGAATTTAATTCACTTACATCTTTCCTATTTATTTATTCGTTTTCTTTTTTATCACTGCCCACTTCTTTCTGTACGTCCCATTTACCTTCCGCTACTTCTTTCTAGTGAACACCAGAAGCTTGAATTTCAAGTCAATGTGTCCTTTGGTGGACTTGAAATTGTAATTAATAATAATAATAATAACAACAACACACCGAACAGGACGCAAAACTTTCGTCAACATCTCTCTAACTAACTTAACAAACTCTCATGGTTGTAAAAGAGTAAAAGACTTCTTATTAGTAACTTAATTAATTCATCTTAATTGTATACATCTCCATCAGACAGCAACCGACTCGACTTCAAAACTTTCCAACGTGCCTTCAGGGAGGATCGAACTCCCGGCCTCTGGTTTACTAGACCAGCGCTCTAGCCACTGAGCTATGAAGGCGTACCAGTAACGAGGTCCTCCTGCGGTTTTGATTCATTTTCTCTCGTCAAACAATTAGTCGCGACTTTTCTTCGGCTCGATAATTATATCAGTAAAAAGAAGGACATTCTGTTTCAATTTCGCTGTCAAACATAAAAGCCTTTCAGAATGATTTATGTTATTTTTCGGGGTATTCCTCTACATTTCTCTTCAGTCGCGCTGTAACTTAGTCGGAGCTCTCTCTCTCTCTCTCTCTCTCTCACTCTCTCTCTCGCTCTCTCTCTCTCTGCTCCAAATTATGTGAAAACCAACGGCTACATATTATTCGAATAAATCAGTATTTTTTATTCGAAGAAATCAGCATTTTTTATTAATTACAGAAAAAATTAATATAAGACAGGAGCTTCTACCGAAATAGGTAAACCCGTCCAACTCCAGCACCATGACAACTAGAAAATAACTATTATATAAAATTTAGAACTGATAAATCCCTTTATGACACTGAAATTTCAAACTTACATTTAACAATAGTTATCTAAATATTGAACAGCAGCAATATAACCTATGACCATTACGATACGTTTTTCCAGCACAAAAATAAATAAATAAATGAATAAATAAAAACTAAAACACTTTAAATATGTCACAAAGTCTGCTGAAGATATGTTTAAAACTCTGTTGAGGTCAATTTATTTTTTCTATACTGCTACATCAAGAAATTATGACAAGATGCAAAATGAATGTAAGCAGAGTAGCAAACGGTAAAAAAAAAAAGTGGAAAAGAAAATGCAGTAAATATGAGTAATAATATGAAGAAATTCACATAAGCACAAAACAACCGGTTCAGCAGAAGACCATACAAAATAGCTAAACCGGAAACAAATATTTAAAAAAATATAAACAAAGAATATATAACAAATACTATTGAAAAAAAAGAGAAATAAAGAAAACGCATCTACGCATGGAATAATAGCAAGGTGCTTCAGTGCTTAAGGATTTAAATATTAACTGAAAGGTTTTGCAATACTCAAACAGGATTTATATGTTGATTGCAACGTGCTGCAATAATTGAGGAACTTATATGCTGATTGCAAGGTCTGTCAATTTGTAACAAATTCATAAGATTATAAAATGAAAATGCCACGAACTTGAGCAACGATTCCTCCCTTGCTGAAGGGAAAAACTTCAAGAACAAAACCTACTGAGCCACAAGGTATGTTCATGGCATACAGATTATCCGCTGTACTGTTCAAGCACCCAGCTACCACATTCATTATTCACCGCGGAATTCAATACTCTCTCTCTCTCTCTCTCTCTCTCTCTCTCTCTCTCTCTCCATGCAGGTCGTTTGAGCTTGGAAGCAACCCAGAATTTAAATGGTGGTTTAATGGATCCTTTCCTTTATTTATATTCGTGTCGACGATTATTCCTTTCCTCATCCAGTACCTTGCTCGACAATGCGCTCTTGTGAGTGTAATTTTAATTTTAAAATTTTAATACGTCATTTGTATCTTTACACAATTCCAGCGCTTGACAACTTCCAGTTTGAGGCTAATAATAGCCAATGGATGTGGGATGTTTCTTGTAATGGTTAGACGAAACAGGTATACACACTACAACGGAATAACAAAGGAGCATGTTTCTATAACTAGGATAGTCGGGCTTTTCTAAAAATGAATTTTTTCTATATAGTAACTAATGGTAATTTCAAGTAAAATTTGAAAAATTAACATTAAAAAAAATGATATTCATATTTTTAAAAAAGTTCACTTAAATGAGTCGCCCCTCATTCAAAAATGTGACGAGGGCAATGCCTTGCTTGTCTAGATATGGGCACTTTGTTACTTCAGCAAAGAAGTATATCGACAGGACTCATCCAGGATCTTTTTCTAGATAGGGGCCGCCAAGAATTTTCGGGTTCGTTATCTAGGACTAACATTCTTTGGGGGTAATATATTTATATCTACAGTCTTTTGAGGATCGTTATCTAGGACTAACATTTCTTGGGGGATATTATCTTTTTATGATACAGTCTTTTGTATGTCATTATCTAGGACTAACATTTCTTGGAGTCATTATCTTTATGAAATTTACAGTCTTGTGTGGGTCGTTATCTAGGACTAACATTCCTTGGGGGATATTATCTTTATGATACAGTCTTTTGTGGGTCACTATCTAGGACTAACATTTTTGGGGGTTATTATCTTATGATATTTACAGTCTTGTGTGGGTCACTATCTAGGAGTAACATTTCTTGGAGGTCATTATCTTTATAATATTTACAGTTTTTTGTGGGTCGTTATCTAGGAGTAACATTTCTTGGAGGTCATTATTTTTATGATATTTACAGTCTTGTGTAGATCATTATCTAGGACTAACATTTTTTTGGGGGGGGGGGGTATTGTCTTACGATATTTAGTCTTGTTAGTAAGATTCATTTAATCTAGGACTAACATTTTTGAGGGGGGTTAATTGTCTTATGACATTTACAGTCTTGTGTGGGTCATTTATCCAGGAGTAACATTCTTTGCGGTCATTATATTTATGATACAGTTTTTTGTTTACGTTTCTACGGTCATCTCCAACGGGCTTCTTGTACTAGACACGCCGCAAACGGTGAATACAAACCAGGTCAAAGCCCGTGAGGGGTCACTATCTAGGACAGATCCCTCATCCCCAATTCAGGAAGGAATCCAGGAAAGAAAAAGGAGGGCAAGGCAGGAAAGCAAGCCGATGGCGGAGGGTGTGCAAGGAGTACGTCAAAAGGATGGTGATCAGGAGGAGGAGGAGGAGGAGGATGACGACGAAGAAGACATTTCCTCCATGAGTGGAATGGGAACGGAAAGACAGGAGAACCCGATATGAGAGGGAGACCTTACCTTACCTTACAGACCTTACATGTTCGGGTTGCCCCAGGTCCCTCAGTGTGAGGCACCTCTAACGTCTACCAGAGAGTTGCTAGTACATCTTCCGGTATATTTTGCATCTTCCAATCTTGGATGGTCTGGGATGCAACTTATATATTTGTCGAGCTTATTCTTAAACACATCTATGCTCACTACTGATGTATTCCTCAGATGAGCTGGCAACGCATTGAATAGACGCTGCAATTATCGATTGTCTGGTGACGCTAGTGGATTAATGTCCTGTGTGCTTCCTTATTTTTCCTGGTATAGTTTTGGACACTATTAATCTACCTCTGCTTGCTCTTTCTGATTTTTTAGTTCCATGATATTTTCTGTTATTCCTTCTATCTGTTTCCATGCCTGAATTATCATGTAGCGTTCTCTTCTCCTTTCTAGACTATATAATTTTAAGGATTGTAGTCTTTCCCAGTAGTCAAGGTCCTTAACTTCTTCTATTCTAGCTGTAAAGGACCTTTGTACACTCTATTTGTGCAATATCCTTTTGATAGTGTGGGTACCATATCATATTGCAATTCAAGTGGACTACGAACATATGTTTTATAAAGCATAATCATGTGTTCAGCTTTTTCTTTTGGAAACAACATTCCCAATTTGCTTTACTTAATTTGCCAATAGAAATTGCTTATTTGATCATTGCCATAACATGGTTTCCTATTCATCATCACACCAAGGTCTTTAACTGCTTCCTTATTTGTGATTGTCTCATTAGATCCCCTATATGCATATAGCTTTCCTTCTCTGTCTCCATAATTTATTGATTCAAATTTATTAGAGTTAAATACCATCCTATTTACCTCTGCCCAATCATATACCTTGTTAAGGTCTCTTTGTAGCGCGTTCCTATCTTCATCACAAGTAATTTCTCTACTTATTCTTGTGTCATCGGGGAAACTACTCACTACCGAGTCCTTAACATTACTGTCTATGTCTGCAATCATAATAACAAACAGTAATGCAGCTAACACCGTACCTTGTGGCACACCGGATATTACCTTAGCTTCATCCAATTTCTCATCGTTTGCAATAACTATCTGTTTTCTGTGTGTAAAATAAAATTTTAACCATCTTCCTACTTTATCCATTATAATTATGTTTTTTTCTAATTTTTCTTCGCTAATAATATTAATGGCCTATACCTTGTCAAAAGCTTTTTGCAAAAGTCTAGATAAACCACATCTGTTTCATTTCCGCTTTTCATATTTTTGTATATGTTCTCATGGTGGACTAACAGTTGGGTTTGTGTACTTTTTTCAGGTACGAAACCATGTTGTCCTATATTAAACAAATTATTTTTTTATTAAATGTTTCATAATATTTTTCTTCATTACCCTTTCATACACTTTCATAATATGTGATGTTAGACTCACAGGCCTATAATTACTTGCCTCTAGTCTTGATCCACTTTTGAAAGTAGGGGTAATATATGCTAATTTGCCTGTATCTACACTTAGTCTTAATAATATTGCAAGTGGCTTTGCGATAGAATGAACTACTTTCTTTAACAAAATAGCAGGGACACCATCAGGCCCTGCAGCAGCTCCATTTTTAATTTCATTAATAGCCTGCACAATATCAACTTCATTAATATCTATGTCAGCTAAATATTCACTATTTTTGTCCCTTACTTCTATATTATTATCTTCATTATCAATTCTAGGGGTGAATTCTCTCTTATATCGTTCTGCCAATATGTTGCATATTTCCTTTTTTTCATTCGTTAATCTTTTGATTGTATAATCTTTTGTTCTGCATTTTCTATCTTACTTTTTAGTTCTATAACTTTCCATGCATTTTTTTATTTTGCAAGACCTTTTTTCCACTTTCTGATTTTCTGGAACAAGATCCTTCTGTCTCTTGGTATGCATGACTGATGTTTACTTTTCTTCTTCGGTATATCTTTATCCACTACTTTCTCTATTTTATTTTTATATAATATCTCCGTATTTACCCTTATATCATCACTTACGAAAATGTTATCCCAATCTTTGTTTAATTCTTCATTTATTTCTGACCATTTTATATGTTTTTTACTGGTATGGATTTTGTTATTTATTTTCCAGATCCATTTTCCCACTTTTTTCATTTCTTGCTTATCTCTGTTTTCACTTGCTTTGGAATGGACTGTTAATTCTATGACATTATGGTCTGAAATGCTCGCATTATAAACTATTATTTATTTAACATAATTCACCTCGTTCACAAATACTAGGTCTAAAGTATTTTCCTTTCTTGTTGGCAGGTGATTTATTTGTTGAATGATGTGTTCTAGTAGCATATCTCCTATTCGTTCTTTCCAGTCTACGAAAGGAAAGTTAAAGTCTCCAGATAGGAGAATAGTCCAGTCATTGTGATTTCTACATATATCATCCAATTTTTCTATTATTATGTCAAACTCTTTAGTATTAGGGGGTCTATATATTACTATGTTCATTAATTTTTCAGATTCAAATTCTACCGCTATTAGTTCACATTCTGAGTTACTATATTTCTCATATATTTTTCCTTGTTTTTTGTCTTTCCCATATATTGCGGTTCCCCCTTGATTCCTATTTTTTGGAACCCTTTTATTTGATCGTCATTCCCAGTCTCTTGGGAATAACAGGTTTCACTTATATTCATTATATCTATTTTCTTTTCAATTTGGGTTAGTTCTTCTTAGTATTCTATTTTTCTTTTTGAGTTACTCGTAACTAAACCCTGCGCATTCATCACTATGATGGTTTGCGTGTTTTCTCCTTCATTTAATATGGGTAATAATAAGGATTTTCCCATCTCTTTCCTGCTCTGGTATGTGTTCTTTTCTTCATTTCCAGAAATTCTGACATTAAAAAATCCAACTTTTCATAATATTTGATCTTCCTTCATCATAATGATTCATTTTGTGTCTGAATCTGCAATTTTCTCTGTATCTGCAATATCCTCTTGCATCATAAATACAGTTCTTATCTCTTGAGTTGTATCTCGGAGCTGATGCTTGGAAATATTTTGCTGACACTGCATATCGCGGTGATGGCTTGCTTTTTTCTTTCACCTGATATTCTTTGTTCCTCTCTTTATTTGTTGTTTTCTTATTTTGGATTTTATTATTTGATTAATTATTTATTTGATTTTGATTCATGGCTACAGGGTGCATATATTTACATTTTTTGTCGAACTTACATCCTTTTCCTTCTTTGAGAGAGAGAGAGAGAGAGAGAGAGAGAGAGAGAGAGAGAGAGAAGACTATTAAAACGATTAGAACCAATGAGTGAAGGATCGTTTCATGCTGAAAGGATGACACACCTACGGGGCATTTCCGAGAAGCTTAATGGAGTCATCGGTCAATATCTATAGATATCCTTTGGTTGCTCAGTACATCCTCTGCATACTGAATTAGTGTGATGTGTAGTATATGCATACTCTAAGCATACTGGATTAATAATGAATTAATATTATCCACTTCAAATATTTATGCCGACATTTTCCGTCGACGAATTAAATAATAAAGAACAACTCCACATCAAGAAAACGAATTAAAGCAACTGCCTAAAAGCTCAAAACTTCAGGATGCAGTTCACGTCAAGTTTGAAGAACAATTCATCCAGCAAATGTGGAGTGGATCAGAAGACTGTAAAATTAATTAACTATAGGAAGACTTTCAAGCAACACATAGTTTTCCGTGGATAATATTAATTCAATATTAATCCAGTATGCTTAGGATAATACCTGACATTAGAGTATGCATAGACTACACATCACACTAATTCAGTATGCACAGGATGGACTGAGCAAAGGATATTTATAGATATTGACCGATGACTCCCTTAAGCTTCTCGGAAATGCCCCGTAGGTGTGTCATCCTTTCAGCGTGAAACGATCCTTCACTCATTGGTTCTAATCCTTTTAATAGTCTTCTCTCTCTCTCTCTCATATTGGGTTCTCCTGTCTTTCCGTTCCCATTCCACTCATGGAGGAAATGCCTTCCTCGTCATCCTCATCCTCCTCCTCCTTGGAATAATCAGCATAAAGTGATTTTGTTTCACACACACACACACTATATATATATATATATATATATAATATATATATATATATATATATATATATATATATATATATATACACACACACACACACACACACACACACACACACACATATATATATATATATAATTTATATATATATATATATATCATATATAATTACTATATACATATATTGTGTGAGTGTGAAACAAAATCACTTTATGCTGATTATTCCAAAGATGACAGAAGGAAAAAAATACTGCAGCATCATTGTTTTTCCACCAATTTAGAGGGCTTGAGATCAAAGCTCTGAAATACTCCATAGAACCTTATCACAACGAAAATACTCAAAAGAAAAAGAAGAATGTCTGTAATGGTGCGAAAGTTATTTGATAACAAGATAGAAACAAAAAGTCGCTCAACTAAACTATAAAACAAGATGATTACATTAAAACTTTGTCCATTTATCTGTGCATTTTCAAAGGTGGATTTTGTATAGAAAGAGTGTGAGGATCGAGTCTGTAACAACGTCGAAAAATCAAATTTGTGTTCGACTTCCTGCAGGCGGAAAATGGAAACTGGTACATGAGCTGTTGCCAGGTGCGAGGATGTTTGTTGCACGAAGAATGACGTCTGACTGAAGATGAAAAAACTCCCGTCCCACATCGAGATATAAAAGAGAGGCAGTATTATTAACAATGCTTCTAGGACGGTACAAGGATACATAATACATACATACATACACCCCCCAATCACACATTTACGTGTTATATATAATTATACACATATACACGTTTATTCACATATATGTACACACCTCCACACACACACACACCATACTACATTTCTGAACGTCGTGCAAAGGTTGTGAACCCCTCAGAGAGATGAAATGCCACCTTCTCCTGAGACCAACAAGAGTCAAAATTTCACTCTTGCACGACTCCAGACAATTAAAATATTAGCACTCTATCTGGTATCCAATGAACATCATTAACTATGGTGGATGTGGTGTTTTCAACCCCACAACCTATGGTGGATGTGGTGTTTTCAACCCCACAACCTATATCGAAAAAACAAAATAAATAAGAGTGAAATCACTTATTTTGGGGTCTTGAAGGTATGTTGATGTAGTGCAAAAGAGAAGTATTGCATTATAAATGACGAGATTGCTGGGGCGCGCTACACTGCACGGGGACCCGGCGCTGACCGTCAAGTTTCCCCTACCCCTCCCCCACCTGAGGCGAACAAACACGTGAAGAAAGGTGGACGTGCCGGACCCCAGCCGGGGCGGACAAACAAGGAAGATCCACTCGGACTTCATTATTATAGATCGATTCGTCTAAACACAAACTCTAAAGAGAGGATTGTCATGCCAATCGGTGTATAACATAGCCAAGGAAACAACTGTAGAGATACCGTCTGAAAAGAATGCAGTTCTGAACAGAACGATTATTCTCTTTAGAATACTTATTTGCTGCAAGTATATAATATAAGAGACAAAAACTGAAAGAGGCATGAATGGAAGGAGTATTTAATGAATAGAATGAGTACTGTAATGAATAGAAGGAATACTGAGAGTGCAGTAGTGAATAGGAGGAATACTGTAAATTTGAAAATACTTCCAAAAGTGACTGATGAAGATCTAGAGAGGACAAGTAAGAGCTTAACAAACGACAAGACATCAGCGGTTGACGGAACTACAAGGGACACGACGCAGCAGCAGCAGCAGCAGCAGAGTGTTTATATAAAAGGGTGACTGACTGCCAGGCCATTCATTTATAAGCTGCGTCGATAAAGAAAGGGTTCCAGAGGAATGGATGAAAACATTATGCTTTCAGTATACGAAACTAAAGGTGACAGGGATGATTAAAATTTAAAAGGGTGTGTTAATACGCTTACTAGAAAAGATGTGAGGTACGATTCTCAGAAAGGAAAATAGATGACTAAAGAATGATAAACTGGAAGGAGTGTGGTTCTAGTATTTACGAAACAGTGGTATACATAAGTTTGAAAAATGTTTATAATAGAATTAGTAGAGACACGGTGTAAAATGCAAGGACAATAATGACGTACACATCACACAGTAATAAGAAATAAGTCAAAGTTATTCGATAAAATTTGAAATATAGTAGAAGTGTATCCCCTATAGTTCTGTCAGAGTAAAACATAAAATCCAACAAAAAAATATATAAATTAAACCACACAGTACATACGATTACTCATATCAATTCAAATCATTCATCGAAAAAAAATCAATTTTAAAACAAACAAATTAAAAAATGAGCCGAAGTTTCTCCGGCTCAAACGAGTTTTCTCTACAGCATATGCTGTATAAACCGCGCCCCATGAAGCTTTCAGCCAAGGCCCGGTAGTGGCCTGTCCTATAGCGTTGCCAGCAAGACCATAGCTAACTTTAACCTTAAATAAAATAAAAACTACTGAGGCTAGAGGGCCGCAATTTGGTATTTTTGGTGATTGGAGGCTGGATGATCACCATCCCAATTTGCAGCCCTCTAGCCTCAGTAGTTTTCAAGATCTGAGGGTGGACAGAAAAAGTGCGGACGGACAGGCGAATAGCCATCTCAATATTTTTCTTTTACAAAAAAAACAAAAAACGACTAAAGGGTAAACACGAATACTTGAAGCGTTTTTAAATGGCTCTGTCAAGGTTGGAGTTTTATGAGGACTTATTTGCCCTCTTCCCTTTTCATTGTACGTTCGAGTCTGACAGGAGGACGTCTCTTTCTTCTCAGAAGTGGTAGTGACTTTGCTGCTCTCGACATCTTGCTGACATTTTTTCCACGAAGGTTACACAGTTGCTGGAATTGTCATGCTGTAGCAAATGGATGAACTTTGGGATTTTTCTGTTTGTCTGTTTATTTGTTTGGGCTGTAGCAAAACAATTCAAAATTTTAGTTCACCCTTCCTTTATATTTATATTATATATATATATATATATATATAGATATATATGATATATATATATATATATATGAAATATATATATACATAATATATATATATATATAAATATATCATATATATGATAATATATATATATATATATATAATATATGAAATATATACTATACATATGTATAATATATATATATATATATATTATATACATATATACTATATATATATATATTATATATATATATATATATATATATATAGCTAATACATATAACATAGACATACACAAGTTATGTTTGTTTAAATGAAAAAGGAATTAAGTCTGTTCTCCAAGCAAAACATTTCAAAGAACGACAAATCTCTCTCTCTCTCTCTCTTGTTCTCTCCGCGCACACACACACAAACAACAAAATGTCACGTGACAGTAAAAGTCACACACGCCTAGTTTAACATAAAAAAAAAAAAAAGTGATCATGACATGTCCTAATGTTAAAAACCTTTGCACAGGCATCAACGTGAGTTTCACAGGATTGTGGATCCCGCCCCCGCCCCCCCTCCTTGAAGAGTGCCACGACTATAATCCTGAGGTGACCCACAACCAAGCCTGCTCCTAAAGACTCTCAGATAATCTGAGGTCACGTTTTTCAGAGCTCCTTGCAAATGCGAGTCAGTCATCTTGGCTAACCCCCTTTCTCCCTAGCCGGCCCCCCCTTCATCATTCCTCCCCTTCATATTCCTCTCCTGAAATTCTGTGTATATTTTTCACCACCCGCCCACCTTTTTTTTTTTTTTTTTTTTTTATTTAATTTAAATGGGACATTTTCTAAGGACAATCATCCCCCCCCCCCTACTATTCTTTCAGGTCATGTTGGGTCAGGTAAGATACTGACAGGTCTCCTTTTTTTTACATTGTTTTGGTGTAGTTTTTTTATGTGCTTACATTTGTTCTTTGAATGGCGCATTGTTATCGCTGTCCATGAAGACCTTGACTTGACGTCTGTATTTTTTCTCTTTCTTCATGTAATTCACTCTTGTTTTCGTTTTGGACAACTTCTAGTGTTCGCTTGGGATGCTTATGGCTGAGACAGTCTCATAAATACAATTCAAAGTACTCCTCTTCTTTAAACGCCTGGTAATGACTATTTTACAATGACTGACACTTGAATACCTTGAAAGACCCACCTGGAGAGGATTTACACACACACACACACATATATATACTATATATATATATATATATATATATATATATATATATATATATATATATATATATATATATAATTTATGGTGTGTGTGTAACCAAAGCGGTCTTTCATTTGAAAATTATGTATATTTGACTTAATTTTGCTACCTTTTCCCACTAACACTTCCTAAATTTTAGGACTCAGCAAAGGAAAAACATTTCTTCGGATTCTCGTGAAATTTTCGAAAATCCTCGGCAACTGACATTGGATTAATTTACTAAGTTGTCGTTGATATTAGACTCAAGCTTTATAAATGCATGAATTAATCTACATTACTCGGTACAACACCACCTAAAGGTCACTAGGGACGTCGAGTCGACGGTAACAAGCTGTTTACCTTCAGGACGGTGTGAGCAGCTCTTTCGACTGTCCCTTGGTCCCTTCTTTATTCGACATTTTATTTATTTATGGAATTGCTCGAGTTCTTGCTGGAATGTGAATAGAGCTGGAAATGGAACTTGGCAGTTAATTAAAAGGTCTGAAAGGTGGAACAAGCGGAAAACCTCAAAACAGCTGCACTAAGAAAGAGTTGTTAGGAGTGGGTGGAAGGGACGAAGGAAGAAGAGAATATGAACGGAGGCACAGTTAAAAGGACTGAAAGAGATTGCAAGTAGTGGCCGGATAGAAGCTGCAAAGAACTCTAAGTAAAGCCTACAGTGCACCGCATGAGGTGCAATGAGGGCACTCACCACCCCACAGCGATCGAATTCACCATAAACCTTCAAGTTTTAAAACCTCCGCAGCAACAGATCGACCCTTACAGACAGCACTCACTCACTCTGGCATGTACTATTATACTTCCTGGATGCAAGGACTGTTCTACTCCAACAACTATCGCACTCCATGTCACTGAAGCTTCCTCGGTTTCACTCTCCTCATTCCTCCAGAGTTCCAAATCATGCACCTCCTGGCACTGGTCTATCAATTTCCATATTTTGCACGTGACCAAAATGTCCTTGAATAAATACAACCATACACACTCACACATACAATATATAGTATATATGGCAGGCATGTCTCGGAGGTAGCACAAACACACAGACACACACACCAAACAATGGGCATGCTGTAGAAGATCTGGAAATCAAACATACAGGAACAGCGCAGACGAGGAGAACAAAGACGAAGAGGACACCAAATATGGTAGGTGCCCTATGCCAGGTTAAGGAGCCTGAGGTCTCTCCCCCGGTTAGCGTTAAGTATCTTTGCAATGAGCTCAATAATTTACGGCTCCTCATGACAAAATAGTAGGATACAGTATCCTAAATTAGGTTAGTTTAGGACGGAACTCTGTCCTTCCCGCAGTTTTGGTTTCTTTCTATCCAAAATCAGTGGTTTCCACCATTAGGACCCATTATTGTTAGACAAAGGTAGGTGTGTGTGTGTGTGTGCGTGTGTGTAATGGGCTAACCAAGCACTTCCGGCGGAAATGAATATCAATTTCGTTGGAATTAAACAAAGAATTATCAATTTAAAAATTTTTCACAACTATGATCGATTACGGTTTTACTTGTAACTTTGTTTGAAATAAATAACAGATACATATATAATGCACACAAACACAACTATATATGTGTATATATATATGTGTATGTATATATATATATATATATATATATATATATATATATATATATATATATATATATTTATATATATATATATATATATATGTATATGTATATGTATATATATAGTATATATATAGATTTATCTTATATATATATCATATTAATATACTATGTTATATATAATATATATGATATATTATGTATTGTATCTGTATATTATAACTAATATAGATATATATCTATACATATATATATATATATATATATATATATATATATTATATATATATATATACACACACACACACACACACACACACACTATATGGCTTCACGATGTAACCGGTAGTAGTTTCATCTAAAAATCAAAGCGACCCAGACCAGACTCCATGGTAGGAATGGTCACGCTCCATTAAAAACATTGTACCTGGTCAGTAAGACAACTGTGGGTGCCAACAGCAGGATTAAGATGGGCATGGGAATACAAAAGACTTGCCTGCAATCGGAATGCAAAAAATATCAGTACCCCTGGTAAGGAGAGAGGCGTTCGGTATATATACTATATATATAATATATGTACACAGTGTGTGTGTGTGTGTGTGTGTATGAGATTTGCTACAAACCGAGCTACCATAACAACCATAACGAGCCAACATTATTTTTCATCATGTATTTTCCTCCTTTTACAGAGCTGCAACTTCGCCTAATTTTTCGATGTTTTTCTGTAGAGTTCACTAGACGATGGATTCGATAGGGACACGGACACACACACACACACACAGAAAGAGAGAGAGAAAGCTACATTTTAGGAAATTAATTCCTAGTGACTTACACAATGCTCTACGAACATACGAACATTCTCTCTCTCTCTCTCTCTCTCTCTCTCTCTGCTGTCTGGCGTTAGACAAAGGTCTACGGGAGACAAGGAAAGTACATTTTGGACGTTGTGAAGTAGACTTCCAATCAGAAGACCCGAAATCCGCGACGCACCTCGTGAGGAGGAGCCCATTGGCTCCATTCGATCCTTGGCCTCAACTTCAGCCAATCAGAACTCTGATCGGTCTGGAGACGGCCACATAAAAAAAAAAAAAAAAATGAAAATAAAAACAATAGCATTGGTAGCATTTAACAGTAAAAGAAAAACGATGCTTATAAAAGTCAAGGTTAATTGCATTGTCCTCGAATTCAGTGAACTGAACTACAGGATCAAAATAAAATTGTTGCGATTCTAACCCGCGCTAATATACCACAACTGCCGACGTCTAATAATGTATGAGCTCTGATGACGTAACAAAATACGCACTGACTTATCTCAGGTTTACAGTCGTAACCAGGAGGACAGGGGGGATGGGGGGGGGGGGGGGTTGATAAAGGGGTTAAATATTATGGGGAAAAGATGAATAGAGCTACAGGTCCTTCTTTAAGCGTGTCATGATTCATGAAATCGGTTGAGTCTCCTTTTTGAGCTCGAAGGAAGTCAAGACGTGTATGTGTATATACGTAGCATACACACATACATATAAATTCATATCTATATATTTGTATTATTTTCATATATCAGCAGTTAAGAGAGACTGATACCTTTTTGTTTGTTTATGGAAGACGTAGTTTTAAAAAATATATACCTAGTATATACACACATATATATACGTTTATACTTATATATTTGTATTATTTTCATATATCAACAGTTACATGAGAATGAGACCTTTTATTTTATTTATTTAAGAAAAAAATGTAGTATAAAAATATTATATGATTTATATTATAAATGTATTATCCAATTTTTATTTATTTATAATATACGCACATTATATATAAAAATTTAAATACTATATAGACTATATATATATATATATATATATATATATATAGATATATATATATATATATTATATATATATCTATATATATATAGATGTTTTGGAGGAATATGCGGGTGGTGACTTGACATGATACTCATCTGTCAGTAACATTTTTTGACTGTTGCCATACTAGGTTGACCTTGTGTTCTGACGCGAGGTGCCTCAACTCTTGCAGCGGTCTATCAAAAACAAGAGCGTAAGGCACCAAGCACGCCTCTACCACTGTTAAGCCTTATGTGAAGCCATCTTGATTCGCCAGAATCGATTACTTGTCGGAATTCATAGAAAATCTCACGCTTCGAGACAAAACAAATCCTGCGTTAGTTTCTGACCGAGGTCAGTGGTACCAAAATCTACTGGCGAATTGAATATAGAATTTAGTCCAAAGGCCTACCAATGGACCTATGAGGTCATTCAGAGCTGAAGTGGAAATTGACAGTCAAAGGTACGAATGGTGTGACAGGAGGGACGCCTCGCAACTGCACTGTGAAATAATTGTCAGGAGAGGTTGGAAAGTAAGATGGAAGAAAGAGAACACGAAAGGAGGTATAGTAAAATGAACGAAAGGGGACACAATGAGGAGCAATGACGGCACTATCGCGAGGGAAGCTGCGCCTTGATTCTCACTTCTGTCGAGCTGGTTATGCTTGGAGTCATTCCAATATTTGTGTCTGGTCGCAGGCATCCTCAGGGTAATTGAGGGGGTACTTTGTGACCCTTCCCATAGGCTATTCGATTTGGTCGACGTTAGTGAAATTCTGGCTCTTCGTCGACATGAAAACCGTTTATTTATCTTGAGTTTTGATGTTGAGATGAAGTATATGCCGACAAGGTCGTACCTGACATTTCGTCAGTAGTCACCGTCCCGGGGGGGGAAGAGGTGGGGTGGGGGGGGGGGGGGGCATAGTGCCGTCATTGCACCTCATGTGGTGCCCATTTCGTTCCCTCTTACTATACCTCCTTTCGTGCTCTCTTTCTTCCATCTTACTTTCCAACCTCTCCTGACAATTTTTTCACAGTGCAGTTGCGAGGGCGTCCCTCCTGTCACACCTTTCGAACCTTTGACTGTCAATTTCCACTTCAGCTCTGAATGGCCTCATAGGTCCCATTGGGTAGGCCTTTGGACTAAATTCTATATTCAATTCGGCAGTAGATTTTGGTACCATTGACCTCGGTCAGAAACTAACGCAGGACTTGTTTTGTCTCGAAGCGTGAGATTTTTTTTTTTTTTTTACAATGAATTCCGGCAAGTAATCGATTCTGGCGAACCAAGATGCTTCACATAAGACTTGACAGTGGGAAGGTAGAGGCGTGCTTGGTGCCTTACGCTCTTGTTTTTGATAGACCGCTGCAAGATGTTACGGCACCTCGCGTCAGAACACAAGGTCAACCTAGCGTGGGCAACAGTCAAAAAATGTTAATGACAGATGAGCATAATGTCAAGTCACTATCCACATATTCCTCCAAACATCTATATATATATATATAATATATATCTAATATATATATATATATATATATATAGTATATATATATATATATATATATATATATATATATATATATATATATATAATATAATATATATATAATACATTTATAAATAAAGATAAAAATAATATGAATGCATTTTTTAAACTACATTTTTCTTAAATAAATAAAACAAAAAGTCTCAGTCACATGTATCTGTTGATATATGAAATAACACAAATATATATTTTAAGTATAAATGTATAGGGTAGTGTATAATAGCTACGTGTACATATAATATATATATATATATATAATATAATAAAAAATTATAATCACTAACAAAGCCATCACAGTCATCACCACGACCCTTTTCAGTATCATTATTTCCTTCTTTAACGAATTCTACATTGCCGAAATTAACTACTCGACCACCATTCCCATCACCATCTTCATAAAGCACAGTATCATTTCCTTTACAATTTTCAGATCCATGAGTCAAACCCTATAAACGTACAGAATTCACCATAGTATCCCTCACAACCAACTACCGTTAAAAACAAGTAAAACACTCAAAATATAAAAAACAAAATACACACACACACAAGGAGGCGTTTCCTTGAGCTCCCAGTCGAAAACAAGTCATATACGTACACACACACACTCACACACACACACACACACATACAAACATGGTTCTGCAGACAGCTGCTTCCACGTTCCTCTTGGATGGTGTTTACACAAGTCAAAACAACGAGAGAGAATGTAGGTTAAGCAACTGCTCCTCCATTCCTCCTCGGATTAGAGACAATGGTCCAGAGAGAGAGAGAGAGAGAGAGAGAGAGAGAGAGAGAGAGAGAGTCACTGAGGACAGATGAAACAAGAAATTAGTTTTAAAAAATGTGTACACGTTAAAGATACTAGCAACTGAAGCACAAGGTGTATATGTTGCTATTCTTTTACCTAACAATGAAAGATAAAATGTTACATAAATTTACTGTGAAAGAGGGAATAAATATTTAAGATTAAGACATGAAAACACAATGATCTGAAAGACAAAAGTAACAAAGTAAATATTCTTGACGAATGATTACGAAGTAGCAAATGTGTGAAAGCAGGATTCTACCATGTGAGAAAGATTCTTTATCTTCCTCACTTCCACTTGAGTAAGATCAATTTTTAAAAACCTAAACCACAAAAAGACCTCTTCAAAATAACAGACGCAGACAACTTACACCTAGAGAAAATCTTCTCTATATTTCACAAAGAAATCCAGCCAAATGTAATTATTCACACCGCAATGTAGAAGCGAAGTTTCGTACATGACGACACCTTAAGGTCACCGGCACATGCTTTGTCTCCTGACAAGAGATCGACAGACAAAGAGATAATATGCAAATGCATCCAGAGACAAGAATATAACAGGGAGGGTTCAAGAGGCTTAGACACACGAAGGCACCTGGATTTCAGGTGCGGGGCCCATGTCAAATGGACTAACAATGTAAACAAACGCTTTTTAACAAAATGAACGAGACAGGATCCTGGGGGCAAAGACTTTTGGAAGATGTCTCACGAATAAACATGCAAGCAAATAAAGTTACAGACACCAATGGACTAACAATGTATAAAAAAAGGTAAAAAAAAAAAAAAAAAAAAAAAAAAAAAAAAAAAAAATGAACGAGACAGGATCCAGGGGGCAAAGACTTTTGGAAAATGCCTCACGTAAAATCATACACGCAAATAAGGTTAGATACCAATGGACTAACAATGTATAAAAAAAATTTCCAAAAAAATGAGAGATAGGAGCCAGGGTTCAAGACTTTGGAAACAAATCTCATGATCCAATATGACAAGCGAGTCAAGTTACAGATACCAATGGACTAACAAAGTATAAAATGTCAACAAAATACATTAGACAGGATCCAGGGTTAAGGACTTTGGAAGGCTGTCTCATAAACAAATTCGACATGCAAGTTACACAGACACGAAGTCTGAAGACAGACAGGACAGGCACTTTTCTGACAGACACGTCAAACTCCGAGGGGCAAAACAACATTCTTATTAAACCAGAAAAAAAAAACGGAACGACGTATGCACAGAAGAACGGCGACAACAATGAAAAAAGCGACATACAAAGCAAGCCCTTACATTCTTTCTCTCTCCGTTTCTCCACTCTACAATGGACGTGAGAAGTTGGAAAAAAATGAAAAACATTCCAAGTGACAATCCAACCCCTTGTCCTTAGTAACCTAAACCGGCATATTTTCGTGACGTCATCTCTGACCTTCGAAACTTCAAGAGGGGATAACGACAAGTCTAAAACAACCAACCCTTCCCCCCAGAAAAAAATAAAAAAAAAATCACGTTTAGAAAGACACCTCCAGGACCTATAAGATCCAGCGCAACCTCTTAGGAAAGCCTGGAGAAGAAATCCTCGTTCAGTGGGATTGCCGAAAAAAAGAAAGAAAGAAAGAAAAAAAGTTGTTTTTCACAGTAATATACATCCTGTGTCAACACTGGATCGCCCTTCATTTAAGGCGCAGAACTAGAGTGCTCAGAGGAGCGTCTGGGATTTTGCAAGTTTTCGATTTTTTTTTTTTACGAACCCTCCAGGAATGATCGGAGATATTCCACATACACACACACACACACACACACACTTGAATCGCGACCTTCCCGACAAGGTTTTTTCTTCCAGTTCAAGGTTATGGTCATACGGAGTTTCTGGAGACCTTGAAGTGGGTTTGTGCCCTATTCTCTGTGACCCTCGTTTCAAAATGAATGCAGCGCTGAGAGGTATGATGGTGCGCAGAATTCCTGTTCATAACAAACACTGGTGTGGCCAAATAACCGAGCAACAATTATCTTAAAAATGGCGTCAATGGAAAGAAAAATGAGGAAACTGAGCGAAATGAAAGCTTTCAGTGTAATGGTAACCTTAACCTCAAAATGCAAAGGAGGCTTCAATAAACTGGTGCCTGTAACTCTAAATCTGAGTACAGTTTATTTTAAAGATTAAACAGAGAGAGAGAGAGAGAGAGAGAGAGAGAGAGAGAGAGAGAGAGAGAGAGAGAGAGAGAGAGAGAGAGATGAAAACGTCAAGATCGAAAGAATGAGGTGATCAAATCAAATGACACATACTGTAATGCAATTCAGGTGACCTCAGAGAGATATGAGAGTAGACACAAAACAATAAAAGGAAAAAAAGAAAAAATACTGAAATAAAGGACTAATGGGAGGTAGGAGAGAGGAGGAGTTCAGTGACGTTGCAGCAAAGAAAGAAAAAATAAAACGCGAGCACACACACACACACAGGTAAGGTACGATTGATACACACACACAACAGGGAAGACTGGTGAAAAAAAAAGAAAGATTGGTAAAAACAAGCTGTGAGATTGGTCAAAAGACGAAAGGCAATATCTGGTAAAAAAAAAAAAAAAAAAAAAAAAAAAAAAAAAAAAAAAAAAAAAAAAAAAAAAAAAAAAAAAAAAAAAAAAAAAAAAAAAAAAAAAAAAAAAAAAATCCGAGCAAGAACTGAGTCTGATGGAAAACAAAACACTTACGACACGAGACATTCAAAAACAGCATTCTCTCAGCATCCAGCCAGACTGCCCTCTTTATTTGGGTTGGCCACTAGAAGAGTTACAGTATACTTTCCGTTTCTAGGCAAGTAATATTCGGCAATGGCGTCGGTAGCACCAAGCCGTGCTACCGAATTGTTTGGTACCAGATGTGTTTTATGCTTGAAAGCGTTCTTAACACTAACTGCATTCAGCACTGCTTAGCTTAGCTTCTTCACTGACTTAACGAAGTACAAAAATAACAGAATTGGGTGGAGTGATGTTGTGTGTGCAGAACATACTACACGAGAATAATGATAAATTATATAAACATACATCCATCGTATAAAGAAAAAAAAAAAGACTAGAATCCTTTGAGACAATATTAGGAGCAAGATGGAAATATAGCTGAGTTGACACCCATGAGGAATGAGGAAAGCAACACAAGTTCAATTTGATAAAAATATGAAGAACGGGAAACAGAAATGGCTCGAGCATATACTTCACACAACCTCTGAAAGAACATTATTGTAGAGCATAATTACCTAATTTCTTATCACTTTTTTTTTAGAAGAGATAGGGAGCGGGTTAAATGCCTCTGAGGTTAAGTTATAAGCCAATATTCTTGTCTTGGATGACAGTTACTTCCCACCATAACATAACATTCGCAATATCACAAATCAATACAATTGCTGATCTCATTCACAAAGATCTGATTCGGGTTTCAGGCGCTTTTGTGTATTCAGGAGCTTTTGTGTATCATTCATATTTCGTTCTACAAATAAAGACAAAATCCACAAAGGAAAGTGAAACAATGGACTACCGCTACGAGGCCTTTCGACGTTTTGTCCTTTACTAAGCAGACTGATATAAACAAGAAAATGAGCTTACAAAGAAACCTTGTATAAATGACAGACAGGGATTATAAAGGAAAATAACTACATTTATCTGTATTTACTTTTACCTCCTCTTACTTCTTCCTAGAGGACGCTGTATTCTTTGGAAGCTTCAATTTCAAGTCAGTGACCCCTGCAGTGGACGTGTTCCATGTGAATAAGGTTCATCTTCTGAATAATTATTAATAATAATATAACACTGTATGCTTTATGATTCATCGTACCCACCGTTGCTAATGGCACAAGGCACACGATTTTTCATGCGAATAAGTGGAGTGCCACCAAGCAACATGGGTGCCAAGAAAAACACATTTGACAGATTGTTTTCTTACTCCGAAATAACTTCGGAGCTATGCAATGCACGTTTAAAAGGCACACACACTCACACATATGTATGTATATATGTATATGTATATATATGTATGTATGTATGTATGTTATATATATATAAATATATATATATATATATATATATATATATATATATATCTATATATATATATATATATATATATATATATATATATATATATATATATAGATATATATATATATATATATATATATATATAGATATATAATATATATATACAATATATATATATACAATACAATATATATATACAATATATATATATATATATATATATATATATATATATATATATATATATACTATATATATATTCACAAACATTAGGTTATGAACGCCGTCTAATACCCCCAATTGGTTCTACTTCAGGACAAACTAAATGATATTCTGAAAGATGTTCCTACAAAATCAGTGATATTCTGAAAGGCGTTCCTACAAAATCAGTGATATTCTGAAAGGCGTTCCTACAAAATCAGTGATATTCTGAAAGGCGTTCCTACAAAGTCGGTGATATTCTGAAAGGCGTTCCTACAAACTCAGTGATACTCAGAAAGGCATTACTACAAAGTCAGTGATACTCTGAAAGGCGTAACTACAAAGTCAGTGATACTCTGAAAGGTGTTCCTACAAAGTCAGTAATATTCTGAAAGGAGTTCCTACAAAATCAGTGATACTCTGAAAGGCGTTCCTACAAAGTCAATGATACTCTGAAAGGCGTTCCTACAAAATCAGTGATACTCAGAAAGGCGTTCCTAAAAAGTTGGTGATACTCTGAAAGGCATTCCTACAAAATCAGTGATACCCTGAAAGGCGTTCCAACAAAGTCAGTGATAGTCTGAAAGGCGTTCCTAAAAAAGTCAGTGATACTCTGAAAGGCATTCCTACAAAGTCAGTGATACTCTGAAAGATGTTCCCACAAAGTCTGTGATACTCTGAAAGGTGTTCCTAAAAAGTCAGTGATACAAAAGAAAGGCAATCCTACAAAATCAGTGATACTCTGAAAGGCGTTCTTATAAAATCAGTGATACTCAGAAAGGCGTTCCTACAAAATCAGTGATACTCTGAAAGGCGTTCCTACAAAACCAGTGATATTCTGAAAAGCGTTCCTACAAAGTCAGTGATACTCAGAAAGGCGTTCCTACAAAGTTAGTGATACTCTGAAAGGGGTTCCTACAAAGTCAGTGATACTCTGAAAGGCGTTCCTACAAAGTCAGTGATACTCTGAAAGGTGTTCCTACAAAGTCAGTGATATTCTGAAAGGCGTTCCTACAAAGTCAGTGATACTCTGAAAGGCATTCCTACAAAATCAGTGATACTCTAAAAGGCATTCCTACAAAGTCAGTGCTACTCTGAAAGGCATTCCTACAAAATCAGTGATACCCTGAAAAGCGTTCCTACAAAGTTAGTGATATTCTGAAAGGCGTTCCTACAAAATCAGTGATATTCTGAAAGGCATTCCTACAAAATCAGTGATACTCTAAAAGGCGTTCCTACAAAGTCAGTGATACTCTAAAAGCCGTTACTACAAAGTCAGTGATACTCTGAAAGGTGTTCCTACAAAGTCAGTGATATTCTGAAAGGCGTTCCTACAAAGTCGGTGATACTCAGAAAGGCGTTCCAATACGCTGAAAGGCGTTCCTACAAAATCAGTGATACTCTAAAACGCATTCCTACAAAGTCATTGATACTCTGAGAAGCGTTCCTACAAAGTCAGTGATACTCTAAAAGGCATTCCTACAAAGTCATTGATACTCTGAGAAGCGTTCCTACAAAGTCAGTGATACTCTGAAAAGGGTTCCTACAAAGTCAGTGATACTCTGAAAGGCGTTCCTACAAAGTCAGTGATACTCTGAAAGGCGTTCTATAAAATCAGTGATACTCTGAAAGGCGTTCCTACAAAGTCAGTGATACTCTGAAAGGCATTCCTAAAAAATCAGTGATACTCTGAAAGGCGTTCCTACAAAATCAGTGATACTCAAAAAGGTGTTCCTACAAAGTCGGTGATACTCAGAAAGGCGTTCCTAAAAAATCAGTCATACTCAGAAAGGCGTTTCTACAAAGTCGGTGATACTCAGAAAGGCATTCCTACAAAATCAGTGATACTCAGAAAGGCGTTCCTATAAAATCAGTGATATTGTGAAAGGCGTTCCTACAAAATCAGTGATACTCTGAAAGGGGTTCCTACATAATCAGTGAAATTCAAAAAGGCGTTCCTACAAAATCAGTGATACTCTGAAAGGGGTTCCTACAAAATCAGTGATATTCAAAAAGGCGTTCCTACAAAGTCAGGGATACTCAGAAAGGCGTTCCTACAAAATCAGTGATACTCAGAAAGGCGTTCCTACAAAATCAGTGATACTCTGAAAGGCGTTCCTACAAAATAAGTGATACTCTGAAAGGCGAGCCTCCGAAATCAGTGCTACTCTGAAAGGCGTTCCTACAAAATCAGTGATACTCTGAAAGGCATTCCTACGAAATCACTGATACTCCGAAAAGAATTCCTACAAAATCAGTGATACTCTGAAAGACATTCCTACAAAATCAGTGATACTCTGAAAGGCATTCTTACAAAATCAGTGATACTCTGAAAGTCGTTCCTACAAAATCAGTGATACTCTGAAAGTCGTTCTTACAAAATCAGTGATACTCTGAAAGGCGTTCCTACAAAATCAGTGATACTCTGAAAGACGTTCCTACAAAATCAGTGATACTCTGAAAGGCATTCCTACAAAATCAGTGATATTCTGAAAGCAGTTCCTATAAAATTAGTGATATTCTGAAAGGCGTTCCTACAAAATCAGTGAGAAAGGCGTTCCTACAAAATCAGCGATACTCTGAAAGGCGTTCCTACAAAATCAGTAATACTCAGAAAGGTATTCCAACAAAATAAGTGATACTCTGAAAAGCGTTCCTACAAAATCAGTGATATTCTGAAAGGCATTCCTACAAAGTCAGTGATATTATGAAAGGTATTCCAATAAAGTCAGTGATCCTCTGAAAGGAATTCCTACAAAATCAGTAATATTCTGAAAGGCGTTCCTACAAAATCAGTGATATTCTGAAAGGCCTTCCTAACCAAAAAAATCCAGTGAAATAAAATTCTTGGAAAAGGCCTTCTACAAAATCAGTGATATTCTGAGAGATGTTCCTACAAAATCAGTGATACTCAGAAAGGCGTTCCTACAAAATCAGTGATGGTAAGAAAACCATTCCTACAAAATCAGTGATACTCTGGAAGGCATTCCTACAAAATCAGTGATATTCAGAAAGGTGTTCCTACAAAGTCAGTGATACTATGAAGGTATTCCTACAAAGTCAGTGATACTCAGAAAGGTGTTCCTATAAAGTCAGTGATACTCTGAAAGGCGTTCCTACAGAATCAGTGATATTCTTGAAGACATTCCTACAAAATCAGTGATATTCTGAAAGGCATTCCTACAAAATCAGTGATATTATGAAACTCATTCCTACAAAATCAGTGATATTATGAAAGGCGTTCCTACAAAGTCAGTGATACTATGAAAGGTGTTCCTACAAAATCAGTGATACCTTGAAAGGCGTTACAACAAAAGCAGTGATATTCTGAAATGCATTCCTACAAAATCAGTGATATTCTGAAAGGAATTCCTACAAAATCAGTGATATTCTGAGAGGCGTTCCTACAAAATCAGTGATATTCTGAAAGGCGTTCCTACAAAATCAGTGATATACTCAGAAAGGCGTTCCTACAAAATCAGTGATATTCTGAAAGGGGTTCCTACAAAATCAATGATACTCTGAAAGGCGTTCCTACAAGGTCAGTGCCATTCTGCAAGGCATTCCTACAAAAGCAGTGATATTCTGAAAGGCATTCCTACAAAATCAGTGATATTCTGAAAGGCATTGCTACAAAATCAGTGATATTCTGAAAGGCGTTCCTTCAAAATCAGTGATATTCTGAGAGGCATTCCTACAAAGTCAGTGATATTCTGAAAGGCACTCCTACAAAATCAGTGATACTTAGAAAGGCGTTCCTACAAAATCAGTGATATTCAAAAAAGGCATTCCGGACAAAATCCAGTGATATTCTGGAAAGGCATTCCCAACAAAATCAGTGATATTCTGAAAGGCAATTCCTAACAAAAAATCAGTAGATTCTTTGAAAGGTGGCGTTCCTACAAAATCATGTGAATCATTCTGAAAAGGAAGTTTCCGTAACAAAATCAGTGATATACTCAGAAAGGCGTTCCTACAAAATCAGTGATATTCTTTGAAAAGGGGTTCCTACAAAAATCAATGTAACTCTGAAAGGCGTTCCTACAAGGTCAGTGCCATTCTGAAAGGCATTCCTACAAAATCAGTGATATTCTGAAATGCGTTCCTACAAAATCAGTGATATTCTGAAAGGCATTGCTACAAAATCAGTGATATTCTGAAAGGCGTTCCTTCAAAATCATTGATATTCTGAAATGCATTCCTACAAAGTCAGTGATACTCTGAAAGGCATTCCTACAAAATCAGTGATATTCTGAAAGTCATTCCTACAAAATTTGATATTCTGAAAGGCGTTCCTACAAAATCAATGATACTCAGAAAGGCATTCCTACAAAGTCAGTGATACTCACAAAGTCGTTCCTACAAAATCAGTGATACTCAGAAAGGCATTCCTACAAAAATCAGTGACAAATTCTGAAAGGCGTTCTACAAAATCAGTGATATTCTGAAAGGCGTTCCCACAAAAACAGTGATATACTCAGAAAGGCGTTTCCTACAAAATCAGTGATATTCTGGAAAGGGGTTCCTTCCCAAAAATCAATGATACTCTGAAAGGCGTTCCTACAAGGTCAGTGCCATTCTGAAAGGCATTCCTACAAAATCAGTGATATTCTGAAAGGCGTTCCTACAAAATCAGTGATATTCTGAAAGGCATTGCTACAAAATCAGTGATATTCTGAAAGGCGTTCCTTCAAAATCATTGATATTCTGAAATGCATTCCTACAAAATGATATTCTGAAATGCATTCCTACAAAATCAGTAATATTCTGAAAGGCGTTCCTACAAAATCAGTGATATTCTGAAAGGCATTCCTACAAAATCAGTGATATACTCAGAGAGGCGTTCCTACAAAATCAGTGATATTCTGAAAGGGATTCCTACAAAATCAAAGATACTCTGAAAGGCGTTCCTACAAGATCAGTGCCATTCTGAAAGGCATTCCTAACAAGGAAAATCCAAGTGGGATACTTCTGAAAGGCGTTCCTACAAAAATCAGTGATATTCTGAAAGGCATTGCTACCAAAATCAGTGATATTCTGAAAGGCGTTTCCTTCAAAATCATTGATATTCTGAAATGCATTCCTACAAAGTTCAGTGAATACTCTGAAAGGACATTCCCTACAAAATCAGTGATATTTTTCTGAATGTCATTCCTACAACAAAATCTGATATTCTGAAAGGCCGTTCCATTACAAAATCAATTGATTACTCAGCAAATGGCATTCCTACAAAAGTCAGTGGATACTCCCACAAAGTCGTTCCTACAAAAACAGTGACACTCAGAAAGGCATTCCTACAAAATCAGTGATACTCAGAAAGGCGTTTCTAAAAAATCAGGGATATTCTGAAAGGTGTTCCTATAAATTCAGTGATACTCTGAAAAGCATTCCTACAAAGGCAGTGATACTCAGAACGGCATTCCTACAAAGTCAGTGATACTCTGAAAGGCATTCCTACAAAGTCAGTGATATTCTGAAAGGCATTCCTACAAAATCAGTGATATTCTGAAAGGCGCTCCTACAAAATCAGTGATATTCTGAATGGAATTCCTACAAAATCTGGCTGTATAATTCTGAAAGGCGTTCCTAGAAAATCAGTTGAATCACCGAAAGGAAGGCGTTCCTACTACCCCAAAATCAGTTGATTATTCTGAAAAGGCTATTCCCACAAATGGTCAGTGATATTCTGAAAGGTGGTTCCTACAAAAATCAGTGGATATTTCTGAAAGGGTTTTTTTTGTTCCTAAACCATAAATCAGTAGAGTATTCTGAAAAGCGTTCCTACAAAATGAGTGATATTCTTGGAAAGGTTGTCCCTAAACAAAAAATCAGTGATAGTTCTGAAAAGGCCTATTCCTACAAAAATGGAGTGATATTCTGAAAGGCGTTCCTACAAAATCAGAGATATTCTGAAAGGCATTCCTACAGAATCAGTGATACTCTGAAAGGCGTTCCTACAAAATCAGCGATACTCTGAAAAGTATTACTACAAAATCGTTATACTCTGAAAGGCGTTCCTACAAAATCAGTGATATTCTGAAAGCCGTTCCTACAAAGTCAGTGAGACTCAGAAAGGCGTTCCTACAAAATCAGTGATACTCTGAAAGGCATTCCTACAAAATCAGTGATATTCTGTAAGGTGTTCCTACAAAATCAGTGATACTCTGAAAGGCATTCCTACAAAATCAGTGATATTCTGAAAGGCGTTCCTACAAAATCAGTGATATTATGAAAGGCATTCCTACAAAATCAGTGATACTCTGAAAGGCGTTCCTACAAAATCAGTGATATTCTGAAAGGCGTTCCTACAAAATCACTAATACTCAGAAAAGGGCGTCCTTACTCGATCCGTATATTCTGAAAACCTCTATTCCTTACAACAAAATCAGTGATACTATGAAAGGCATTCCTACAAAATCAGTGATATATACTATGAAAGGCATTCCTACAAAATCAGTGATATTTTGAAAAGCTTTCCTACAAAGTCAGTGATACTCAGAGAGGCACTCCTACAAAACCAGTGATACTCTGAAAGGCATTCCTACAAAATCACTAATACTCAGAAAGGCGTTCCTACAAAATCAATGATATTCTGAAAATCGTTACAACAAAATCAGTGATACTCTGAAAGGCATTCCTACAAAATCACTAATACTCAGAAAGGCGTTCCTAGAAAATCAATGATATTCTGAAAATCGTTACAACAAAATCAGTGATATTCTGAAAGGCGTTCCTACAAAATCACATAATACTCAGAAAGGCGTTCTACAAATCAATGATATTCTGAAAATCGTTACAACAAAATCAGTGATACTCTGAAAGGCATTCCTACAAAATCAGTGATATATACTATGAAAGGCATTCCTACAAAATCAGTGATATTCTGAAAAGCATTTCCTACAAAGTCAGATGATACTCAGAGGCACCCTCCTACAAAATCAGTGATACTCTGAAAGGCATTCTTACAAAATCAGTGATACTCTGAAAGGCGTTCCTGCAAAATCAGTGATACTCTGAAAGGCGTTCCTACAAAATCAGTGATATTCTGCAAGTCGTTCCTACAAAATCAGTGATACTCAGAAAGGTACTCCTACAAAATCAGTGATATTCTGAAAGAGATTCATACAAAATCAGTGATATTCTGAAAGGCGTTCCTACAAAATCAGTGATATTCTAAATGCAATTCCTACCATAACAAGTGATATTCTGAAAGGATTCCTAAAAAGGTCATTGGATATTGGAAAGAACATTTCCTACGAAATCAGTGATATTTCCGAAAGGCGTTCCTACAAAATTCAGTGAATTCCTGAAAGGCGTTTCCTACAAAAAATCAGTGATATTCTGAAGGAGTTTATACAAAGTTTTTTCAGGTGGGGGGGGGGATATTCGAAAGGCGTTCCTACGAAATCAGTGATATTCTGAAAGGAAAGGTTTCCTACAAAAATCAGTGGTATTCTGAAAGGATTCCTACAAAACAGTGATATTCTTTGAATGGCATTCTACAAAATCAGTGATACTCTGAAAGGCATTCCTACAAAATCAGTGATACTCTGGAAAAGAGCGTTTACAAACAAAACCAGTGATATCTGAAAAGCTTCCTACAAAGTCAGTGATACTCTGAGAAAAGCATTCCTACAAAATCAGTGTTCTATGAAAGGCGTTCCTCACAAAATCAGTGATATTCTGAAAAGGCGTTTCCTACAAAATCCAGATATTCTGAAAGCGCGTTCCTAAAATCAGTATATTCTGAAAGGGCATTCCTACAAAACCGATACTCAGAAAGGCATTTCCTACAAAATAGTATTATGAAAGCATTCCCATAAAATCAATGATTCTGAAAGGCATTCCACAAAAATCAGTTATATTCTGAAAGGCATCCAACAAAAAATCAAAGTGTTCTTTGAAAGCATTCCTACAAAATCAGTGATATTCGAAGGAGTTCCTACAAAGTCCTGTACTCTGAAAGGCGTTCCTACAAAATCAGTGATATGAAAGGCTTTTCTACAAAGTCAGTTATATTCTGAAAGGCGTTCCTACAAAATCAGTGATTTATTAAAGGCATTCCTACAAAATCAGTGATACTCTGGAAGGCATTCCTACAAAATCAGTGATATTTTGAAAGGAGTTCCTACAAAATCAGTGATACTCTGAAAGGCATTCCTACAAAATCAGAAATACTCAGAAAGGCATTCCTACAAAATCAGTGATACTCTGAAAGGCATGCCTACAAAATCCAGTATACTTGAAAGGCATTCCTACAGAGTCAGTGATACTCTGAAAGGCGTTCCTCAAAGTCAGTGATATCTCTGAAAGGCGT
This sequence comes from Macrobrachium nipponense, assembly GCF_015104395.2. NCBI lineage: Eukaryota > Metazoa > Arthropoda > Malacostraca > Decapoda > Palaemonidae > Macrobrachium > Macrobrachium nipponense. The sequence continues at coordinate 6,277,003 of NC_061099.1, forward strand.
TCCTACAAGTCAGTGATACTCGAAGGCGTTCCTACAAAGTCAGTGATACTCTTAAAGGCGTTCCTACAAAGTCAGTGATACTCTGAAAGGCGTTCCTACAAAGTCAGTGATACTCTGAAAGGCGTTCCTACAAAGTCAGTGATACTTTGTAAGGCGTTATTACAAAGTCAGTAATACTCATAAAGGCGTTCCTACAAATACATTGATAACTCTGAAAGACGTTCTTACAAAATCAGTGATATTCTGAAAGTCGTTCCTACAAAATCAGTGATACTCTGGGCATTCCTACAAAATCAGTGATACTCAGAAAGGCGTTCCTACAGAGTCAGTGATACTCAAAGGCATTCTACAAAATCAGTGATACTCTTAAGGCATTCCTACAAAAGTCAGTGTATATTCTGAACAGCGTTCCCTACAAATCGTGATATTCTGAATGGCGTTCCTACAAAATCAGTGATACTCAGAAAGGCATTCCTACACAATCAGTGATATTCTGAAAGGCATTCCCATAAAATCAGTGATATTCTGAAAGGCATTCCTACAAAATAATTGATATTCTGAAAGGCATTCCTACAAAATCAGTGATACTCTGAAAGGCGTTCATACAGTCAGTGATACTCTGAGAGGCATTCCTACAAAATCAGTGATATTCTGAAAGGCATTCCTACGAAATCAGTGATATTCTGAAAGGCGTTCCTACAAAGTCGGTGATATTCTGAAAGGCGTTCCTACAAAATCAGTGATATTCTGAAAGGCGTTCATACAAATTCAGTGATATTCTGAAAGGCGTTCCTACAAAATCAGTGTAAATTCCTGGAAAGCGTTCCTACAAAGTCAGTGATAAAATTCCTGAAATGCGTCCTATAAAATCAGTGATCATTCTGAAAGGCGTTCCTACAAATCAAAGTGGATACTCAAAGGCATTCCTACAAAAATCAGTGATATTTTGAAAGGCGTTCCTACAAAACCAGTGATACTCTGAAAGGCATTCCTACAAAATCAGTGATACTCAGAAAGGCGTTCCTACAAAATCAGTGATACTCTGAAAGGCATTCCTACAAAATCAGTGATACTTTAAAAGGCATTCCTACAAAATCAGTGATACTTTGAAAGGCATTCCTACAAAGTCAGTGATACTCTGAAAGGCGTTCCTACAAAGTCAGTGATACTCTGAAAGGCGTTCCTACAAAATCAGTGATACTCTTAAAGGCGTTCCTACAAAGTCAGTGATACTCTGAAAGGCGTTCCTACAAAGTCAGTGATACTCTGAAAGGCGTTCCTACAAAGTCAGTGACACTCTGAAAGGCGTTCCTACAAAGTCAGTGATACTCTGAAAGGCGTTCCTACAAAGTCAGTGATACGCATAAAGGCGTTCCTACAAAGCCAGTGATACACTTAAAGGCGTTCCTACAAAGTCATTGATATTCTAAAAGGCGTTCCTACAAAGTCAGTGATACTCTGAAAGGCGTTCTTACAGAGTCAGTGATACTCTGGAAGGCGTTCCTACAAAGTTAGTGATACTCTGAAAGGCGTTCCTACAAAGTCAGTGATACTCTGAAAGGCGTTCTTACAAAGTCAGTGCTATTCTGAAAGGCGTTCCTACAAAATCAGTGATACTCTGGGCATTCCTACAAAATCAGTGATACTCAGAAAGGCGTTCCTACAAAGTCAGTGATACTCAGAAAGGCATTCCTACAAAATCAGTGATACTCTGAAAGGCATTCCTACAAAATCAGTGATAGTCTGAAAGGCGTTCCTATGAAATCAGTGATACTCTGAAAGGCGTTCCCACAAAATCAGTGATACTCTGAAAGGCGTTCCTACAAAATCAGTTTTTTTCTGAAAGGTATTCCTATAAAATCAGTGATACTCAGAAAGGCGTTCCTACAAAATCAATGATATTCTGAAAGGCGTTCCAACAAAATCAGTGATACTGTGAAAGGCATTCCTATAAAATCAGTGATACTCTGAAAGGCATTCCTACAAAATAAGTGATATTCTGAAAGGCATTCCTACAAAGTCAGTGATACTCAGAAAGGCATTCCTACAAAATCAGTGATACTCAGAAAGGCGTTCCTACAAAATTAGTGATTTTCTGAAAGGCATTCCTACAAAATCAGTGATACTCTTGAAAGGCATTCCTACAAAATCAGTAATACTCTGAAAGGCATTCCTACAAAATCAGTGATATTCTGAAAGGAGTTCCTGCAAAATCAGTGATATTCTGAAAGGCGTTCCTACAAAGTCAGTGATATTCTGAAAGGCGTTCCTACAAAATCATTGACATTCTGAAAGGCGTTCCTACAAAATCAGTGATATTCTGAGAGGCGTTCCTACAAAGTCAGTGATAATCTGAAAGGCGTTCCTACAAAATCAGTGATATTCTGAAAGGCGTTCCTATAAAGTCAGTGATATTCTGAGAGGCGTTCCTACAAAATCAGTGATATTCTGAAAGGCGTTCTAACAAAATTAGTGATATTCTGAAAGGCGTTCCTACAAAATCAGTGATATTCTGAAAGGCGTTCCTACAAAATCAGTGATATTCTGAAAGGCGTTTCTACAAAATCAGTGATATTCGGAAAGGCATTTCTACAAAATCAGTGATACTCAGAAAAGGCGTTCCCCTCAAAATCAGTGATACTCTGGAAGACATTCCTACAAAATCAGTGATACTCTGAAAGGCGTTCTTACAAAATCAGTGATACTCTTAAAGGCATTTCTACAAAATCAGTGATACTCAGAAAGGCGTTCCTACAAAATCAGTTATATTCGGAAAGGCATTCCTACAAAATCAGTGATACTCTGTAAGGCATTCCTACAAAATCAGTGATATTCTGGATGGCGTTCCTAAAAAGTCAGTGATACTCTAAAAGGCGTTACTACAAAGTCAGTGATACTCAGAAAGGTGTTACTACAAAGTCAGTGATACTCTGAAAGGTGTTCCTACAAAGTCAGTGATACTCTGAAAGGCGTTCCTACAAAGTCAGTGATATTCTGAAAGGCGTTCCTAGAAAGTCAGTGATACTCAGAAAGGCGTTCCTACAAAGTCAGTGATATTCTGAAAGGCGTTCCTACAAAGTCAGTGATACTCAGAAAGGTGTTCCTACAAAATCAGTGATATTCTGAAAGGCATTCCTACAAAATCAGTGATATTCTGAAAGGCATTCCTACAAAGTCAGTGATACTCAGAAAGGCGTTCCTACAAAATCAGTTATATTCTGAAAGGCATTCCTAAAAATCAGTGATACTCTTAAAGGCGTTCCTACAAAATCAGTGATACTCAGAAAGGCGTTCCTACAAAATCAGTGATATTCTGAAAGGCGTTCCTACAAAATCAGTGATATTTTGAAAGGCATTCCCATAAAATCAGTGATATTCTGAAAGGCATTCCTACAAAATAAGTGATATTCTGAAAGGCCTTCCTACAAAATCAGTGATATTCTGAAAGGCCTTCCTACAAAATCAGTGATATTCTGAAAGGCGTTCCTACAAAGTCAGTGATATTCTGAAAGGCGTTCATACAAAAATTCAGTGATATTCTGAAAGGCGTTCCTACAAAGTCAGTAATATTCTGAAAGGCGTTCCTACAAAATCAGTGATATTCTGAAAGGCATTCCTACAAAATCAGTGATACTCAGAAAGGCATTCCTAAAAAATCAGTGATATTTTGAAAGGCGTTCCTACAAAATCAGGGATACTCTGAAAGGCATTCCTACAAAATCAGTGATACTCAGAAAGGCGTTCCTACAAAATCAGTGATACTCTGTAAGGCATTCCAACAAAATCAGTGATACTCTGAAAGGCATTCCTACAAAATCAGTGATACTCTGAAAGGCGTTCCTACAAAGTCAGTGATACTCTGAAAGGCGTTCCTACAAAGTCAGTGATACTCTGAAAGGCGTTCCTACAAAGTCAGTGATACTCTTACTACAAAGTCAGTGATACTCTGAAAGGCGTTCTTACAAAGTCAGTGATACTCTGAAAGGCGTTCCTACAAAGTCAGTGATACTCTGAAAGGCGTTACTACAAAGTCAGTGATACTCTGAAAGGCGTTCCTACAAAGTCAGTGATACTCATAAAGGCGTTCCTACAAAGCCAGTGATACTTTTAAAGAAAGGCGTTCATAAAAAGTCAGTGATATTCTGAAAGGCGTTCCTACAAAGTGAGTGGTACTCTGAAAGGCGTTCCTACAAATTCAGTGATACTCTGAAAGGCATTCCTACAGAGTTAATGATACTCTGAAAGGCGTTCTTACAAAGTCAGTGATATTCTGAAAGGCGTTCCTACAAAATCAGTGATACTCTGGGCATTCCTACAAAATCAGTGATTCTCTGAAAGGCGTTCCTACAAAGTCAGTGATACTCAGAAAGGCATTCCTACAAAATCAGTGATACTCTGAAAGAGTTCCTACAAAATCAGTGATATTCTGAAAGGCGTTCCTATGAAATCAGTGATACTCTGAAAGGCGTTCCTAAAAAATCAGTTTTTTTCTGAAAGGCATTCCTACAAAATCAGTGATACTCTGAAAGGCGTTCCTACAAAATCAGTGATACTCTTAAAGGCATTCCTACAAAATCAGTGATACTCAGAAAGGCGTTCCTACAAAATCAATGATATTCTGAAAGGCGTTCCAACAAAATCAGTGATACTGTGAAAGGCGTTCCTACAAAATCAGTGATACTCTGAAAGGCATTCCTACAAAATCAGTGATATTCTGAAAGGCATTCCTACAAAGTCAATGATACACAGAAAGGCGTTCCTACAAAATCAGTGATACTCAGAAAGGCGTTCATACAAAATCAGTGATATTCTGAAAGGCATTCCTACAAAGTCAGTGATACTCAGAAAGGCATTCCTACAAAATCAGTGATACTCAGAAAGGCGTTCCTACAAAATCAATGATTTTCTGAAAGGCATTCCTACAAAATCAGTGATACTCTGAAAGGCATTCCTACAAAATCAGTAATACTCTGAAAGGCATTCCTACAAAATCAGTGATATTCTAAAAGGAGTTCCTGCAAAATCAATGATATTCTGAAAGGCATTCCTACAAAATCAGTGATATTCTGAAAGGCATACCTACAAAATCAGTGATACTCAGAAAGGGCATTTCTACAAAAACCTGTGATATCTGAAAGGTGTTCCTACAAAATCAGTGATACTGAAAGGCATTCCTACAAAATCAGTGATATCTGAAAGGCATTCCCTACAAAATCAGTGATACTCTGAAAGGCGTTCTACAAAGTCAGTGATATCTGAAAAGGTGTTCCTACAAAGTCAGTGATATTCTGAAAGGCATCCTACAAAATCAGTGATATTTTGAAAGGCGTTCCTACAAAATCAGTGATACTCAGAAAGGCATTCCTTTCAAAATCAGTGATATTCTGAAAGGTGTTCCTACAAAATCAGTGATATTCTCAAAGGCATTCCTACAAAATCAGTTATATTCTGAAAGGGGTTCCTACAAAGTCAGTGATATTCTGAAAGGCATTCCTACAAAATCAGTGATACTCAGAAAGGCGTTCCTACAAAATCAGTGATACTCAGAAAGGCATTCCTATAAAATCAGTGATATTCTGAAAGGCGTTCATATAAAATCAATGATACTCTGAAGGCGTTCCTTACAAATCAGTGAATTCTAAAAGGCTTCCTACAAAATCTGTGAATATTCTAAAGGCGTTCCTACAATTCAGTGATAGTTCTGAAAAGGCGTTCTTACAAAATCATTGATTTCTGAAAGGCGTTCCTACAAAATCATACTATCAGAAAGGCGGTTCCCTACGAAATTACTGATATTCTGAAAAGGCGTTCTACAAGGCAGTGGATATTCCTGAAAGAAAGGCGTGGGCCTACAAAATTCCATAGATATTCTGAAAGTCGTTCCGTGAGCAAAAGTCAGTGATATTCTGAAGGCGTTCCTATAAACTAATTGCAATTCTTTGATAAGGCGTTTCCTACAAATTCCAATGATATTCTGACAAAAGGCGTTCCTTAGCAAAGTCATTGATATTCTGAAAGTCGTTCCTACAAAGTCAAATGGAATAATTCTGAGAGCTTTCCTACAAAATCAGTGATATTATCTGAAATGATGCGTTTTCTACAAAATCAGTGATACTCAGAAAGGCGTTCCTACAAAATCAGTGATACTCTGAAAGGCATTCCTACAAAATCAGTGATACTCTGAAAGGCGTTCCTACAAAATCAGTGATACTCTTAAAGGCATTTCTACAAAATCAGTGATACTCAGAAAGGAGTTCCTACAAAATCAGTTATATTCTGAATGGCATTCCTACAAAATCAGTGATACTCTGAAAGGCATTCCTACAAAATCAGTGATATTCTGAAAGGCATTCCTACAAAGTCAGTGATACTTTGAAAGGCGTTACTACAAAGTCAGTGATACTCAGAAAGGTGTTACTACAAAGTCAGTGATACTCTGAAAGGTGTTCCTACAAAGTCAGTGATACTCTGAAAGGCGTTCCTACAAAGTCAGTGATATTCTGAAAGGCGTTCCTACAAAGTCAGTGATACTCTGAAAGGCGTTCCTACAAAGTCAGTGATATTCTGAAAGGCATTTCTACAAAGTCAGTGATACTCAGAAAGGCGTTCCTACAAAATCAGTGATATTCTGAAAGGCATTCCTACAAAATCAGTGATACTCTGAAAGGCAATCCTACAAAATCAGTGATACTCTGAAAGGCGTTCCTACAAAATCAGTGATACTCAGAAAGGCATTCCTACAAAGTCAGTGATACTCTGAAAGACGTTTCTACAAAATCAGTGATATTCTGAAAGGTGTTCATACAAATTCAGTGATATTCTGAAAGGCGTTTCTACAAAATCAGTGATATTCTGAAAGGCGTTCCTACAAAGTCAGTGATATTCTGAAAGGCGATTCCTACAAAATCAGTGATATTCTGAAAGGCATTCCTACAAAATCAGTGATACTCAGAAAGGCATTCCTAAAAAATCAGTGATATTTTGAAAGGCGTTCCTACAAAATCAGGGATACTCTGAAAGGCATTCCTACAAAATCAGTGATACTCAGAAAGGCGTTCCTACAAAATCAGTGATACTCTTTAAGGCATTCCAACAAAATCAGTGATACTCTGAAAGGCATTCCTACAAAATCAGTGATACTCAGAAAGGCGTTCCTAAAAAGTCAGTGATACTCAGAAAGACGTTCCTACAAAGTCAGTGATACTCTGAAAGGCGTTCCTACAAAGTCAGTGATACTCATAAAGGCGTTACTACAAAGTCAGTGAAACTCTGAAAGGCGTTCCTACAAAGTCAGTGATACTCATAAAGGCGTTCCTACAAAGCCAGTGATACTTTTAAAGGCGTTCCTACAAACTCAGTGATATTCTGAAAGGCGTTCCTACAAAGTGAGTGGTACTCTGAAAGGCGTTCCTACAAAGTCAGTGATTCTCTGAAAGGCGTTCCTACAAAGTTAATGATACTCTGAAAGGCGTTCTTACAAAGTCAGTGATATTCTGAAAGGCGTTCCTACAAAATCAGTGATACTCTGGGCATTCCTACAAAATCAGTGATTCTCTGAAAGGCGTTCCTACAAAGTCAGTGATACTCAGAAAGGCATTCCTACAAAATCAGTGATACTCTGAAAGAGTTCCTACAAAATCAGTGATATTCTGAAAGGCGTTCCTATGAAATCAGTGATACTCTGAAAGGCGTTCCCACAAAATCAGTTTTTTCCTGAAAGGCATTCCTACAAAATCAGTGATACTCTGAAAGGCGTTCCTACAAAATCAGTGATACTCTTAAAGGCATTCCTACAAAATCAGTGATACTCAGAAAGGCGTTCCTACAAAATCAATGATATTCTGAAAGGCGTTCCAACAAAATCAGTGATACTGTGAAAGGCATTCCTACAAAACCAGTGATACTCTGAAAGGCATTCCTAGAAAATCAGTGATATTCTGAAAGGCATTCCTACAAAGTCAATGATACTCAGAAAGGCGTTCCTACAAAATCAGTGATACTCAGAAAGGCGTTCATACAAAATCAGTGATATTCTGAAAGGCATTCCTACAAAGTCAGTGATACTCAGAAAGGCATTCCTACAAAATCAGTGATACTCAGAAAGGCGTTCTTACAAAATCAATGATTTTCTGAAAGGCATTCCTACAAAATCAGTGATACTCTGAAAGGCATTCCTACAAAATCAGTAATACTCTGAAAGGCATTCCTACAAAATCAGTGATATTCTGAAAGGAGTTCCTGCAAAATCAATGATATTCTGAAAGGCATTCCTACAAAATCAGTGATATTCTGAAAGGCATACCTACAAAATCAGTGATACTCAGAAAGGCATTTCTACAAAATCAGTGATATTCTGAAAGGTGTTCCTACAAAATCAGTGATACTCTGAAAGGCATTCCTACAAAATCAGTGATATTCTGAAAGGCATTCCTACAAAATCAGTGATACTCTGAAAGGCGTTCCTACAAAGTCAGTGATATTCTGAAAGGTGTTCCTACAAAGTCAGTGATATTCTGAAAGGCATTCCTACAAAATTAGTGATATTCTGAAAGGCGTTCCTACAAAATCAGTGATACTCAGAAAGGCATTCCTACAAATCAGTGATATTCTGAAAGGCGTTCCTACAAAATCAGTGATATTCTGAAAGGCATTCCTACAAAATCAGTTATATTCTGAAAGGCGTTCCTACAAAGTCAGTGATATTCTGAAAGGCATTCCTACAAAATCAGTGATACTCAGAAAGGCGTTCCTACAAAATCAGTGATACTCAGAAAGGCATTCCTACAAAATCAGTGATATTCTGAAAGGCATTCCTATAAAATCAATGATACTCTGAAAGGCGTTCCTACAAAATCAGTGATATTCTGAAAGGCATTCCTACAAAATCTGTGATATTCTGAAAGGCGTTCCTACAAAATCAGTGATATTCTGAAAGGCGTTCCTACAAAATCAGTGATATTCTGAAAGGCGTTCCTACAAAATCAGTAATATACAGAAAGGCATTCCTACAAAATTAGTGATATTCTGAAAGGCGTTCCTACAAAGGCAGTGATATTCTGAAAGGCATTCCTACAAAATCAGTGATATTCTGAAAGGCGTTCCTACAAAGTCAGTGATATTCTGAAAGGCGTTCCTATAAAATCATTGACATTCTGAAAGGCGTTCCTACAAAATCAGTGATATTCTGAAAGGCGTTCCTACAAAGTCAGTGATATTCTGAAAGGCGTTCCTACAAAGTCAGTGATATTCTGAAAGGCGTTCCTACAAAATCAGTGATATTCTGAAAGGCGTTCCTACAAAGTCAGTGATATTCTGAGAGGCATTCCTACAAAATCAGTGATATTCTGAAAGGCGTTCTAACAAAATTAGTGATATTCTGAAAGGCGTTCCTACAAAATCAGTGATATTCTGAAAGGCGTTCCTACAAAATCAGTGATATTCTGAAAGGCGTTTCTACAAAATCAGTGATATTCTGAAAGGCATTTCTACAAAATCAGTGATACTCAGAAAGGCGTTCCTACAAAATCAGTGATACTCTGAAAGGCATTCCTACAAAATCAGTGATACTCTGAAAGGCGTTCCTACAAAATCAGTGATACTCTTAAAGGCATTTCTACAAAATCAGTGATACTCAGAAAGGCGTTCCTACAAAATCAGTTATATTCTGAAAGGCATTCCTACAAAATCAATGATATTCTGAAAGGCATTCCTACAAAGTCAGTGATACTTTGAAAGGCGTTACTACAAAGTCAGTGATACTCAGAAAGGTGTTACTACAAAGTGAGTGATACTCTGAAAGGTGTTCCTACAAAGTCAGTGAAATACTTCTGAAAAGAAACGTTCCTACAAAGCAAAGAGTGAATATTCTGAAAGGCCATTCCTCAAAGTCCGTGATACTCAGAAAAGGGCGTTCCCTACCAAAAGTTCAGGTGATATTCCTGAAAGGCATTTCCTACAAAGTCATGATAATCAGAAAGGCGTTCCTACAAAATCAGTGATATTTGAAAGGCATTCCTACAAATCAGGAACTTGAATTCCTAAAATTCGGCCTATTCTTACCTACAAAATCAGTGTACTCTGAAAGGCCGTTCCTAAACAAAATAAAAGTGATACTCAGAAAAGGCCATTAACCTACAAAAGTCAGTGATACTTCCAAAGAAACGTTTCCTACAAAATCAGTTGAAATAAAATCTGAAAGGCCATTCATACAAAATTCAGTGATACCTCAAAGAAAGGTGTTTCCTAAAACAAAATCAAAGGTGAATATTTCTGGAAAGGCATTCCTTACAAAATCAGTGATACTCAGAAAAGCATTCCCTACAAAATCAGTAGATTCCTGAAAGGCATTCCTACAAAATCAAGTGTGGGATAAAATCAAGAAAGGCGTTCCTACAAAATCAGTGATATTCTGAAAGCTTCCACAAATCTGGATACTCAAAGGGAAAGCATTCAAATACAAATCAGTGATATCTGAAAGGCATTCCCAAAACAAAGTTCAGTGGATACTTCAGAAAGGCGTTTCCTACAAAATCAGTGATATTTCCGAAAGGTTCCTACAAAATCAATGATTTTCTGAAAGGCATTCCTACAAAATCAGGAAATACCTCTGAAAGCAAACATTCCTACAAAATCAGTAATATTCTGAAAGGGCGGTTCCTACAAAATCAGTGATATTCTGAAGGAGTTCTGCAAAAGCAAATGATATTCTGAAAGGCATTCCTCACAAATACAAAAGGTGATATTCTGAAAAGGCATACCTAAACCAAAAATCAGTGATACTCTGAAAGGCGTTTCAACAAACCTCAGTGATATTCTGAAAGGTGTTCCTAAACCACAAAATCAGTGATATTCTGAAAGGAGGGCTTTCCTACAAAAATCAGTGAGATTCTGAAAGGCATTCATACATTATAGTGATATTCTGAAGGCATTACCTTACCAAAATCAAGTGACACTCAGAAAGGCATTTCCTACAAAAGTCAGTGATATTCTGAAAGGTGGTCCTACAAAATTCCAGTGATATTCCTGAAAGGCATTCCTAAAAATCAGTGATATTCTGAAAGGCATTCCTACAAAACTCAGTGATACTTCTGAAAGGGCGGTTTCCTACAAAAACGTCAGTGATTATTCTGGAAAGGTGTTCTCTACAAAGTCAGTGATATTTTGAAAGGCATTCCTACAAAATCCGTGTATTCTGAAAGGTGTTCCTACAAAATCAGTGATATTCAGAAAGGCATTCCTACAAACTCATTGATAAATTCTGAAAGGCGTTCCTACAAAATCATGATATTCTGAAAGGCATTTCCTACAAAATCAGTTATATTCTGAAAGGCGTTTTCCTACAAAGTCTAGTTGATATTCTGAAAGGCAATTCCTTACAAAATCAGGTGATACCTCAGAAAGGCGTTTCCTACAAAATCAGTGATTACCTCAGAAAGGGCCATTCCTACAAAATCTGTGATATTCTGAATAAAGGCGTTCCTGATAAAATCAATTGATACTTCAAAGGAAGGTCGTAACTACAAAATCAGTGGATATTCTGAAAGGTCAATTCCTACAAAATCTGTGATATTCTGAAAGGCGTTTCCTACAAAAATCTAGTTGATAATTCTGAAAGGCGGGTTCCTACGAAATCAGTGATATTCTGAAAGGCGTTTTCCATACAAAATCAGTAATATACAGAATGGTGGGGTTCCTACGAAATCAGTTGGGATAATTTCATGAAACCAGGTCGTTCCTACAAAGTCAGTGATATTCTGAAAGGCGTTCCTACAAAAATCAGTGATATTCTGAATAAAAGGCGTTTCTAAACAAAATTAGTTGATATTATCCGAAAGACATTCCATACCAAAATCAGTGATATTCTGAAAAGGCGTTTTCCCCACAAAATCAGAGATAGTTCTGAAAGGCGTTTTCTACAAAATTCCAGTGGACATTCTGAGAAAGGGCATTTCTACAAAATTCAATGATGAACTCAAAAGGAAAGGTTCAGTTCCACAAAATCAGTGATACTCCTGAAAATGGCATTCCTACAAAATCAGTGATACTCTTGAAAGGCGTTTCCTTACGAAAATCAGTGACTACTCTTAAAGGCATTTCTACCAAAATGCAGTGATACTCCAGAAAGGCGTTCCTAAAAACAAAATCAGTTATATTCCTGAAAAGGCATTCTTACAAAAAATCAGTGACTACTCTGAAAGGGCATTCCTACAAGAAAAATCAGAGAATATTCTTTGAAAGGCATTCCTACAAAGTTAATGATACTCTTAAAGGCGTTACTACAAAGTCAGTGATACTCAGAAAGGTGTTACTACAAAGTCAGTGATACTCTGAAAGGTGTTCCTACAAAGTCAGTGATACTCTGAAAGGCGTTCCTACAAAGTCAGTGATATTCTGAAAGGCGTTCCTACAAAGTCAGTGATACTTTGAAAGGCGTTCCTACAAAGTCAGTGATATTCTGAAAGGCGTTCCTACAAAGTCAGTGATACTCAGAAAGGCGTTCCTACAAAATCAGTGATATTCTGAAAGGCATTCCTACAAAATCAGTGATACTCTGAAAGGCATTCCTACAAAATCAGTGACTCTAAAGGGCGTTCCTACAAAATCAGTGATACTCAGAAATGCATTCCTACAAAGTCCAGTGATACTCTGAAAGACTTCCTCAAAATCCGTGATATTCTGAAAGGCATTCCTACAAATCGTGCAGGGCTTCCTCAAAATCAGTGATACTGCTGAAAGGAAAGGTTCCTACAATTCAGTGATTACAACAGAAAGGCATTCCTACAAAGTCAGTGATACTCTGAAAGACGTTCCTACAAAATCCGTGATATTCTGAAAGGCATTCCTACAAAATCAGTGATACTCAGAAAGGCGTTCCTTACAAAATTCATGATTTCTGAAAGGTCATTCCTACAAAATCAGTGATACTCAGAAAGGAGTTCCTATAAAACTCAGTGATATTCTGAAAGAAAGGCATTCCTACAAAATCAGTGATACTCAGAAAGGCGTTCCTACAAAATCAATGATACTCTGAAAGGCGTTCATACAAAATCAGTGATCCTCAGAAAGGTATTCCTACAAAGTCAGTGATACTTTGAAAGGCGTTCCTACAAAATCAGTGATATTCTGAAAGGCGTTCCTACAAAATCAGTGATATTCATGCAAAATCTCATTTAGAAAACTAGTGAGTACGGATGCTGCACGACGCCGAATATTAGAAAGGCACAAGAGATCACTCAGGGGCCAAGGCGAGGACTTTTACATGGCAATTTATGTAAAAGTGAGTAGGGTAAGGGCCAATTGAGAGCATGATTACAGAATTCAGAATTAAGTTGTAACACAAAGATCACACAACTTGTCGTAATAAACCAAGAGATGGAGGTAAAATGTAACGGTTTCGGGATTAGAGATAAAAAAATTGTTTGGGGAAGAAATCAAACGGGAAATGAAACAAACGTTAGATAGAATAGATCTCAAAAGATGTTTGGATGCAGAAAAAGGGAGCTTAAATCATAACACAAATATGATTCTTGGATGGGGATAGGAAACTGGTTAAGGTTGAAAACTGTAAACATCATACAAGTGGCAGCAGAAAACATGAATGGAAACAGGAATAAAATATAACTGAAAAGGGAAAACAAAAGGTTTAAAAAAATAGAATATTCTAGTCGAAAAAACGAAGGAAAACAATGATAAGAGCAACCCAAACAGAAAATAAAGCATATCAGATCTTGCACTCTTATCAGATATATGACTGTTTATGTCTATCGCTTGATAGTGTTTTACATAACTGCATTTCACCGAGAACAACAAAAGAAGTTGAGATAAATTGAGATACTGATCTCGAAATAGTCGAGTCACTTTATGAGACAAATTGGGAAAACCTAAAAGATATCTTATATAATCTCGCTATTTTCCCCTAAATGTGCTGACTGATTACTAGAAAGTTCAGATCATACCATTAAAATATAAGGATGGATTATTTCAATAGGTCGTTTAAAAACATCATGCATTTATAGTATTCAAAATGCTTTATTATGAGTGTAGGTCTAACTTCGTTTGGATCTGTAAACATTTTTTGTTTATCGAAACAGAACAAGGCGTGATCCTAACTCCTGCTTATTCGGAACACGTGCAAGATTTTCCCCTGGCGCATAAGTTGTAAACATTATATTCCAAACTTTACGTAAATTCAAATGTGCTAAAATAAAATATTCTTGTTTTACCAATGAAAATTAAAATAAATACTCTATATTTTATTAAAAATAATTGTTCTGTGCTGTTTAAAATGCACATTATTTATTTTTTTACATTTTCATTCTAAAAATAAATAAAAAATATCATATCCTAAAATTTCTGTATCTGTAACTCAACGCGAAACACCTTTATCAGTCCATTTTATGTTTTCCTACCCCCTCACCCGCCCCCCAAACAACAACAAAGTAGTTTGTAGGCAGTATCAGTTGATCTATGTATCACAATCACCTGATTGCAAAACTAAAGTAATCAATAACGTTTTATACGCCTAACTTAGTTTAGAGCTATAAACACTTCTAGTTTAGTGCAACAGAAACATCGGTTATCCACCACCTGGCGGCCTAATTTATCTACACATTATTAATGATCTAGCAGCAAAACTAAGATAAGCTACCTACGCTTTCATAATTTAATCAAAAGAGCTTTTCAACAGCAGTTCCGAGAAATAAATCATCTTGAGCGAGTATTATTGCTGGCGCGCCCTCTCCTCGCAGCACCGGTCCCATGGTGTAATGGTTAGCACTTTGGACTCTGAATCCAACAATCCGAGTTCGAGTCTCGGTGGGACCTCGGCGTTCTTTTATAGCGGCCGCTCGTGAACAGTTAATTGTTTGTTTGTTTGTATAGTTTTTACGTTGCATGGAACCATTGGTTATCCAGCAAAGGGGTGAACGGTTAAATAATTGTATCATTTTGTTAATTGTGAAAGCAGTGATTATTCTGCAATGGGTGAATGGTTAAATAACTATATAATTTTCTTAATTATGAAACCAATGGTTATTCAGCAACGGGGTGAAGGGTTAAATAATTATTTAATTTCCTTAATTATGATTGAGTGTTATCACGCTACTTATACTAGTATGTATATGTATATATATATATATATATATATATATATATATATATATATATATATGTGTGTGTGTGTGTGTGTATGTATGTATATGTGTGTTATATATATATATATATATATATATATATATATATATATATATATATATATATATATATATAAAAGTTTCCCTACTATATCGCAGTATTAACGTCTGAGCGCAACTACGCGCTTGAGAGATAACGCACTCGCACATTTCATTTATCTGCATGCAACAGGATGTGGACATAAATACAGCCAACAATAAACATACTAATTACTAATCCTTGTGGGGAAAGCAAATACTGATCGTTCATTCATGTTGGGATACTTACAATATTAATATACCGGTTCACACTGACAAAGATATTGATATATAAGTTCACACTGCAGTACACGCTGTATCATACAATTAATTTCAAGCAAAATACGTTTACTTTACAAGAAAATCATTTTAGGTACAGTTCAATTTATGTACAGTACATCTGCTGTGAAAAAGTGTGAAACTATACTATAAAAAAAACACACACAAACAAACAACAAAATGAAAACACACATCCTAATTTCGAGGATGAAAGTGTCATGCGATGTTTGTCTATACTTTGAATCCTTTACCTTTCTCTCCCGCCACGTAGGGGAGTAGGGCCATCAGTGCACCTCACGGGGTACACTGTAAGCATTGCTAACGATTCTTTGCAGCGTGCCTTCAGCCCTTGGCAGCAACCCCCTTCATTCCTATTACTGTACCTCCATTCATATCCTATTCCTTCCGTCTTGCTATCCACCCTCACCTAACAATTATTTCAAAGTGCAACTGCGAGGTTTTCCTCCGGTTACACCTTTCAAACCTACCTACTCTCAATTTCTTTTCCTGCGCTAAATGACCTTCAGAGGCCTTTGCCCTAAATTATATATTCTATTCCATTGCATTGACCTCACTGTCGTGGAGGTCTCACTGGATAACTTTTATTGTTAGTGGAAGAACTGTTAAATCACATCCATTCAGCTTCTCCAAAGCTTTAGCATTATGCCTCTCTCTCTCTCATCTACTGTGGGAGTTAAAGGGGCACTGGTGCCAAGAAGTCTTCTGAACTGAATTGAATATAAAACTTAGGCCAAAGGCCAAGCACTGGGATCTATGTAGTCATTCAGCGCTAAAACAGAAATTGGCAGTAAAAGGTTTAAAAAGTGAAACAGGATAAAAACCTCAAAGCAGTTGCTTTGAATCAGTTGTTAGAAGAGGGTGAAAAGTAAGATGGAGGAAACACAACATAAAAGGAGGTACAGTAAAAGGAACGAAAGGGGTTGCATCTAGGCCGAAGGCACGCTGCAAAGAACCTCAAGTAATGCCTACAGTGAACCGCAAGAGGTACACTGACGGCACTAACGCCCTACGGGGAAAAGAAGTCTTGTTGGGTAGTAAAAGCTATCATCAAGAAATATTTAATCATATGTATAAATATATACATATACACAATAAATATATATATATATATATATATATATATATATATATATATATATATATATATATGTGTGTGTGTGTGTGTGTGTGTGTGTGTGTGTGTGTGTGTGTGTGTGTGTTATATATATATATATATATATATATATATATATATATATATATATATATATATATATATATATGGATATAATATAAAATGGTGTCCTAAGGATATCTCTGTTCTGAAATATTTCTTGTTATTAAAATATTTCTTATTATGAGTCATGACGATTACTTACGGTCATATCAAACTATCCATTACGACCGTAATACTATCGCAAAGAATGCATGAAAAAGGTATAATCATTCATCTTAAAATAGTATTAAAGTAGATCCGTCTTGTTTTTCTCCTGTGCTACATTCTCTCTTCATCTCCTCTACTTTATCACTATTGTCCTTCATAACTCGGTTGGACGGCTGAATCCAATCTACGCCAAACATAAGAAATATGGAGAGCACCAATTATAATCAAGAACTCAATCATTCAATTCAGCTGCCTTGTCAATTTCATGTTAATGATGATGTGAGTAGTGTGACATTTGCTATAAACTTGAACATGCCAACAACTGTTAGTCTCAAATTCGAAAGTCTATAATTATGGCCTCAGGAGTATTTTAGCAAAATTAATCAATAAGCCAATTCCTTTCATCAAAACAAACTTGAAATTTCAGCAACATAGACTGAAATACCAGCATCGCCCTTTGATTTTTGTATCTCCGTCATTAATATTTTAAATATATCTCCTTTCAGCTATTCTTAAGATAAATAAAGGACCACAGATTATCCTGACACAGACACACACACACTCTCTCTCTCTCTCCTCCACTATCACGATCAGTATCATTAACTCATCACAGACAAACGAGGGAGTCTAGATCATTTCCTCTCCCGCAGGTGCATTCATCATTCTTTTTTCATCATACGTTACCAAAAAGTAATCTGTCCCCGGCAACACCTATAACGTCTTATCGCCAAAACCAGCGATGAAGTCATAGTTCCCGTTGGTTTACACGAGTTCCCGTATAAAAAAGAAACAAAAAACACCTCGTCGATCTCCCCATCCGTTAGCTAGCAACCTCTATAGTTGGCAGCAGCAGCCAATGCAAGGCCAAACCGATATTGCCCGGCGATATGCGAGTCAGCTCAAGTGCGACGACAGTGTCCCCCGAGCTCTGGTCACGGAAGGGTGACGCCGGTTATTGCCAATACGAGAGACGCTCTTTATTCCTGCTGCTGCTGCTGCCTGCCGCCACTCATTCGCGCACTCGGTCTATTGTCTTCTCAACACCGACAGAACAGCTTGATTTTCAGTTTCTCTGCTGTTGTTGTTCTTCTTCCGGAACTATTTTAAGCAGTGAAAGTTGTCTTTAGTGCTACTGGTGTTCACGGGGGACACTCCAGTCTTCTGGATGTCTTGAGTCATTTGTCAACTCCACGGAACTTTATAAGATATTTTTAACGAAAGCGTAAACATAAATTAAACTACGTCGCTTTCCGAGACGCATCCTCCCGAATCATCGACGAGGTCGACGCCAACCTAATCGACATAAGACGTCCAGAGTTTGATCTCAAAATCCTTTCACTTTTTTTGTCGTCTTTGCCGACGCTCAAAAAGGGAAGGTGACAACCGCTACCTGACTCTTCTTCAGTCGAAGTTCTTCTGTCCAGAAGTTCTTTGTTGACAAACTTCACCGATCAAAAGAAATCGGCACCGGAACTTCCTAGAAAAAGTTGGAATCAACAACAACAGCTTCGAAGCCAGATGGATCGAGTTGAAATCATGAGACCGAATCTATACGAAATCCTGGGGCCTCTGGACAGTGTGGATGGTGAGTTGAAACTACTATAATCTCTCAGGCTGACAAACTAACCGCTTTTGTAAAAAAAGAAAAAAAAATTCTTTATGAATAAATGTACAGAGACGTGTCCTTGTTTTTGTTTTGTTTAATTCTGGGTGTTGCACGCTTGGATTTTGTTGCTGAATACACGAAGGCCTATGAGTATATTGTATTTATATTTACCCTAGATATATATATATATATATATATATATTATATATATATATATGCTTATAGGTTTATTTATATTTATCTTTATATTACCCTATATATATACACATACATACAACACAAACATATATATATATTACATATATATATTAATATAATATATATTATATATATATATATATATATATATATACATAATACATACGCGTTATATAAATACATGCATACATACCGCGTATATATACATGCAAACATACACTATGCACGCTGCCGTGTGAACTAATTATACCTGAAACCATATTACCAAAGCAAAACTTCCTTTTTAATCAATTCCAACCCCAACCCCTAACAACCAGTGACGAGTAGATTACAGTCATATGAAGTTATAAAAGCGTATATATTTTGGCAAATGACACCAACATCTAAAAGGCATAACGGAGAGGTCATCATCATATTACATCATCCTACTATAATGATGGGCGTTAACCCATGAAAGCACGAGCCAAGGGCTTTATTTATGCAAGATCAGCACTTAGTACCACGCCACATCTCGCAAACACATACACACACGATCAAATATTCAGTTCTGCAACTCAGGCCATTTGCTGATGTCTGAACCATTCACAGGTCGAGAGTGGTTGGCGCTTACTCCACAGCATCTTAAAGGAGATTTATATATATATATATATATATATATATATATATATATATATATATATATATATATATATATATATATAAGATATGTGTGTGTGTATTTGTGCATATATTTGATACAGATGTATAAATATACACACACATTATATATGTGTATGTATATATATATATATATATATATATATATATATATATATATATATATATATATATATATATATATATAGAGAGAGAGAAAGAGAGACGTGCTGTTTTGCTTACCAGATAATGACTTCAGGGGAAAATACAGGTATTAATACATCATTTACACTTTCAAATACTGAATTATCGATGACAACCCCCACCCCCCAACCCCTCCCTGTAACAACCCTCTACAGAATAAACCTCTTCAACACCTCAACAGAAGTCTCACCAGTAGAACATCAAACTCCCAAACCACAAAGCACCATTCTCCGCGACAATGTGGTACACATTATCTATGCTCGCTGGATGATAAGGCGGTTCTTGTCAAAGGCTTATTTCGCCCTGTTTATTCACTATTCTTTTTGTCCTCTTCTCCTCATTCATCATAACGCTTTCAATTATACTTCCTTTTCCCATATTTTTCTATTTTCTTTTCCAGACATCCCAAGGGACTGAAAAGATTTGCTGAGTATAGGCAATTCCTTACAGAGACGCAATATATTTATAATCACACACACACAAAATTATATATACTTATGACATATATATACCTATACATATATTTGAAAATACCAACTTCACCTTGAACAAGCTGAAAACCGGAATGCTAGCACCTGGTGTCACCCTCTCCAATAGGAAATAGCGTGTGGTGAGCATTCATACCACGCACATCTATGTAACTATCTACATATCTATTATATACATGAAAATTATATATAACACTTATATACACAGAGATGCACACGTATCTGCGAGTACAGAATTTTAAATGGCCTCAGTCATATGATAAGCATGTTTGTATTAAGTGGGGACAATGATCATTCCCAATCTATCCTCACATGAAGGACCATGTGACTGAATCTAAGAGCAGTTAGACGGGTTCCCCCTCCCCCCTGGTGTGTGTGTGTGTGAGAGAGAGAGAGAATGAGTCCTTGGATCTAGTTGACCCATAGCACCAATCTCAAGGCTCTTTGCCATACCAATTATATCGGCCTGGAGTCTAACTCCACCATATGCTTAGACTAGCGTGAGCCTCACTAGGCAGACTGTTAGCAAGAAATGCGATCAGTACTATATATATTGCAGAACCTATTTTAAAGAATCAGCCCCAATTTCACTTTTACACCATCCCTTATATATAAAACTAATTCTTCTTAATGATCAAGTCTTGAGACGAGTTGGCTACGGACTTGATCAGTTTGCAAAACGAGTTTCGGTACTCATAATCCCTTTTGGCGTGTGGGAACCTGGATAACTAATACTAACAACACAAACTTTCAAATTGTAACCCCATTAGTCTTTGAGAGTTAACTAACGATTGGTCATTTTCTTATCATAACACACTAAATCACGGTGGTTTTTTTTCCATTACTGCATCTTACTAACTTCGATAATCACTACCGTAACAATGTGATCTAGCATAGATAAATGATTGCGGACGTAGTAAAAGCAGGAAGTTCTATTAACCGCGGAAGCCAACAGACAAAGCCTCTGACGGCAATCAGCAGCAAAGAAACAAAAGGGGCGAAACTTGAGGATAATGACACCCGACATGATGCTGGCACTCTGACATCATTCTCGTAATACTATAGCTTTCATGCTGCTTACATATATTTAGCATTCGTCTCCCAAGACAACTATCTGCCCTTTCTTTTGGCAGAAACTTACGAGTTCAAGGGAAATGAACTTGGTGCAATGATCAAGGATACGAACCCTGTCAAATCTGGTGCCCATTATACTTCTCTTTTTACGTGATTAGATACTCAAACACACATACACACACACACACACACACACATATATATATATATATATATATATATATATATATATATATATATATATATATAGGTGTATGTACGTACGTGTTATACACACATATAATATATAATCCCACAGATAACCCGATTTACTCATCCACATGTACCAGTAGGAGGAGAAAAAGAAAAACTGGATATAAATTCTGACCGGTTTCATCTTTACACCCAAGACATCTTCAAGAGGACTGATACATGGTGGTAGAAATTTACGATATATACCGCGCTAACAGTACAAACGAACATACAAGTAGAGTAGGTAGCCAAATATTCACACCTGACAACCTGTGTATATACTGGTCCTGCCTTTTATTTATTTATTTATTTTTCTTCCTACTTGTCAGGTGTGAATTTTTCGTTTCTCAACTTCTGTATGTTCAATTGTAGCCACTCTGACATCTATATATATATATATATATATATATATATATATATATATATATATATATATATATATATGAAGTCAATTTCTACCACTGCGGATCAGTAGTCTTGAAGATGACTTGGACATAAAGACGAAACCGGTCAGGATTAACACCCTTCGTTTCATTTTCCCGGTGGTATAAATAAATACTACACACACATGTACACAATTTTTGTGATATGTTCACATCCTTTTAAATCAAACTGTATGTTATTTAACACTTCTTGTGACATGACCATTTGCCTCCATAAATCAGTTTTGCATCAATCAACAACGAATCCATTAGCAGCTGTTGACATGCATCCCAGTTCCCTGTGGCCGGGGTTTCCTTTCCAAACATCTAAAAATGGAAGCAGTTCAAAAGCAACTTGGCGCGAACTCGTCTTGTGCGGCTTTCATGAAACCAGAAGTACGTACCAGTCTCAAAAGGCAACTCTCAATGGGTGGTACGGTGGCACTTGATTGATGGGCACCAAGTGTGTGTGTATTCTACTAATCTTAAGCCAGCCAATGCTCGTCGTGAGACGTGTAATGAATGGAATGGAGTATAAAATTTAGGCCAAAAGCCAAGCACTTTGAACCTGTGAGGGCATTCTGTGCTGAAAAACCAATAGAGAGAGTAAAAGGGTTCGACTGGAGGAAACCTTCGCAGTTGCACTTCGAAACAATTGTTGGAGAGGGTGGAAAATTTGAAGGAAGTAAGAGAATATGAACGAGGCTACAGTAATATAAAATGAAAGGTGCCGTAGAACCTTAGGTAACGACTACACGGCACTACCCACCTATTGGGGACGTGTAGCGAGGTATGCTTTGTAGAGCATGCCTAAATAATTATGTCAGATGAATGACCTACGAGATTCTTAAATTCTCACATAAACTGCTAGTATACGCCGATCCGGAGCTACAACAACGCCAAAGGGAGTCAAAATTTTTCAAGGCAACCACCGTGGCACGCCAGATACCATTGGCATATGACTCCATTACCAATAAACCTAACCACTTAGGGGTATCATCTGAGGTCACCCCCCCCCCCGCGGTCTCATACATACAAGACTTTTGAATATTTGTACACCCCTCACATACACAAGAAATGTATGTTTGTACATCTCACATACATAAGACTTGAGTATGTTTGTATACCCCATCACACTCGACTTCTGTATGATTATATATACAACCCCTCCTCATACGCAAGCTTTATGTGTTTGTACACCCCTCCTTATACACAAGACTTCTCTAAGATTGTACACCCCACTCTCATACACAAGATTTGGGTATGCTTTTACACACCCTCTCATGCACTAGACTTTTTTAGATCATAAACGGCCGCCACCCCCCCCCCCCCACACAAGCCTTATGTATGTTTGTACACCCAACCTCATATAGAAGACTTCAGTATGATTATACAAGCCCCCTCTCATACACAAGACTTGAGTATGTTTGTATACATCCTCTTATACACAAGACTTTAGAGTAGGTTTGTACACCCCTTCTCATACACAAGACTTTTGAGTAGATTTGTACACCCCTTATCATACTCAAGACTTTTGAGTAGATTTGTACCCACCCCCCTCCCATACACAAGATCTTTGCACACTTAGTATGAGCATACTGATGCGTGCAATACAGTCTAGCACTCTGAGCCCGAGTATCTAAAATACATTTGAAACACATTTTCTACCTCGCTCAGCTGAACGACTAAATCGTATGCAACATTACACAAAGTAATTGTTTACGGACAACAAGAGGAGGGACGGATATGTCTTAGTGACAAATCAACGTGGGAGGAGGAGGAGACCTTTGTCCCTGGACCAATCAGAAGCCCTGGTTCGACCGCACCACATGTACAAGGGATATGATTGGCGAAGACTGTTCCAAGTCTTCCGTACACCCGTTCTCCTCAGTGGACCCTATGCCAGCCTATGACGTCAGTGGAAGGCGGGCCAATGAATTGTATAGGAAGTTGTTTGCCTGATAACCAAGAATCCTTATTTTCTTATTATTCTTTCCTGACTGACCTTACGAGATATTTCCTGAATTTTTATCAGTAGTTTGTGCGATATAATTTGGTTCTGGTATCTATGCAGATGCATCTTATGGTCTCGATCTAAAGAACATTGATTAACCTCTGTGATTCATTTGCATATAATTAAATAAGCTATTATCTCTCTCTCCTTACTCACATAAGCATCAACTGTCAATGAATCGAAAGCTTAGTAACAAACACTTTCTGTGCTATAACTTGAGCTTGATTTACCCTTGAGTAATAAATCAGCAAATATACATACCAACCATTTCCATAAAAGAATAAGGTGTGTTTAAGTACAGCCTTGAAGAGAGTTTTCCGCCATCAAGAAGTCAAAACAAATAAATGCACGAATAGTGCACTCAGAAACGAATGCCGGTTTTTCCGCTGGTAACTTACATAAATTATATTTAATAAATAAATTTTCTTATTTCTTCCACATGACCACTTTTTTTTTTTACGTTCTAAAGATAAACATTTATTTCATTATTTCATTATTATTGAGTGAGAGAGAGAGTTTCGTCATTTTTTTCCCTTTTTCCTGCCTTAAGAACTTCCTGCATGATTTCGCAACTGGTCTAGATTTGCATACGTAACATTTTCTCTCGGGTTTTTTGACCTCCCTGCTGGCCAGCATCCTTTTACTTCCCTATTTATCGCTCGTGTAACTCGAGAGCATGTCAAAAAGAAACAGTAACTATACAAAAACCAGACAAGTATTGTAGTTCAAATGGTGCTTTGGCGCAAGCAGAATCTAGAAACGATTGAAGCCAATGCGACGTGACTTTTGTCAACCTCCCAGTAAATTTGACCTAACACTCCCTCCCCAGGTGAATTTAACAGATACCTTAAACCCCCTCCCCAGGTGAAAATAACATATCTTAACCTTTCTCTCCCAAGATGAAATTAAGATACCTTAACCCCTCTCCCCAGGTGAACTGACATATCTTGATCCCCTCCCCAGGTGAAATTAACACACCTTAACCCCCTCCCCTGGTGAAATTTACATACAAACAATATTAACCTTTGAGAAGAAGGCCGCTTTTCGAAAGAAAACTATCTCGAAAGACGAACTCCGACTCAGGAAGAAGACTGAAATTAGCCTAACTTTAGGTAAAAGAAAAGATCCCTCGGCTTCTTCCGACTTATTTCTTTCTTGGCTAAGGCAGTGGCAGTAGTAAGCTCTCTCATTTTTAAGGCTCGGCTCTGCAATTAGCAGTCTCTTTTCCTTTTTTTCTCTGCGCGATTCGAAACGACAAACTTTCTCTCGGGGTCGGGTTCAAAAGTGAGGGAATTTGAGAGTTAAAATAGTAAGCATATACTCAGCATCATATAATCCAGCATAATGTCAAGTTTGAAGGCGAGCGACGAAGACTCACTGAACACCTGCAAATGCTCTTTTAATTTTCGTATAACACTTCTCCTCTTTAGATACATTTTATCGATACCTACATGTATGTCCTGGTGCGCGTTTGCCTATATCCTGGGTATTTTTTCACGTGAAATATTCCTTGGCACTTTACATTCTCTCTCTCTCTCTCGAATGAACCTAGGAAATTAAATTAGCCTGCCTAATTTATCTTTCTTGAATGAGCCTAGGATATATACTTAGCCTCCTTGACTAAGATATAATTTACCTCTCTTGAATGAGCCTAGGATATATATACTTAGCCTCCCTGACTAATAGATATTTCTCTCTCTCTCTTTCATATACATCCTTCCTTACCAACTATTTGCTGGCGCAGTGCTCCCTTCCGCCACCCGTGCCCTCCCATAAAGATATAAACAAAACCGAACGCCGTTGGAAAATGACCCTTCTACTTCATTCCCTTAAGGCTCACTTTCCTTCGCCCTTTCAGAACTATTCTGGCCTTCTAGAAGGTCCCGGGCTGCTACACAGCGGTTTCGGGAATTTCAAGTGTAAATTCTTTGTTTATTCTACATTGACTAAATTTAAATTTTTATTTTCTTTTATATATATTAACCCTTTACATTGCACGGCGCTTTATATCTTTTGTGAATGATTTCTGGGGATTGGTGCACGCAGGATTTCTACATTCCTTCCGCATCAAATATTGGACTATTAACATATATACACATATTGAGCTATATATTAAACGTTATGACATTCCTCTCTCTCTCTTTCTTTTATATGTATATATATATATATATATATATATATATATATATATATACACACACACACACACACAAATCTAACCACATATTAAGCTATATACCAAACGTTATAACAATCTCTCTCTCTCTCTCTCTCTCTCTCTCTCTCTCGTCTCTCTCCTCACCTTCCTCTCCTTTTCTCTCTCTCTCTCTATATATATAATATATATATATATCTATATATATATAATATATATATATATATATAATTTTTTCTCGCCAATCCACAGATGACTTATGCTCCCGGGTATTATATAAAAAAGGAACAAATTATTTTTTTGTATAGTGTAGAATAGTTACACGAGAATTCCTTAAGTTAGGGCATCTGCACGATGAGGATTCGGGACAATGTCTTTTGAGTCTGCTACAAAAGGTGATGAGAACCAATCAACCGATGTCCACCATGATGATAACAAAGAGCAATTTTTGTAACAGGTGGAGATTTTATGATAATCCTGTCATTAATTCACACCTGATTTCTTTATACTCTCTGACCTTACGACAGGCGGACCCCTCAAAATCGAATTCACTTTACCAAGGAAATAACTCACACCTACTGGGATAAGCTATTAATGCATATGTCCTGGTCAATATACGAACCTCAAACTTAAGAGAAATTAAAAGTCAAAATTAAGTCATGCGTGTATAAGCGACACACACCTATGTATGTATACATGTGTATAATTATATAATATATATATATATATATATATATATATATATATATATATATATATATATATATACACGAGTACTATATAGTTACTAAATATAAAAAAACATACACTAGTATAATGTGAAAATACACAAAAACGTGAACTCGTCATTTAGAACAAACCTTCGATATATATGAACTTTATTGGCGCCGTCCAGATAAACGAAACTCGTTAGTGCTTTATCGCTCTCTTCAGTACTACCGCACTGTAGAACACACATACACATTTTACATTGAGGCCTTTGGGGTCTTCACTCGATAAAATGGCATCAGGATAATTTACCTTTCTCTCTCTCTCTCTCTCTCTCACGAGTTAAGCCAAGAATTAATTTTATAATTGCTTCCCAAACTTATTTTTATGACTGAAGAATAGTGTAACCAGTAGGAAATAAACCTATCTCAGGTCATTCTTCCCGTATTTTGTTGTGGACGCTTTTTGACAGCTGTTTTCTCAGCATCAATTTCTCTTCAGTACATAGGGAACTACTTGGTAGCCTTTTTTTTTTCTTTTATCTATAACTTGACATTTCTCTACAATAAAAAAAAAAAAAAACTACCGTTCGATAATGATGTCATCGGCTTACCTACGATTATATTGTGAGATATAATGACAAAAACTCGCATATATATATATAATATATTATATATATATATATATATATATATATATATATATATATATATAAAACCGAGATGAAAGGTTTATTATTCGAAAGGAGTTTTTAATACACTGCTGATGAGCCTTCAGTATAGAGGCACGAAGCATCTAATGTTATCGAGTTTTATGTATACATGGGGTTCACCCACGACTAACCAGCTGAAACTATGTGAGTGGCAAGAACCGGTTTTTTCTCCCTGAAGTCACCCCTTGAATGCTAAAAAAAATATATATATATTACCTTTTTCAGTAACCTTTATATTCCCTAAGCATACACACTTAAGCCCTCTATGTAGGAGTATTTTCCAGCGCTTGCCGATATAAAGTCCTACATAATTCAAGAATGAAACCCTGTACAGAATACTTCCACATAAGAAGCCCCCTCCTTATGCAACACAGCTTATTCACCAGCAGCGTATCAACTGGGGCCCCCCACAAAATACAATGAGCCACTCGCCTCTGCTTTACAGTAATGCACTATCCTGTTTTCTGAACATATACTCACTTGCGTTCTATTGCCTCTCGCTAAGCGTTCGCAACAAAAGCAACTGGGCTTTGTCCATTCTACTATCCCCAATAACTTGATTTTGATCAATGGTAACCGTCTATTACCAACTTGCTTGTGACGTCATTTAAAGAATAAACAAACTATTAGGCAACGTCGTTCGGGCACTTTCATGCACTCCGATGCCTGTGCAGTGACAGATGAACTTGCATGATGCACGATAACTTCCTAAAGATGAGTTACCAGGCTAGGAAGTATGTAACATAATACGGTTTTGAATGGCGTTTTAACACAGTCTAGGGCAAAAATGACTTCCTTCAGTAATACATCTCATGCAAAATAATTCGTAAAATAAAATGTCATTCAAAATAGTTCCTCCAACCACCATCAAATAAAAGCGCGAAGACAGTGCCATCTCTAGCTCTGAGTATTTCAAGGATGATAAAAGTCAACAAAGACAAGTATAAGATCGTCTGATATGACACTTACATAAATTCTTGCCATCTGCTGCATATGACGTATGCCACTCTAGTTCCCTCCCCAACCACTCCACCTCCCGTCTCTCTCTCTCTCTCTCTCTCTCTGCTACAAAGCTGACTTGAACAGCTGTCTTTTTTTTGTTTTTTGTAAGGGTACTTTAGACTAAGTATATATGATGTGTTCCTAACAAACTGTATATATCTTATTATTGTAAGAATTTTGAATTTTATACCGTGATATACCGACACGATATAACTGACATACATTCACAAACACGAAGGTATGAAATCTAGAAAACCATTCTTCAATAAAGAAAAGGCTGCACTAGTGCTAATACATATCACTGGCCTGGCCAAATTAGTCATCTGATCAAACATGCAGTTCATTACCGAATAAACTTGACAGATGTGCCTTAGAGTCATTCAGCGATGAGATGCATGTCTGAAAATAAACTTAATCACGGCACGATACACATTTTAAAAGCTGCTCTCAAGATAAAAAAATATATAATGTAGCCTGTATACACACACACACACACACCCATATATATATATATATAATATATATATATATATATATATATATATTACATAAATAGAGAGAAAGAGAGTCAATATACCTGCATAATCGTAGATATCAGTACAACCAGTTTCTTTAGCTATTCATAACCCTTAACCCGTTTTTCCAGTGTAGGTATTCAAAACATGCCTAAAGGATCTATCGAATGCACGCACACACACACACATATATATATTATATAACTTCATAAAGAGAGAGAGAGAGAGAGAATATAACTTCATAATCGTAGATATCAGTACATCCAGTTTCTTTAACTATTCATAACCCTTCACCCGTTCTTCCAGCGTAAGGTATTCAAAACATGTCTAAAGGATCTATCTAGTGCAAACTAACCGTATTTTCACGCATTAAAGGAAAGGTTAGGTACACATAAGGCCATGGTCAAACCTCTAAACTCATATACCACAATCACTCCCAGCTACTACCCACACCGTAAGGACCAATAAATATGTCAACTCCGGCCACTGTTGTAACAAGTGTAGGCAGTAGCCTCAATCCGACTTTCTACCCAATGGAATGAGCACCAATGTCATCCCCCACCCCGTCCAAAAATAGCTTACCCCGGAGTTTCACAGGTCAGTGGGTGCGCGGAAGCAGACGTGGCCACGAAGTACCTAAACACGATTGACAAGTTCTCATCTATGACGCTAAATAGGTCTAAGTCAAGAATAAGCGCACGACCTACTCACGCCAGCCTCTATATAACTTATCTATTTTAAAACTGATATGACCTTTTGACCCATGGTAGAGAGAATTATCAGCATACTACGAATAGGTCTAGTGCCTTGCAACTTACTTTTAATAATATCAGGGGCATCGAGTCAAAACCATTCAAGGCAACTGCCAACAAAGCAATGAAGCAAACGGTCTACTGAAACCCAAAACCTCTTCGGCAGCGTTGGCACTCTTGTCATCTCTCTCTCTAGCAATTGTGATGACGAGGGCAACGCGCGTAGCTGGATCAGATTGCCGTTACTAATACTTGCGTTTTCTGCTGCAGAAGCAGCAGCTGTCCGTGAAATAGAGGGTCAGTGACTCAAGTGTCCTCCCTCCTCCGTTCACTCTTTATCTCTTCCCTGTGACACGAGACTTTCATCAAGTCATTTTGACCAAGTGTTTACATGAGAGTGAGCATGTTTCAATGTACTGACTAGTAATTACTCTCTCTCTCTCTCTCTCTCTCTGTACATATATTAAAATTTTAAATATTAAATTAATGTGCACTTGCATAGGCTACACGAAGTACATAACTTGAAACTTGTATTTACTTTTCGTGAATAAAGCGCATCCATCAGCATGCAACCAACTACGTACGTATAGCTTAAGATTATTGCACTAAATAGCTTAGCCCTACCTTCCTATAGCTTCTACGTTATTTGAAACCAAACTTCCATTTCCAACACTGGCGGGAACTGTTTGGGAATTCGGCAATTCTAAAGAATTAAACAACACAACTGTTTTAGATACCTTATTTTATCGTAAGTAATGTGTTTTTACTGATAAACACTGACGTTGCGGTTATGCAAAGATTCCCCCTGTGACGTCACACATTATGGCGGCAACGCATCTTCAGATACAAAAACGAATGATTTCCTGTGACGGTATCTTTAATGTTTTAAATGTTTTATTGTTGTCGATGAAGGCTTGGTCTCCCGCAGCCCCTAAAGAACTCTTAAAAATGAAATCTACTAATATGACCCAGACAGCCTTTTAAAAACTTACCGTTCTCCGCCGTAGCGTAGGCCTAGCGTTCCCCCAATTCATAGCTTACTTCCAGGATAATTCCTATTGATAGGGATCCATGCCTTCGTTTTTTTTTTCATCCCTATGACTATGAAATCATCATCCCGTAATTACTTGGGGTCTCTGGAGTAATTAGTCTAATCATTTGAATTCCTGTAAGGTACCGGTAGCCTACCTCTCCGGCATGCTTCCCCTCTGAAGGCGGCCTCCATCCAGCAGTCATTGATACCCATTTCACCACATAAATTGCGTCAGGAACAAATAGGATACCGATGGCTGATTCTACTGACAGTACCTCGAGTCATAAGCTGTTCATACACCACACGCTACAAGACAGTAACAAGAACGGTCACACTTCCACATCTCACAAAGTAATCTTTGCAACTGTGGTAAATCTGGTAATTGGCTTAGGAACTGATATGATGGTTCTTTTTTTGGTAATTGTAACGACACAAATTTAATATATGCGTTCGTTTCGCTCTAGTTCTCATATGAATTTGCTATATTGATTTAATTCGATATTATGAGCG
Source organism: Macrobrachium nipponense (assembly GCF_015104395.2). Classification (NCBI taxonomy): domain Eukaryota; kingdom Metazoa; phylum Arthropoda; class Malacostraca; order Decapoda; family Palaemonidae; genus Macrobrachium; species Macrobrachium nipponense. The sequence goes on from NC_061099.1 coordinate 6,308,135, forward strand.
GCAAGTGAAGAAATATAACCTGTTTATCACAAATGGAGATGGTTGTCGATGACTTCCAATCGAACTATACAAGAGACCCCGAGACATGTTTGTTTGGGCAGGAAAACGCAACCAAATGACAATTAGCGTAATTGTCTCAGCAAGCGGCGCTGTTACGAAAGCAAGAAAGCGTGTTTTGACACTGCGCTTTTCTGGACAAATTAAGTCTGCTTTTCATTTACTGTTAATATATTCTAATCAAAGCGGTGCGCTAAAATCGGCCTATAAAAGGGATTTTGACGTAGGAAAAATCTATTTCTGGGTGATTGGCTCGTGTCGCCCTATGAAACCCACCCTGTATTGTTTGCCCTCCCTGCAGGACAAGATGTTCATAGATTAAGGATGACCGCTGGGGGCGCTGCTGTCCGTGGCGTCCCTAGTAGTAGTAGTAGCGGCCGCATCGCCCGTTGGTATCAGCTCTCTCTAGTGGGGATTTTGATTGGAAGGTCTAATTGGTGAATGTCTCGTGGTAGTGTTCCCACTCGCCCCTATTCTCATACCGACACTTCTTTTAAAGAGTGAGCGAGTCAGTTTTACTGACATTTTCTTAATTTTGTTTTTCTCTGGTAATTTTAGATTAATTTTACCTAGAAAGAATGATATTAAGGATCCTTTCATAGGGCGACACGAGCCAATCACCCAGAAATAGATTTTTCCTACGTCAAAATCCCTTTTCTGGGCTCAGCTCGTGTCGGCCTATGAAAGAGTACCAGAGAAACAGACAAGATGGGAAAAAGGACAAATGAAAATCAGTTGTAAAAAAGAGGGATATAATATAAGTAAATCAGTTATTACAGCATATAAACTAAGTACTTAAGGCTAACTTATTTTAAACAATGACATAAAAGAAAGTTAGTAATGTAAAGTACTTAAAATTAAATTATAGTAAACATAGTAAAATACAATAATGCAGTGCAATTTAACAAAATAGATTCACTTAAATAATGTATTTACAAAATATACAAACCACCATTGTGTCCTTACCCTAGCATAAAAAATAAGCGGGTAGGTACACTGAAGTACATTATAAGTACATAGTGTGGATGTCCCTAGCGAAAAAATAAGGGACAATCCACTAATATGATCTCAGCGGCTAAGGCTAGAATATCCGAGTAGCATGGCGATAGGGTGAGGCATGTTGGACGAGGTAGGTAGAAAGGAGACCTGGATCTATACTACGACTACTATACAGTATCAGGAGAAACAATGTTTCCCGCTGCTACTGCAGAAAATTTTAAAGATTCCAAGGACTTTAGATAGTGACGTTTAAAGACTGTCGGAGATTTCCATCCAGTATACTTTTTAAGATCCTCAAAGTTCATATGTTTGAAAGTAATTAATTGAGGTGGCTACTCCCCTGATGTCATGTGCTTTTGGAAATGAATCAGGATTGGCTTGTTTAATGAAGTAAAGGATCTGTTGTCTAATACCTTTTACTGATAAAGTACCACCTTTTTCTCTCATGAAGAGAGAACCTGAGGATCTTGAGGATGTACGAGATAGAAAGGCTCTTAAAGTTGATACTGGGCAGAGAGAAGGATCTTGCGAAAGTGGGATGACTTCCAAGGAGCCCACCTTGCAAGATGATCCTCATTTTTAGCCAAAAAACTACGATCCGGAGCAAGCAGAACTTCTCCTGAGGGGAGGAATTCCACATGCCCCATCTCCTGGATAGAGCCGACAGTTCTGAAATTCTAGCTCCTGAAGCTAGGCTTAATAAGAATAATGTCTTTCTAAGAAGCATTATGAATGTACAAGACGATGTTGTCAGTAATCTGATGCTAGTTTGAGGACATCATTTAAGAACCATGAGACTGTAGTAGGCCTTTAGGGATAGACGTAAAATAAGATTCAGTCAGATCTATCTGGAAACCTAACTGAAAGATCTTCTTCAAAGCCGATTTATGAGTAGTAATAGTGCTAGCTGCTAAAACCTTTTTCAAACAAGGATCTGAAAAAGGATATAGCTAAATTAACTGTCATGGTTGTAGTGTTTGATTCTTTCAGGAAGGATGCTAATTTTTTAACAGCTGAGTCATATTGTCTAATAGTTAACTCTCTCTTATCTGATTCTAGGAAGAGGATGTTTTGTGGATCAATGTTAGCATCTTTATTAGCCGCAAACTTCATGAAGTCCATAAAGTTAGGGTCTGAAGAATTCCTGAGGAAGCGAACACAGTCCTCATTTGTACTGATTGTGACAGCTTGGGATTGGGAATCCGTTGAGGTCGGAGACCCAATTCCAGAAGCAGAGGATACCAGTTGCTCTTGGGCCAGTCTGGAGCAATCAGGGCTACTAGTCCCTTGAAAGTCCTCAGCTTGCTCAAGACTTTCAAGAGAAGATTCACTGGAGGAAAGACATAAATTTTTCTCCACTGATTCCAATCTAACGACAGGGCGTCCGTGGCATAAGCCAGAGGGTCCAGGTTGGGGGCCACATAGCAAGGGAGCTTGTGGTTCGCTTGTGAGGCGAAGAGATCTACTTGGAGACCTGGGACTCTCCGGCATATCCACTGGAAAGACCTGTCATCTAGGGACCATTCTGATTCCAGAGGGACCGAACGGGACAAGGCGTCTGCTATCACATTTCTTACCCCCGCCAGGTGAGTGGCGGATAGATGCCATTTGTGTTTGTTTGCTAGTGCAAAGATGGCTATCATGACATGGTTCACATGTTTGGATTTGGACCCTCCCCTGTTGATGCAATGAACTACCACTGCACTGTCCAAAACTAGTCTTAGATGAGACTTTTCCGGGGGAAGAAGTCTCTTCAGGGTAAGAAATACTGCCATTGCTTCCAGAACGTTTATGTGGAGCTGGCGGAACTGAACTGACCAAGTCCCCTGAACTTGTTTGAATTGAGAATATCCCCCCCACCCGGACAGGGAGGCATCCGTGTGAATGGTTAACACTGGAAGGGGATATTGAAGAAGGGGTACTCGTTTGGCCAGGTTCTTTACTTTTGTCCATGGACGGAGTTGATTGCGAAGGATCTGTGGAATTACTGACAACTTGTCTCGAGATTTGGCGTTTGCTCTCGATCGCCAAACTCGATTTATATCTTTCAGCCTTGCTTTCAGGAGGATATCTGTCACTGAAGCAAACTGAAGAGAACCTAGGATTCTTTCCTGGCTTCTCTTTGATGTTTGCTTGCATTTGAGAAATTGTCTGACAGACTTGGCTATTTCTTTCCGTTTGGCCACTGGAATTGACAGATTGTGGGAAGACAAATCCCATTGGATTCCTAGCCACTGAAAACGAGACTCCGGAGTAAGTCTGGATTTCGTTTTGTTTATCTGGAACCCCAGATGTTCCAGAAATTGAACTACCTTTTTCGTGGCTTTGAGACATTCCTCGACTGTTGGTGCCCAGATCAACCAATCGTCGAGGTATGCTGCTATCATTATTCCCTGAGTTCTCAATTGTTGCACCACTACTTCTGCTATTTTCGTGAATACCCTGGGGGCTACATTCAGACCGAAGGGCATCACTTTGAATGAGAATGTCTGATTTCCTAGTCTGAATCCTAGGAATGGGCGAAAGTGTCTGGCTATAGGGATATGATAGTATGCGTCTGTAAGATCGATGGAGCATGTGACGGCTCCACGAGGAAGTAAGGTCCTTACCTGCGAGATGGTAAGCATTTTGAACTTGTCGCAACGAATGAAAGAGTTTAGCCTTGACAAGTCTAAGATTACCCTTCTTTTTGTTGAGCCTTTCTTTGGCACGCTGAATAAGCGACCTTGAAATTTTAGATGCTTGACTCTCGCAATAGCTCCTTTCTGAAGGAGTTCCTCCGCATAATCTGTCAATTCCTTTGATGGTACTTGATGGAATGATTTGATTGGAGGGGGATCTTTGATCCAACTCCAACCCAATCCCTTGGACACTATGCTCTGTGCCCAATTGCTGAACCCCCACCTGTGACGGAAGAGGAACAGCCTCCCTCCTACCTGGGGAGCCTCATTGTTGTTGGGCGGTTTGACCTCCACGCCCTCCTCTGAACTGCCTACTCCTTGCCGCTCTTCCTGTGCCACGCTGGCGAAAGTGGCCTCTCGCTCTGCTACCTCTCGATTGCCTATTAAAGGGAGGGTAAGCCTGACCTTCATACATAGGGTTGAAGGCCGGCGAGAGTGCGTAGGAGGTCGAGGGTTGTGACTGAGGAGACAACAGGAGGATGGGCTGGGTCTGCTTCGAGGTTGAAGGTTGTCCCTGTTGGGTAACTGGGACGGCCTGAACGAATTGCTGCTGTTGCTGGTGTTTTTGGTAAGGCTGGAACCTTTTACCAGACTTCTTTAGTTTCTTACCAGCAGCGGGGGCGGATTCTTGTTTCCTTCCTTAGAGGAGATACCCCATCTAGCTCTAAGGCTCTGGTTGAGCCTAGCAGCCTCGTGGTGCACCTCATTTACAGCGGACTCTGGGAAGAGGTCCGCTCCCCACATGCTGGAAGCCAGGAGTCTATTAGGTTCGTGCCTAATAGTGCATTCCTGCAGAACGTGCTTTCGGCAATTCCTCCTAGCTTGGAAGAAGTCGAAAGCATCCGTCTGAACCGTTTGAAGCTGGGACTTGGCCAGAATCTTAAATAAAGGTTCTGTGCCATACGATAGAGCAGCCATCTCTGTGATAATTAGAGAATTGAGGGATCTGCCAAACCTAGTTCGAGCGTCGAACTCTGCCTGGATCAAGGAATCAGGCAGCCTTGGGAGCTTTTCGCCAAACTGGTCCATTGCACAGTCCGGTTTGAGCTTACCAAGCGTGAAAGTGGCAGGCAAGTTCTCCCACAATTCTCCGAAAGCTGGAAAGAGCGGAGAAGTAGAATCCGCTTCCCTCAGCTGTGGCATGGGCTCATCCTTGAGGACTGCCTGAAGAGTCGCTTCCACTATTTTGGTAGCGAACGGAAGAGAAGCCTCCTCCTCCGTCGCAAAAATAGTAAAAGGACTCTTGAAAGCCTGGAGCTTAGTGTTGGTACACTCCCAGTCCTCAAGGCAGTGAACCCATTCGCGTTGAGCGTGCTCTCTACTATAGAGCACGTTCTCTCTGGAGATCTTGTCCTCCCTAGTGAGGGCCGCTACGGTAAGCCTAGCATATCCAATGAAAGGCTGCGTCAATCCCGGAGGATAAAACTCGAAGTCCTCAATCCTTCGAGTTCCACACTCCGGGACAGAGATCATACCGTCCTTGAATGGAGCGTAAGCGGCCACTCTCCATGGGTTCTCCATGGAGAAGGCTGGTAGCGACTCATAAGGTGGTAGCTGGAGAATACCAGCACTTGCTACTGGGGAGACTGGATGAGGAGCCTGAGCAAGCCCAGCTACTCGGTCCTCATTCTCTCTAACTCTGTTAGAGAGATCTTGGATGGACTGGCCCGACTGAGTCAAAGTGCTCGACAGTTGTGCGAACATCTGTTCGAACTTGGTTCCGAGGGCGGAGACCTGTGAGCCTACCATCTCTCCTACCTGTTGCATCACCACTGCTGAGAAAGCAGTGGGATCAAAGGTGCTAGGTCCCGCTACTCCAACCGGCGTTGCCGGAGTGGATGCGGTGGAGGCCGGAGAAGGCATTGGCTCAGCAGGAGCGCGAGCCTTCTCCTTAGAAGCCTTGCTTCTAGAGCTCTTTGAATAGGAAGAGCTCGGCTTAGCCTTCACCGCGTCAGCATAGGAAGTCGAAGACTTCTTAGCTGAAGAAGACGACGACGACTTTTTAGAAGTCGTCTTAACAAGGGTCTTCGGTTCTCTCTGTCCCTTCACCTTTGGGGGTACAGAGAGAGCGGGAGAGCGGGCAGGGATCTCAGATCCCAAAAAGCCTTGGAAAGAAGCAGTAGAAGAAGGGACAGGAGAAGATCCAGGAGCGCCCAAGGAAAGACCTTGGGTACCCGACACACCTACCTCAACCAACAAATCCTCCGCACCTACCGCCATAGGCTCAATATTAAGGTCCAAGGTTGCGACGTCTGGGACCGTCTCCTGCGTGGCCACGGCCCCGAACGACTGCTGCATCTCTTGCTGGATGGAGGCTATGAGAGGGGCTGCAGAGATGGGGTCAACATATCCTGTTGACTTGCCACCGGGGAAGATCTGAACGGCCAGCTTCTTGTCCAAGATGTATGGCTGGCCCTTGGCGGCGTTCTTCCCGAAGCCGCCCACCCAAGCCTTCAGGGTTGCTAGGGCGACTTCCCTCACACCGGCAGCCTGAAAGAGAAGGCGAAATGAAGCTTCTAGTGGCGGGGGCGGGGTTAACAAGCTTATGACTAAGTGTTGTTAGTAATACGATAAAGAAGTCTACAATCGACTTACCCCCTCCACCAGCTGACTGACAAGGTCGTAACAGATGGCGCAGGCTTCCGGGTGCCAGACGATCATGTCGTTGTAAGGCGTGGCACACGGGGCGTGAGATCTGCACTCATCGTGGGCGCAGGGGTCGTATAAAGTCGCATTGCACCCTAGGACCTGACAGTTGGTAGCCTGTAAGTGGAAAGATACATAAGTATCAGGAGAACACTTACAGCCTAACAATTGCTCCGCTGCATGCCGGAGCGAGAAAGTTAGATTAAACCAGAGCCCCGCCATAATACGTGTGGTAACAAGATGGTTGGAGTTTGTCCAAGGTTACGCCGGAGACAAGAGAAAGAATCCAACCAGATGTGGTGGTGAAATATGAAACCACGACGGAAAACGGCGGAGATGGTATACATACAATTATAATTCTAGAAATTCATCGTAAAATTAGGGTATATCCTTAAAAATAACGAAATAAATATCAAACCTTTCCCCCCGTCTACTAGAAGAGTGCCCGGGTAAGAAGCAAGCTCTCTTCCGGTAGCGGGGAAAAAAGGGAAGGATATAGTAGGCAAGCAATAGACCACTAGTAGTGACCACCCCGCCCGCTATAACCAAAGGTGCCCCGGCTGCGGCGGAAGGCTCCGTTCGTTATAGTGGGGGAAAGGTGGGACTGAGCAACTGGGGGGGGGGGGGGTTCCCGGCGTAACGCGGCGGGAGAGAGAGAGGGGGGGGTGGCCTACTCCTCCCCGTCCCAACAACTACCCGCTCGGTGACCCGGTACCCGAAACAAGTGGTCGCCCTATACCCCAGCTGGGAAGAACCCCTGGCCTCCTCAGAGAAGGAGGGAGGAAGGCTACTGAGGTTGTCATGGCAACCAAGGGGTCCCCCAGACCCCTCCCTATACCTGGTAGGGAGGGAAGGGGAAGGGTAAGGTGCGATGGAACACGTGACCGCAAGTGGCCTAAGCCGCGATAGCAACACAACCGTGGAAGGGCCACGTGAACCAGGCTGTACCAATACATGGGACATGCACCTAGGCTAGCCTAACACCCTAAATAGAACTAAAATTACATCGTAAAGATGGAAAAGACACTTTTAGTAAAAGAAGAAGCCCAGGAGGAGGCAAACTGTTCCGAGGAACAGAAGCCTACTCGGAGCCAGCGATAGCCGATGAAGAGCAAGAGCCGGGATGCTGGGCCAGAAACACAGAATAGCCCTAAATACCAAACTAAGAGAATTGGTAAATGGGCTAACCTAGCTAAAAAGGCGATGTAAAAAACAATGAACGTGATATAGTAAGCCCATAAGTATAAGAAGTCCCAGTATGGAAGACCGGGAATTCTTAACATGAGGCAGCATGGCGCCACCACGAGTCGACCGGGAAACCGTATATGACCTATTAGAAGGAAAATACTGGTCCCTGGAAGACTAAAATACGGTAAAATACTACTTATGAGGCACTTAACTTAGCCGTTGCGATGGCAGCACGTTCCATAATGGAGAAGGAGGTAAATCCAAGAAAATTAGCACACGAGCAAAAAATGCGTACAACGCTTAGCGCTAATAATTAAGGATGACCGCTGGGGGCGCTGCTGTCCGTGGCGTCCCTAGTAGTAGTAGTAGCGGCCGCATCGCCCGTTGGTATCAGCTCTCTCTAGTGGGGATTTTGATTGGAAGGTCTAATTGGTGAATGTCTCGTGGTAGTGTTCCCACTCGCCCCTATTCTCATACCGACACTTCTTTTAAAGAGTGAGCGAGTCAGTTTTACTGACATTTTCTTAATTTTGTTTTTCTCTGGTAATTTTAGATTAATTTTACCTAGAAAGAATGATATTAAGGATCCTTTCATAGGCCGACACGAGCTGAGCCCAGAAATCATTCGCTTTTAATTTAAATCGTATTTGCTTGCATCGACTGCCAAAATTCGCGTATTGCAGCGAATGATGACCTTTGTAAAGTAACTATAAATTGTTCAAATGCCGCCAAATCAAGTTTGTGAATTGGTCATCCGTGAAAGGGATTAGAAAAAAATTAAACGGCTCGTTTAAAGGCAACACTCATGGCGGAATCGTTTCCAGTTTTCCCTCCTACTTAGTGCGCATGTCCAAACAGTTCAGGGAAGGGGGATATGTTGACATATTCATTTATTGAGCATTGTAAGAATAATGGTTTCCTACACGTATAACTAGATTTAAAGCTATTTTGTTATGCTTTTAATGTAGCACCAAGTACAGTGGAGTATATGCAAGTTACACCAGTCACAAATTCTACATACGCCAGATGGACGCCTAGGGAGGCACGACCTTCGTGTTACATTCCCTACCACCCTTTTTCCTCTCTATTCCTGAGCAAAGGCGACGATTAAATTTAGGTACACGGCACTGCAAGGCATCCGTATGATGTGAGATAAATGCATATGATGACTACCGAATTAAAATATGCTTAGGGTGAGGAGGTGGGCGGGAAGTTGGCACCAGTATTTGGAGAAAGGCAAGAAACTAGCGTTCTTTATACTAGACCACGCTGAACGTCGCGTTGGTTGGGTCCTCCAAATAAGATCGCCCAGACCAGTTGTTTCAAATGCGTGTAGGTTGGCGGGACCTCAGTTGGCGCTTCCTACTTTGTTTGTGCAGTTAGTTTTTTTTTTTTTTTTTTTTCTTGGTTTGTTTGCCTTGTTACTCGAACTCTTCCAGTAGATTCTACGCCTCTCAGATCTTGTATATAAGCGTTGTTCGCGAATATTTTTCATGCTGAAAATTATTTATTATATGAGAGCATTTGTTAACCTATGAAGTAGTTACAGATTATTACTAACATGAATTAGGATTTAAAAATTTGTTTAGAATTATTAACAGACTTTCATAACGATCAATGTGGCAAATTAATATATAAAATATTAATTACAACTTTTATGAAGCAGAATACCTTTTTCGAACAGAGTGGCTTATAAATATATTATCTCATAGAATTTCTAAAACAGCCCACTTCTTATCCGTCCCCCCTTCTCTCTCTCTCTCTCTCTCTCTCCTCTCCTCTCTTCTCTCTCTCTCTCTCTCTCTCTCTCTCTCCTATACGGTCTAGCAAGCAGGAATAACGATGAAACTTATCAGAATTTTTTTTTGCTTAACAATTGTAAAAGAAAACGAACGTCATCAGCTAGGCATTAATAGCAGAGCAGACTCAAAAAATACACGGAACATATGATGAAAAATTATTTCTGTACAAGCTGGAAGAGGCAGCTATTACGGCACGTCAAAAATGTATTAATGATGCAACTCGTTAATGATCGAGAGGGCGTGTTAGGCCGTGAAACAATAAATAACAAAATTTATCAACAGGTACCTCTTGGCAAAAGGTGCGCTGGCTTTGATTGATGAACACGTACGAGGCAATTCATTAGCGCCAGACATGTTGGCAATGAGGGAGAGATTTTACTTGTGGGTTTTACCTGTTGATTGGCTCCAACCCCCCTGCCCCCCTGCCTGCCCCTACCCTTGGCCAGGGATTGCCTCGTCAGGACCCTCTCTCGTGTCGACTCGGATACTATTATTCGCTACAGCCATTGAAAGCAATGATGTTAAGAGAGAGAGAGGATGGTAGGTAAAGCTTGTCGAAAGCCTTTTAGCATTAGGTTTGAAGAAGTTATTTTAAGCCTCATTATATTCTTGAATCACCTCGCATCAGTTATGAGAGAGAGAGAGAGAGAGTGAACTAATCAATCTCCGTCTGCCTACAACACGAGAACAACACAAACTTAAGCGGGGAAATATGGAGAAAATTTAGGCCTACCTGCACCTTAGTTTAAAAGGCCATTCACCCTGCCCTTTCCTCTACTCTAGGCCTATAGGTCTCGTTATGCGCTGACAAATAAGGACATGAAAACCGATACAGTTAACGTTTATCGATATATTGATTTTTTATAAAGTTTCGGTAATGAATTTCTTTAGCGCACAATTTTGTCTTTTATGGGACGAATATAATAGAACAAATACATTTGATACCCACGTGGACTATCAGAATTCTCGTACAAAGAACTGGGAGAAAAAGAAAAAATAAAAAACTCCACCATCCGTTTTTTTCATATGATCTTTTAAAATGTACGCTAAGTGATAATCAAAGGACACTTTATGAGCTATAATTACTTCGAGTCGAAGCGCCTCTTATTACATTAATCAACGTTACCAAGGAGCAATTAGGCCAGCCACTGTAAAGCAGGTACTTTGTTATAAATGTAGTTTCATTAGCAACTTTCGTATGAAAATAGAAGTAGGCTTCATTTTGAATTGGTGCACGCTGTATACTTATGTCAAAACACCGATGGTCTTCTTTCCAGTTAAGCATAAAACTATGGGAACTCCTGTACTAAGTCGGTTATATTTAACTTACTCATACAAAATCCATAAGCTTACAAGTTCTATTTAAAAATCTATCAGGGACTTAACGAAAAGAGTGATTTACTCAGTACCTCTAATAATTTATGTACAATAATACTAGCCTGTAACATAACATAGTACCATGCCAAGCATCTTAAGCTAGCTTCTAGTCTCATACGGGACATTATGCATGTTCTTTAGTCCTTCATACTCAGATAGAAACTTCAAAACTTACAATTGATTCTTCGTTTTCACGTGACGAACCCAAACCAACTTTTAAAGGGGTAGCCCTCCATTGCACTGACCTCCCACAGAATTCATCCACCACTCGCGTCTATTGATAGAACCCATTCCAGGAATATCTCCCATCACAGCGTCCCCTCCCACTAACGACGTTTCATTCCTCCCTCCTCTTGATCCCCTCGCCCAATCCCTAATACTCTATTGCCCCCAACTATAAATCCCTCTCTTCTGGATCCGCATCTTTGTTCATCAGCGTGACCCAGTTTTCTCAATCCCTGTCGCTGCCTGTATTATTTACGGCTCGGTTCATTGGTGTACTAATTCACCAGCCCCCAAACCCCGCCCACCCTTACCCACCCTTACCCCACCCCTTGTGTGTTCCGAAAGATCGAAGTTGTTCCAAAAGATCTAGATTGTTCCATTGTTCTGAACGATCAAGATTGTTCTGAAAGATCGAGATAGATTCGTTTAGTTATATTATATTTATATATAGTATATATATATATTATATTATAATATATTAAATAATATATATATATATATATAATATATATATATAGATATGTATATATATATATATATATATATATTATTATATATATATATATATATACATACATACATATCGATATTACAGCAAATGTAAAGTATCAATGCCTGCAGGTCTGTAGTTACAAACGTGACCATTGACCAAACAAAGCATCACTGGAAATCGCAAGCATTCCTGCATATTAGTTAGTAATTCCACGCCACTGACGCAGCAGAGAAGAGAAATCCCGAATCTGTTCTCCATCTCAAACACTTTACTACAACTTTTGAGTAGGATCTCTACTGGCCTCTTAAACCAGCTATATTTATTTTCAGGGCGTCAGGAGCAGCCCAAACATAGGCCTAAGCCTTATTAATGACGATCGCCCCAAATAGTGCAGAATATGTGGGTTAAAAAACGTCTACTTTTAAGAATGTCAAGTTGATATACGACCATCGTAAATCTCTCTGCCCTCGGGCAGTGTTGGAAGGGAAAAATTTTTGTGGACTATTTATCATCAACTCCGAGAACGGCTGTTTTTGTCACTGTAATTTTTACTCGTTCGTTAGGCCTATTTGTTTGCGCCTATATTGTTGTTGTTGCTGGTAGACTTTGTCAGCTTACAGCAGAGTAGGGAAATGATGAAAAAGGGTTTAGTTTTTCATAACATATTCTTTGTTGCCGATATTCCAAACAGGTGCCCCATGGTGTTTTACGAAAATATGCAGTTAGCACCCCCAAGAGAAGGTGGGTATTGTTTGCATAACAGTTCCCTGCATCGTTTTATGTATTTACATACATACATGCACGTGTGCTTGTATACATGCTTGCATAAATGCCAGATTGTGTTTGTGTGTATATATATATATATATATATATATATATATATATATATATATATATATGTGTGTGTGTGTGTGTGTGTGTGTATGTATATATGGACTGTAAATAGAATAGTAGTCCTCCAGCCATGAAAATCGTTATGGAAAACTACACCTTTGGTCTAGCAAGCCCAAAAACAAGACATGAATTATAATTGAACACCAGATACTAAATGCATGACAAGAACAAAAGATCACTGCAGTACTGTAGGAAACAAAGCATATGAAGCTTCGATGAAGCTATATATCATCAACGAAACATTATTAAGATCTTTACAATAAATTTCCAGACTCTGTGGAGACTCGCTTTCATGGAACACATGTATCTCATTGTTAACATCGCCAACTTTGAACTTTTATTATTATTATTATTATTTTGCTCCAATTCGACTGGGTGGTATTTATAGTGTGGTGTTCCGGGTTGCATCCTGCCGCCTTAGGAGTCCATCACTTTTCTTACTATGTGTGCCGTTTCTAGGATCACACTTCTCTGCATGAGTCCTGGAGCTACTTCAGCCTCTAGTTTTTCCAGATTCCTTTTCAGGGATCTTGGGATCGTGCCTAGTGTTCCTATGAAAATGGGTACAATTTCCACTGGCATATCCCATATCCTTCTTGTTTCTACTTTCAGGTCTTGATACTTATCCATTTTTTCCCTTTCTTTCTCTTCAACTCTGGTGTCCCATGGTATTGCGACATCAATGAGTGATACTTTCTTGATTTTGTCAATCAACGTCACGTCTGGTCGATTTGCACGTATCACCCTATCTGTTCTGATACCATAGTCCCAGAGGATCTTTGCCTGATCGTTTTCTATCACTCCCTCAGGTTGGTGCTCGTACCACTTATTACTGCAAGGTAGCTGGTGTTTCTTGTACAGGCTCCAGTGGAGGGCTTTTGCCACTGAATCATGCCTCTTTTTGTACTGGTTCTGTGCAAGTGCCGGACATTCGCTTGCTATGTGGTTTATGGTTTCATTCTTCGTATTGCACTTCCTACATATGGGAGAGATGTTATTTCCATCTATCGTTCTTTGAACATATCTGGTTCTTTGCGCCTGATCTTGTGCCGCTGTTATCATTCCTTCAGTTTCCTTCTTTAGCTCTCCCCTCTGTAACCATTGCCATGTGTCATCGCTGACCAGTTCTTTAGTCTGTCTCATGTATTGTCCGTGCATTGGTTTGTTATGCCATTCCTCTGTTCTGTTTGTCATTCTCCTGTCTCTGTATATTTCTGGGTCTTCGTATACTTTTATTAGTCCTTCTCCCCATGCACTCTTGAGCCACTCGTCTTCACTGGTTTTCAGATATTGTCCCAGTGCTCTGTTCTCGATGCTGACGCAGTCCTCTATACTTAGTAGTCCTCTCCCTCCTTCCTTTCGTGTTATGTATAGTCTGTCCGTATTTGCTCTTGGGTGTAGTGCTTCGTGTATTGTCATATGTTTTTCTGGTCTATGTTGCGGAGTTCTGCCTTTGTCCATTTCACTATTCCTGCGCTGTATCTGATTACTGGTACTGCCCATGTGTTTATGGCTTTTATCATATTTCCGGCGTTGAGTTTTGACTTGAGTATCGCCTTAAGTCTCTGCATATATTCTTTCCTGATCGTGTCCTTCATCTCTGGGTGTTTTATATCTCCTCCTTCCATTATTCCCAGGTATTTGTATCCCGTTTCATCTATGTGTCTGATGTTGCTCCCATTTGGTAGCTTTATCCCTTCAGTCCTTGTTATTATTATTATTATTATTATTATTATTATTATTATTATTATTATTATTATTATTATTATTATTATTTTCCAACTCCACTCCCCAGGAAATCTCTAAGACCTTAATCTCGCCAAAAGATATAGAGATGGTAAACACAAAAAAAACCAACAGGCGTTTGTTGGCAAATACACAAAGGCAGTAACACTTAAAACCGGTGCAAACTACAGTTAAGAAGATTTTTCGAATGCCAATGTCAACTCAAACAAGTGAGAGAGAGAGAGAGAGAGAGAGAGAGAGAGAGAGAGAGAGAGAGAGAGAGAGAGAGAGAGAGTCATTGCACCATGTAACTAAAGACAGAGAAAAAAATATATATGTTCCAATAATACTAAATGAGGAAAAAAAATTCTCAACATCACAGAAAATGTGTAAATAAAGACAGTGCTTGAATTCTTTCAAAGTAGACTGAAGGGAGTTCAAGCACGTGATTGGAGCATCACGTGAGCTCATCTGTCTCCTATCCCCTCCTCTGAAGGTCAAGCACACCAAGCATCTTTGCTTTTGCAAAACTTACCAAGTAGTACCTCCCGGTTTTGCAAAACTGCTTCGTCATTGCTGAAAGTCATCTGGGGGTAAATTAAGTTGTTTGACACATCGACCAAATTTGGGTCTGAACACCTCACAAATGTATAAAGCTGTACTGTGTTTTTAACTCTAACAAGTAAAATATGTGCCGAAGTCTCTTCGGCACAATCGAGTTTTCTGTAGAGTGCATAATGCTGTATGAAACTCAGCGACGGCTCGGCGGTGGTCTGTTTGTTGCAGACGCACGATCATGGCTAATTTTAACTTCGATTAAGGTAAAAAAAAAACTGCTAAGGCTAGAGGGCTGCAATCTGGTATGTTTGATGATAGAAGGGTGGATGATCAACGTACTAATTTGCAGCCCTCTAGCCTCAGTAGTGTTAAGATCTGAGGTCGGGTGGACAGACAAATAGCCACCTCAATAGTTGTCGTTCACAGAAAACTAAAATGTGGTAGTTTGTATGTTTATATTTTATAATTTATTGTACACATTCTCGAACGTTAGCCGTGACAGAACCAGACAGCTTTACCAACTTTACCTCTGTTCCATAGAAACTCGATATTGTATCCCATGACAACATTAAATATTCCACGGCTCCAAATTTTTTGAAATTTTCCCTTACATTCTCTTAGAGCCTGACGAAATCAACCACAGTACATTTCCTTCTGCTACTAGCGCGGACGCAAGAACGATTCACCCCTTCTGATGAGCTGCGAATGAGAGAGAGAGAGTGAGGAGGGGGGGTGGTGTTGTTGGAGGGGGCGCAGAGGCCAGAATACAGTTCTTTCATTTTCATTTGTTCCAAATTTACATTTCTATGGGCTAAAGCATTCTACATGAAATGGTGAGAAAAATATTTGTTTAGAAATATACAATTTGGAGAATATATAATTTTCACTGACTGGAAAGAGGAAAAATCCCATCATCAAGGGAACGAAAAACTCTCTAGATCCAGAACATGCATATTTCCCATGTACAGCTCCCTTATTGACTTTTTTCTGAATCATGGGGTCATTTCCGTACATAACAAGGGGACTATTAGATTACGCATGACAGATCAGGGGGGGGGGGGGAGTGATCAATACTATTTTCACATGGAGGCCGACGGCGAGAGAAACTTGGGAATGTTCGAGCAGCGTGGCCGGAAGGCGAAACAAAATTGAAGGTCACAAGCACAGGGTCTGTGTATTTGAAGTATCTCGAAGGTCAGTCTGTTGAGAGAGGATTTCACAGCCATTTAAAACAAACAAGCGTACGGACATTAAATAAAGCAATGAAAGAATTTTGCAGATGAAGGGTAAAATCTCTCTCTCTCTTCTCCACCATTTCCCTGAAGCTCTGCCGGAGTGTTCCTGGCAGGTTCCTTCTATAACAATAAATATAAATTCTCGGGGAAGCCCCCATCGTGGAGCGTGAAAGTGACCCTTGACGCGGGCTGGCGGAAGGGCGAGACGCCCTTGCCACGACGGGCCTTCGAATAGCGTTCTCCGACGGCGGCAATATGAAAGAGCATATCTTCGCTGCTTTTATCTTATAAGGAGTATATTTCTCTCTCTCGGAATGAACTGTCAGCGCGAGCAGACGTTTCCCCGCAAAGAAACAACAATTTATTTTTATTTTCCTCTTTATTTTTCAGTCTTAGTTTTGGAAAATATAACAGAAATGGTATTATTATTATTATTATTATTATTATTATTATTATTATTATTATTATTATTATTATTATTATTCAAGGCATTTTCGTAGATATTCTAAAACTGGCCCTATTCATATCTAGTGAATATTTTTCTGGCTTGATTTTGGAATGTATAACAGAAATTGTATCATTATTATTAATATTATATCATCATCATTATTATTATTCAACGGATTTTTGTAGATATTAAACAAAACTGGCTTGATTTTGGAAAGCAGATTACAAAAGTTATTATTATTATTATTATTATTATTAAAATGAGCGAAACCTATTGTGAAGTGGAAATGATCTGCGCGAAGTTTTGATTTAGAGTTCCTCATCTATAAACGGTTTTGGGAACCTTTGATATTACAAAGATCTTGATAAGCCAACTGAGTTACTAGATAATAAAGACATTCAGCTTAGCTTTCCATCTTTACTATAATAAACATAATACCCGTAGTCATTATTATTTTCATTACACGTTCAAATAATAAGAACTTACAACTGCACTCGAAAAAAACAAAAACAGCCGTCATTATTTATTATAAATAATAAATATATTAACTTCAGTCAGTAATTTTTTTATCATCACCATTATAATAAATGTATTGATTATAGTCATTATCATTTTCATCGTGCAGCTGAAATAATTAATAAGTTAGTTACCTTCTACAATAATATGAACAGCTGGTTTTCCCTTTCATCATTATAATAAAAAATATGTATGGACTTCAGTCACTACTTTGTATATCATTTATCATTATAATAAATAAATGAATTGTAGTAATTATTATTTTTACCCTACAGCTGAAATAATATAAACAGCTAATTTTGTCTTTCATCATTATTATGACAAATGTATATCAACTTCAGTCACTATTTTGTTTATTATTATTATAACAACAAATATATTCATTTTAGTCATTATCATTTTTATCGTAAAGCTAAAATAACATGAAGTCACATTCTTTCTAACAACGAAAACATGTCTAAATAATTACGAGCAGCATAATTACAGAGAACAGCAGAATAGGACTATAACCAAAACAGCAAATAACACGAAACTAGTGGATCCAGAAAAATTTCATGGGGTAGGGTGAGCCACCAAGTTTCATACCATACACACACACACACACACACACATATATATATATATATATAATATATATATATATATATATATATATATATATATATATATATACATATAGATTATTATATTTTATTATCATTTCTATAAAACATTTTGTATTTTTCCCCTTTTTAATATTTCTCATTTATGTTATTATTTAAATCTTCAAAATTATTATTTTGTTATTTTTCCAGGGGGGGGGGGGAGTGGTGTTGGGAGCCATATGCACAGGTGCCCCCAACCCCCGGATCCGCTAGTGTAACACGGTATGCTAATCCTCCGGAAATTAGTAACGTGACTGTCGCCATTTTAATAAGGATTATACCCGGCGAATTATTATTATTATTTTTTTCCCCACAACGGCAGTTGGAGACTAAGTGAAATGACTCTGTTCGTTCGTGATGATTGAAAGAGGACGTTAGCGAGCAGGAATCCCTTTCTTATCGTTCACCTGGCATAGACGATGCCTACAAGGAATATATAATATATCCTATTGCTTACGTACACACACACACACACCAGTATGTATAACTGAATCACGAAAGTTTGGAACGTGATAAATGCATAAATAAAGGTATATATGAATTAATATCCACGTAATTACACATAAATCATAATGTACTTTTGATACAGATATCAATGCACATCTACCTCAAGGCACACACACACACACACAGTAAGAGAGAGAGAGAGAGAGAGACAGAGAGAGAGAGAGAGAGAGAGATGGTACAGTGACTCATATGCTAATGATATACTCGTACCCCAGGTTCGCAACATAGTAGTACTTGTTCTCTATTTGCTTCGTAAAGAACAAACGTAAATCTGCACTCTCCATATGACTCGATAAAGTCAAAATGTTCTCAATCCAATTCTTATCGTGCATATGGCGTCATGTCTCTGTGCTGTACATTCTGTGATTATTTCTTTGATGATCTGTATCGGAGATCTTCAGAGTCATAGCCTGACATCAAATCAGATGCGAGCGTGCTTTCTCTCTCTCTCTCTCTCTCTCTCTCTCAAACTGTCCAGTTGACAACGTGAAGGCTAGATTGATGCAAGTGAACAGCTTATATTGTCAAGTAGTTTCGAAATCATAAGTAGAGTTCAATGAAGAGGCAGAACGGGGACCTCTTGACCAAAAATGTAACGTCCTTAGTCGAGGCAACAAACTGGTAATTAATATACATAAAAAAATGTCAGTAATGTTCATACAGATGCATCAACAAATAGAATGTTAGGTGAAGAAACAAAGTCATTCTTACCAAACTTCCTTTCGCTGCTTTTCGAGCCAGGTCCCCCCACCCCCCTCCCTGTGTCACGGGTCTACCCACTCCCTGTTTCACATCTAAGTCATTAGATTTCATCTATTGTAGGTGATGGGTGATAGGTTAAGGGGTGATGGGAGGGGGGGAGGGGAGGGGGACGGGTGACACACAGGAAACTGCTCTCTAACACAATGGGTTATGACAAGAATAAAACACGCAGGGTGTACGTAAGCGCGCACACACGCACATACATACACGCGAGCGTGGTGCACACGCCATGTTTGTCGTCAAGCGAATGATGCGGGAGGCATTTGTTTGATCTTAATGGCCTCTGCCTCTCTTTGGTTATTCGTTGTCAGTCAGATTCCTTTGTCTGTGAGACCGAACTTGTCATCAGAACAGGATTCCTTTCCATAATCGCTTTTGTTCTATTAATGGCTCACTCTTCAGTCGCACTAGCATCACTTTTGTTTTTCTATTCCCGCTAAATCACCTCTTTAGTCGTTTAGGTTTAAACGGAGAGAATCTGATTGGTCATTTGTCTTAATATCCGGAGTTTTGATGCCCTGCCTCCTCAATTTAGACTTGACTTGTAGAGTAATGCTTCTCTTTGCTCGTCTGCTTTCGTTACCCTTCATCAACTTGGCTTTGAGAAGACCACAAAACGGCATCCTTACAATATAAATTATGAAGAAAGTGGAAGAGAAAAGGTGAAAGTTTTATGAAAATTCGGACATGACGAAGAACAAGAGCATTACAAGAAAATATTGCATTGGAGAGATTTGTTAACATGCAAATGGATTTTGTAACAGGTGCAGGTGGAGAGAGGTTGCCTCAAACAAAGGTGTGTTGCGTCTCTCTCTGGCTCTTTTAATATTCTTGAACTTGGAGTTGAGAAAAGTAAAAGAAAAGAACGAGAATTTAGAAGTAGGGGCTGAAGTGTGGAGTGACTATTGTGAGAAGCTGCAGTGACTGTCGAAATAGTTTGAGTTGAGGTAAGAAGAGAGTTCTGAAGACGAATGCTTGCAAAATGAGAGTTAGGAAAGAAAATGAAAACAATGAATAAGAAGCAATGAATGAGTACAAAAGATACAGCATGGGGCAGGTCGATTTATGATAACAATCAGGTAATTCAGTAGCCACTACCTAAGCTAATATACAGGGTGTCCATAAGTCCCAGTACCATTCTGAGCAATAAATACTTGTAATGGTACTGGCAATTTATGGACACCCTGTATAATAAACCAGATTATGAATGATTATTTTTTTTATATGGTATAATAGCTCGTGCCCTTTATAACAAAGTATTGCGTTTAGTTATCTCCATAGAACGAAAGCCCCCTTGAATCATGTTATGAAGAGCTATAGTAGATTCACATCAACCGTCTAGGCCAGTCCCTTACGACGCTCCTGATTGGCTGTTGATGAGCCAATCTCTGGGTTAGAAGCTCTGTCTCGCTCAAGAGTTTACATAGGCAGGATGTATGTTTCACCTCTCCTGAGGAATACGTCTTTCAAAAGTATCCTTCAGGGAAGGTGAAACATACATCCTGCCTATGTGAACTCTCAGAGAGACTGAGAGTTTCCATCCGTGTGATTGGCTTATCAGGAGCGTCGTAAGGGACTGGCCTAGACATCACATGCACGGTTGATGTGAATCTACTAAAGCAGTTCATAACATGATTCAAGGGGGCTTTCGTTCTATGGAGATAACTAAACGCAATACTTTGTGTTAAGGGGCACGAGCTATCATACCATATAAAAAATAACCATTCATTAGCTTGATTGTCGTTCTAGTGCGAACAAACAACGATGTATTTATACATTTGTACAAGAACACTCCATAATCCTTTCGGTGTCCTCACGAGATACCAGAACGTTTCGCAAGTATTAGGAGTGGCCATAACCAGAAGTAATTGTTACGCTCTACCGAGCAGCGCTTCGTTTATTAGGACTAACCGTTTACAATTTCTTCGAACGCCCAAAAATAGCTCCTAGTCACCGGCTGGCCTAACGATAAGAAAGCTGTTCATAGTAACACTACGTTACATTATTATTGATGAGTTTGACGTCACGGTGTGTGTGACGTCATCGGGAAATAGTAGACTGCATGAAAATTCCGTTACAGATAGTGGCAGGATCTGCTGATATAGAAATGCAGTTCGATTTTTGTTAACAACGCCGAGGTTTTATCCGCAAATAACTGTGTGTGAAAATAATTAAATAATGACATATTTAAGATAAAAATCATCCGGTTTCCTTACTCGGTCTAAAGAACCCCAATTCTGGTGCTGGTCGGACGAAACTAGGTACATCTATATAATAAAACTCATCCAGTGTTCTTACTCGGTCTAAATAACTCAATTCTGGCGCTGGTCGGACGAAACTAGGTATACATCTTTATGGCAAAACTTATCCAGTTTTCTTACTCTGTCTAAAACGACCCAATTATGGTGCTGGTCGAACGAAATCAAATAGGTATACAGTATCTGTGTCCCATCGCAATCCGGCAATGACGATGAAGCAATCTCCACCTAAACCGGAAATCCCTTTCCTTTCGCCACATGACCGGTGACTTTCTATGGAACTCCGTATTCAACCGCACCTTCGGATTTGTAAATGCTTCCGGAGTTGCTGCTGCTCGGCAGGATATGGCCAAGGTTAAGCATATCCTTGCTCAACGTCAGTAGCATAAGGAGGGGAAGGTTGCAAACTTTCTCATTCAGACGACGCGTGGACGGACTTTCTAGACTAAACTTTTTTCTGTCTTTTCCACCTGCACCCAATTCAACCATCCAGATTTCCCCCTTCATGTGTATGAGGGAAAGAGTAGTTAAAACACACTGTGACTATTTACACATTTATTTTTCAAATGTACAAATATACTGATAAACATATAGTTACAGAGTAAAGTGGATAGAGAGCGGTTAGTAACAACTAACCGCATAGCCATAGAGAGCGGTTAGTAAATAAAAGGACTTTAGTTCGCTCTTCTACTTTAGAATTAAATTAGTGAGATTATTTAGTTAGTAGGTTGTGAAATTATTTCCCCCCCAGGGTGAAATTTCCCCCAGTTTGGGAACCACTGCTCTAGAGTCTAGACCCATATGAACGCTGTTATGGATGAGATGGTACCTTGAAGTTTCTATAATTGACCTAAATTTGATCATAAAATGAAGTTTTTTTTTTTTTCTGGTTTCATAGTATTTAGACTCTTGAAGGCATCTCTAACAACAGATGCGCTCTCTTAATGAGAAAATATCACCTTCACAGTCAATTGCAAATAGTAATCTCTAAGTCTTGTCCTTTCTGCCGTTAGTGCCCTGCTTAAACAACGATATTAATAATTCGAAATATATATATATATATATATATACATATAGAATATATATATATATGTATATATATATATATATATATATATATATATATATATATATATATATATGTGTGTGTGTGTGTGTGTGTGTGTGTGTGTGTTATTCTACGCTAGTTTCTGATCATGGTTAGTTCATAGTCCATCACTCCACCGCTACAAGAATAAAGTTGCATTTCAGCTCATATGTTTTATATATAAATCTGCTGACTTACAGTGCCAAGAACTAGATTTTTATTATAAGTTTGTAAATTGACCAAGGCCTAGTCTCCTGTTACCCAAAAAATTTCTGACGGGCAGTTTTCTTATTTATCATTATCTCTCTTTGTCTTTCTCACTTTCTGTCTGTCTCTCTCTGCGAAGTGATCGGGGTGGAGCTGAGCTGTGATGTGGCAACCTACTGCACGCTAAAGAACGCCTTTCGTGCTGGGTTTCAAAAGTATCGCTCCGTAAGTTCGATTTCGGAATTCTGAGTGAATCAGAATTCTCTCCGTATTCCACTGCCTTCTCTGACTCCACCCTTGTCACATTTCTCAGTGGCTTTTGGTGGGAGCCACTATAGGTCCAACGATGGGAGCGGACACCCGCAAAGCGCTCCTCGGTTATTGTCGCGGAATACACTAGGCCTGCGGTTTCGTGAATGTGTCGACGCCCATACACTGACAAATGAGTTGTGGTCGGCACTCGCTCATTTTGAGAGCTATTACGGACGTTCGAGACCACCCCGGATGCTATCGCCCTCCGGCATGGTTACCAAAACGATCTTAGAACGGTCGTAACTCCACTTGGATGCCATATGCCGTTGACATCATTGTGTGTGTTTTTTTTTTTTTTTACTTTTCATTCTTACTTCCACACACAGACACACACACATATATAACTTTATTATTAAAACAAATTAATATAAGCATAGCAAGGATACATGGTACTACTAGAGAGAGAGAGAGAGATAGAGCGAGAGAGAGGCCAGATGGCCTCGCTTCAATATCTATGATAATTAACTGGTGAGGGAGGCCTACCCACAGAGCTCTGGACACTGCAAGTCGACCACAGACAGGAACAGAAAAAAAGGGAAGAAAAAAAAAACGCACACACGAACAAGAAAAACTGGGGTTCTCTTCACTCTCAGGTTCTTGCCCTTTTTATTAGCGTATACTGCACTGATGCTAAGTGGATATATCTCTAGCAAGTTTTCAATTTATTTGTCATTATCCCATCAACAATCTTGTCTCATTTTTTTCGTCCGCTTTCTCTGTATCCGCTGATTTATTTGTCTGTCGACTCAGTCAATTACGTTTGAATAGATAAATTTGTTATTTTTGTAAGTATGTATGTATGTATGTATGTATGTATGTATGTATGTATATATATATATATATATATATATATATATATATATATATATATATATATATGTGTGTGTGTGTGTGTGTGTGTGTGTGCGTGTGTGTGTGTGTGTGTGTGTGTGTCAGATTCTAAGCTGGATTCAGCTTGAATGGCCAAGGAATATGTTATAATGTGAACACGATGTTTTATTGTATTATCATTTGAAAGCTCTGCGAATCTTTGCCATATGGATTTACACGACAAAATTATTCTTGATTTTATCTTCCTTTTGTCGCTAATAATAATGATAATACTACTACTAATAATAATAATAACTCTCTGTTGAGTTACCTGGAAAAACTAGATGGTGAAGTAGCTCCAGGACTCGTGCAGAACAGTGTGCTCCTGGAAACAGCGCATATAGTAAGAAAAGTGATGGACTCCCAAGGAGGCAGGATGCAACCCGGATCATATTTCCCAAGTCTGGAAGAGTATAGGGATGGGGAAAATTAGGACCAATCAAAGCGCTTGGAGGTGATCCATGACGTCACAAGCCAAGCCTTTTAACTCCCTCCTCAAGCTCATATCCATTACTGCCGCCAGTCACGATGCCGAAGAAATAGTACTTACTTCTCAATTTCACAGTTTACGGCTTGTATGACGTATACAGTTTAGTCAGATATCTTTAAACATAATGCAACACTATTTTAACAACACTATTTTAACGGTGTATCTCAAATGAGATACACCGTGAAATATATTATGCGTTATTGGCTTCTCCCTCTTAGCAAATAATATTTTCACATCGCGAATTTCTAAATTATATACTTGAAAATGCATGTTTAAAGCCATTTATAAAGAGTTGCGATAACTCATGGGATGAATCAAACAATATACAAGATGGTAAAATGATGGTATCTGACCTGTTTGTAGGGGTAAATAGAGAGAGGGAGTAGGCTTACACTTCAGCTTTCTATGGACATACGCTATTTCGTAGTAATGCATATTACTGTGCATTGTATGAATGCAATATACTGGTCATTACTAGGTCATGAACAGGAATCAGACTGATATAGTCCCCACTATTTATTGGGGCACAGTATCAGCTTCATTCATTAAATTATTTCAAAGAGCTAATGTGCCCTTGAGGAAACCTTAGGAAACCTACGGTATTGTTGATTAGGTGATCTAAGGTAGCCTACTGTAACCAAATATAGTTATTTGACAAACTCATCCTGTCAGTAGCTAATCTGAATACAGTTGTTTTTTAAGGTGTACTTGATAAGCTGTAGTAAAAAATTGCATTTTTGAGGTGGATTCCGTTTTGATAAAACTTTCCATGTGCCCTTACCTTATTGGTATTTGTCATTCATTGTGTACAAATATATAAAAAAAAGTTGTTTTTTATTGAATATTTTTTCCTTTTAATTTTTACTTTGCATACATTGTGTACAAACAAATAAAAAGTGATAATATAATTCAATATTGAATATTTTAGCAAGCCCTTACGTGATTTTTGCTTAAAATTCATTGTGTACAAAGAAAACAATGATTATTTAATTTGTTTAATATTTCTAGCAAACCCTTCGTACTTTTCATTCATTGTGTGCAAAGAATTATAATTGGTATTTCATTAGTATGTAATACTTTTAGCAGTTATAGGAGTAAAAAATACTACCTATTTACGGAGTTACAGCAGAATTTTTACTGAGCAGAACTAAAGCAGAATTGATGCATAAATTTATTAGAACTGCGATATGCTTTATAATAAATATGGATGACACTTTTTCTCCAAACTCTTTCAACAGAAAATATCATACAAATATTCCACTCTCAATGGCCAAATGTATGCCTTAAATTAAGTGCATAATTTTTTTTACATATAGATTTTTGGCATGATGCCAAGCACTGGGGCAATTAAGCCATTCAGCGCTGAAACGGAAATTGACGGTAAAAGGTTTGAAAGGTGTTACAGGAGAAAAACCTCGCAGTTGCACTATGAAACAATTGTTAGGGCAGGGTGGACAATAAGATGGAAGAAGGAGAATATGAAGGGAGGTAACAGTAAAATGATTGAAAGTAGTTGCAGCTAGATGCTGAAGGGACTCTGCAAAGAACCTTACGTAATGCCTACAATGCACCGAATGAGATGTACTGACGGCACTATACCCCTACAGGGTCCATAAATTTGTCATCAAAACTGCATCCTCCACATTTCATTTAAGCATAAGGCAGAATTATTTTAGTGCTGTACATAATAACTTTTTAAAGCTGAAACAACAGGCAGTAACGCCTAAAAAACGTTCCATGTACAATGCTTTTAAAGTCGTCACTTTCAAAGTCCAAGATTAAATTCATCCTGATGGGAGTCATAGTGCTGCGAAGTTCTTGGCCTCCTGTCTGTAGTCTGTACTGCTAATTACAGGTCATATACCATAATTTTTACCATGCCATCAATTTTACCATTTTGTATATTGTTTGATTCATCCCATGAGTTATTGTAACTTTTTATAAATAGCATTAAAAATGTATTTTCAAGTATATACTTTTGAAACTCGCGATGAAAATATTGTTTATGCAGTAAATATCGACTTTGCAAGCAGGAATTAACAAGCTCTAAGCACTATTACAAAGAGGGAGAAGCCAATAACGTTTAATATATTTCAAGGTGTATCTCATTTGAAAGAATATATTGTTGTTAAATTAGTGTTGCATTATGTTTAGATATATCTGACTAAAATGTATAGGTCATACAAGCCGTAAATTGTCAAATGGGGAAGTTTTTCTTCGGCATTGTGACTAGCAGTAATGGCTATGAGACTGTGTAGCTAAAAGGCGTGGCTTGTGACGTCATGCAAGTTGCAACAGCTCCAAGCGCTTTGATTGGTCTTAATTTTCCCCATCCCTATACTCTTCCAGACTTGGGAAGTATGCAACCCGGAACCCCACAATATGAATACCACCCAGTCGAATAGGATGACCGTGATAGGGAAAAAAATAATAATAATAAAACAGGAGCCAAATATTTTAAAGACGAAATATTGTCGATCTTATCTTCCTATTGTCGCCGATAATAATTATAATAAAAAAATATTCTTAGTAGCATGATTCTTAAAATGGAGAAACAAATCCACAGTTTCGTATATTATGTATACATATACTTAACGATAATCTATGCAGATAGCTTTCTGGAATCTGCTCGATTCCCAATTTCAATTCCCGAAAGCTACCTGCATAGATTTATCCTTAAATATATGTAGTACGTATACATAACTGTGGAGCCATATGGCATTATAACCATGACAAGGATTTTTTTTTTATTTTTTAAAAGAAATATGGAGATTAATGAGAGTAATAACCGCCCTTTTCCAAATCCTTCAGGTTTTGAGATCCACGTCGAAGGTGAAGCCGCCGCCCGGGACACCTTGATACAGCAGTTGACCCAGGAGGTCACGAGTAGGGCCGACGCCCTGGGCTGCGGTCAGGTCATGATCCCTCCGGGCCTCATAGACGAGGTCACGGCTCAGGTTCTCAGACTTGCCGATTCAGAACCTTGTGGTGTCAGGTAAGGTCACACCATCTGTTGTATTCGGTTATTGCTGGGAGGGACGAGATGTTTTGCCTGTCTCGGTGCTTGAATGGGAAGGAGAGTTTTGTGATATTTTCGCCTTATTTACCCTTTTTATGCATTTTATTTAAAACTCTGCAGGACTGCTGCTAAAGAAGACTAATTATCGGTGAACTTCTCTCTCTTCCTCTGTATTTATCTATCTGTCTATCTCCAGGCTTTAAAAAGAATTGACTTACACCTGTCATTTAAAAATTGAACTTTTAAATTTCATCTTCCGAACTTTTGAACTTCACCTTCTTCTTCTCCTCTTGCAACAGAGGGGGAGTGCTGCACGTCCATTTCTTCGACGGCGAACAGTTGCAGAGACTGACTCGAGTGGTCCTTGACCCGTCGATGCCCAACACCTTCGAGCTGTACCTCAGCCTCAGGGCAGATACGACGACCTGGTACCACAAGATGTCCAGAATTATCAAGTAAGATTAATTTCGTTATTTTAAAAATCCGTATATTTAAGAAATGTCAGTCTCGTCCATCGCTGTGAACAAGAAATATGCCTAAACATTCTCCAGTTTAATTAAAACTGACAAATCTGACAACTGCAATGTATGGGAATGACAATCATCACTATACCCCGAAGACCGGTCAAAACAGACGTGTCATTACCCTCTAAATACCCTCCTTGCTGCACCCCCGTCACATTGTTGTGAAACCTTTCGGGTTTCCCGTGGACTTTTGCACTCCGTGACCTCATTTATCATCCTCCGTATCTTATCCTCGTTGGCTGACGATAATAAATCCTCCCGTGAGCAAAGATCAAGGATGTTTCGGTTTATCTCTTTCCCGACTTCAAAATGAACAACATTCCCCATGTCTTTCAGAGTGAGTGTTTGTTGCTATTGCCTTTTATCGTTCTGTCGTGCTTCCAATGTGTCGTTTGGTATTGCATTTCTTGGATTTTGTCCCGAAGGTCAAATTACATCTATACACGCCCGGGTGTTATTGTTTGATTGTAGTGTCATCATACCATCATATGGTAATGGGCAGCATATTCCCGTATACTTATATAATGTATGAAGCATTTCCTTTCTGTAATCAAATTTCTTGTCCGTCTTTTAAACACCTTTTCGTGTACGGTTCTCTTTATCATGCGTGTTTTTACATGATAGATTTATAATTCAGGAGGCTTCTAAAGCAAGAAAACCCGTCACTGATCTCCAAAACACGATTTTATCATGTTTGTCAAAGCGCCAACATTGTTTCACTGATAAACGCTGATATATCAACTTATTAGAGAGAGAGAAAAAAGACTGAAGTATTTTCCATCTGGTGGCTGATTGCGATTATCGTGAGTCAACATGTTTGCTCTGTGTGAGAACCTTATGTAAGTAGGTCGCCTAGATTAGATAATGGCACAGCATCGGTTGCATCAACAAGGAACGGACGGAGTCCCTTGTAGGATCAGGGGCCATGATCAGAGGGACCCCTTTTAAGATGACCTTGAGGTATATGTATATATAGTGGCTCTCGTGCCAAGGGGATAATTATAATGGCGAACGTCCTTCGTACTGACTGGTCCTTCGAGTGTTTAAATCATTCGGAATAATGTTCCTGTTTCAGTTTTTCATATTAGATATAACTCAAAATACACTCTTTAAATAGCTATGAAAAAATAGATTTACCTCAAATAGGATTCGTAGTTTTAAATCTTACGTTTAACTATGAAACACACTCTTTAAATACCTTTGAAAATATAGATTTAGCTCAAATAGGATTCGTAGTTTTAAATATTACGTTTAGCTATAAAACAGACTCTTTAAATGACTATGAAAATATAGATTTAGCTCAAACAGCATTCACAGTTTCAAATCGTACGTTTAACGATGAAATACATTCTTTAAAAGCTAGCACATGGGTCACCCCATTCTCTTTTCATACACCATAGACTGACCTACCCCTCCCACTCAGATATTTCTATAGCACCCGTAGTAAGTCGATGCCGAACCCTAGATTTCAACCGAGGGTCCTTTAAAACGCTTCGTACGACGCCCATTGAACGAAAACGGATTGGAATATATAACTAAAATGAACTGGAACATTCAGAATAATATTCAGTAAATTATCAAAAGGGGAAACCTTCTGACTCCCTCTGAAAGATGTGTCAGATTCAGAAGTGATTGTCAAGACTCGGTGGTTCTCAACCTTTTTTGGTCCCTGCGCCCTTCCATAATATGTCAGAATGTCATTCCCAACCCCCACCCCCTCCAAAACTGTCTGCCTTAAAAGGTGCATTCCAAACACACAAGTTAGCGGAGAGAAAGCCGAGCGTGACCTCTCAGCAGCGCTGACCGAAGAAACATGGTCACAAGCCCCCCCCCCCCCCCCCCCCCCCCCCCACCCCCCTCATCCCCGCCCTGAAACGCTGATGATATAGGAGTGTGATTGAGCTTACGTCTCCCAAAATTCCAGTTTACAAACTGTAAAACAGGAAACTTTTGTTGTAAAAAAAAAAAATAAAAATAAAGTGTAAATGGTGATAGTAATAATGAAATAGATAAAGCATCACGGGCTAAAAAAGATAAAAGAAAGTAATATTAGTTTCGCTGTCTTGGCTAACTTAAACTTATTGCATGAAATATCCTGACCCAGAACCTTCAGCCTCTTTCATTGTTTTCAGAGATATGCCCAACTGTTTTTGTCTCTTATCATTTTCCTTCTCTTCTTTGCTCTTATTATTATTATTGTTTGTTTTTTTTTACCAATACTCTCAGTAAGACTCCATCCCGTCCTTGCTCTAAAATAGATCTCTGTATCAATATCCCCCGAGATATCTTATCAGATGTCTTTTTTCATCAAATCTCACTTCACACTTTTCCATTGGTATTTCCTTAGAACTTCAGACGGAAACTGAAACACGTTTTCATTTATATTTATGAATGTATGGATTTATTTATTTGCTTCCTTACTTTTTTTCATACAGAAACTGGGAAACTTCACCATTTCTGTGAGTGAATATATGGATTTATTTCATTTTTTTTTTCAAACAGAAACTGGAAAACCTAAAAATCTCAGTTTGTGAATGTATGGGTTTGCTTCCTTTACATTTTTTTCATACAGAAACTAGAAAACTTCACCATTTCCATGAGTGAATGCATGGATTTAAATTCCTTAGTTTTCTCCATACAGAAAATGGAAAACCTAAAAAATTCAGTTTGCGAATGTATGGGTTTATTTCCTTTACTTTTTTTCATACAGAAACTGGAAAATCTAAAAGTTTCAGGTTTATATCCTTTGCTTTTTTTCATGCAGAAACTGGAAAACTTCACCATTTCTATGTGTGAATGTATGGGTTTATTTCCTTTACTTTTTTCATACAGAAACTGGGAAATCTAAAAATTTCAGGTTTATTTCCTTTGCTTTTTTCATGCAGAAACTGGAACATCATTTCTCTTATCATTTTTTCAATACAGAAACTGGAAAACCAAAGCAATTATATGAGTGCACGAACGGCTTTATTTCCTTTCTGCACACAGAAACTGGGAAACGTCGCCATTTCTGTCAGTATACGCACAGACTCATTCCCTTTATTTTCCATCTATTTCCAGACCCCTCAGAAGATCAGGACCTCTCCACCTCAGTCGCGACTACAAACTGGAGAAGAAGAAACTCTATCCCGACGAATGATGATGAGTGCCGACGAGGCTGGCCCAACTGACGCACCCACCCTCCCTGAAGACATAGTACGACTCGTCACCACCCTTTCAGAATTCTTCTTCGGCGTCTGTCTGTCTGTCTCTCTCGTTCCCAGTGTGTGTGTGTCTCTCTCTCCTCTTTCAAGAGCTGTTGACAGCTATGTTACTCGTCACTTCGGAAAAAGCAAAACAATATTCCTGATACTCCAATATAGTTGGGAACTGGAGTAATATAATGTTTGGTGTGGTATATATATATATATATATATATATATATATATATATATATATATATATATATATATATATATGCCAAGTCTCTATGTATGCGTGTGTGTGTAATCTTTGCGCCATCTACTGTTGATCTAAGGCTTTTTTTTTTTCTTTTTTTTTTTTTTCTTTTTTTTTAAGAGTCGGGTCGCGCGATCGTCATACAAATTAGTAAGTTACACCTGATGAATACTGTTAAGGCTATTTTTATTCATTGCTTGTTATTTCACTCCATTCATAAGCCATTGAGATAAACTTATTTTATGTCCTTGTCGTAGACTGAATAGCTGTAATTTCTTAAACAAATTTTATGAAGCAGCAGTTTTTCTACTACTTGTATTTAATTTCACGTTCTTAAGGTCTTGAGGTCATGTTTCGTCGAAAGCATTCGTGCAGACAGACGAAGTGTCTCCTCTTAGACAGAAAGTGTATTATGGTTTTGTT
Organism: Macrobrachium nipponense; assembly: GCF_015104395.2. Lineage (NCBI taxonomy): Eukaryota > Metazoa > Arthropoda > Malacostraca > Decapoda > Palaemonidae > Macrobrachium > Macrobrachium nipponense. The sequence continues at coordinate 6,339,520 of NC_061099.1, forward strand.
AATATGTTCTTCATCTCACCGTGCAGTCTGCATTACATTACAATCCAGAACCATCTGTATTTTTGTATTTTTTTTTTTTCGTGTGATTCACATAGATTAAAATTATATTGACTTTTCTCTAGTTCATTTTCTTTCGTTATGTTTGTCATCGTGAGTCATTTGCTTATTGGTGACAGTTCTTGAATTTCCAAGTTACAAAAAAAAAAGGTATTTGGTTTGTGTGCTGGGGTCAGGATAGTCCGATTTACGTTAAAGAATAATATATATAATATATGCATATATTTATATATATATATATATATATATATATATATATATGTGTGTGTGTGTTTTTAGCTAACAGTTTACAACTGCATTTCCCAAGGCGAAAATTAACCTCCTGGGAATTCTTCGTTCAAGAACTCGATTGATGACTATTTTGAAATAATAATAATAATAATAATAATAATAATAATAATAATAATAATAATAATAATAATAATAATAACAAGAAAAAGAAGAGGAAGAGAGAGGAGAAGAAGAAGAAGAAGACGAAGAAGTGCTATTGCTTGATAACTGTCTCACTCTCACTGTATCACAGCTGAAAGGATACTCATTCATTCTGCGAGAATTCCCTTAATCAATAAAAAGAATTACCTTAAATGGTGAACAAGAAGACATTACGAAGATGTCTTGAGAGTCCCACTTCCTCAAAATATAGTAATGATAAATAAATAAAAAATCTAAGAAATTTCCACTTCCAGATTTTGTCTTAATGTAGCAACGAGTTCTCTGGATAGCGGACACTATCTACCTACCTATCTATCAATCTTTCTATCTATCTTTCATAAGACATCAAATACATAAACCTTCACTCATGGAATAAACGCGTGTATGCATCGCAACTACCGCTGTACGAGACCCACAAGTCTTGAAGAAGAAAAAAAATAAAAGTCTGGCTTATATTTATATTTATGTAGGTGTAGCACGCGTTAATATCCAGTCATTTATCATGCTGTTCCTGTCTAATCGTTTCAATCATTTGCTCATTAACTGGTGTCTCGAACGGTTGCAGAGTAGGTGGGTGTGGGAGCATATGTGCCTCCTAGAATAGCAAAAAGGACAAAAAAAAATGTGCATATATATATATATATATGTATGTATGTATATATATATATAATGAAATAAATTAAAATAAAATCTAGATTAGAGTCGTATTTTCCTCAATGTATAATGTAAAGCTTGTGTGTAGATCTATTCACTTGTAAGATATCCAGCAAACAGCTTGGCTGAAAATTATCGCCAAAGGTTATAGTACAATTACCACAGTTACCAGTCACTGTAATTATCAGTTATATGCATCAGCTGTAAGGCAGCGTGGCAATATGAAACACCTTTCCAAGGATGCTTTTTTGTCAAGTACTTACTGCACACAGGAATGCAGGGCTACATAAATTCCTCAGCTTGCAATGTATCTAAATATGAATCAACAGCTATGGTAGAGGAACACACCACATTAATATTTGGGCTGTGGGCTTCTGTTGTTCCAGTAGATTACCGCAAACCACATCCAGATTGCAAGCAAATTGCTATATGAATGTGCAACAACAACAAAATCACTGACTCGTATCTATATGATTTGGTGTCAACCACAACGCAAATACGTAATCCTTCAGTACAATTCCTGATAACCAGAGAGCAATATAACATGGATCGCCCAAGAGAGCAAAGTGCATGGTCTCGTTTAGCCACAAACAACGCCTCATGACAGCTGATATGTGCCTGCTCGAAAAGCGCTCAGTCGTGTTTTGCTAGAGACCTCCAATTCCAAATGGCCCCTTAGGTCCTGAGTAAACTCGAGAGACATAAATGAAATCCAGGATAAGGTAACGTTTTTCTGAAAGAAGCAATTGCTTTCTTGTAACACTGAAACAGATTATCCTGTACTGTAGCATGATTTGTCCAGTGAGGGTTAGAGATCTTCCAAGTGAATTTTAATATATAACGAAAATAAACGAAAGACAGTCCTTGGGCTACCGAACTGTGTAAGGGTGAGATAGATGATTCCAGTATATTTTGCTATTTGATTATATTCCAGTTAATGCTTGTTCTCATTGTATAATAAATGATGTGTGTGTATGGGTGTATGTGCGATGGCGCTCTTATGTACCTCTTAATTGTCTTGAGATCTTATGTACTTTACATGTGACAGTTACTTTAATAATCATGATGAAGATTTTACGGGAAACAGCATAACTGAAAATCGTTTTGTTTGTAATTCGCCTCAACTTTTTAATGTTAAGACGTATTTTGGATTTGGTCGCTGTAGGAAATTAGGATAACTCTGGTGGAAGTTCATTGTGTGTACATTTTTTATCCGAAAAGGAAACGTACTAATGATAAACGTTGCTACCTATGTAATACCCAGGTAAATGATAAAGGAATGATGACTGCATAGATTAATAAGGTTGGTGTCAAGTGTGTCGAATAAGTAATATAAACGTAGGATGATAAATACTGTTACTGATCGCAATACACCTGCCTTTCGAGGGTGAACAAAAAATGTTCATGAAGGAAATGAATATTGAAGAAATGAATGAATTGATATACCCTGTCAAATACTAAGTTTACGTAATTTCCCCCAGATGCTAATACCTTCCTGTTTCATTTAAAATTGCTTTAGTAAAACCCTTTCAAACTTTCGGATGGGAATCAAAGAACTAGATTTTGTGAGTTTCATTCAACCTCGTATGTTTTTTACGTCAAAAGATGGCATAAATGATCTAATTCAAGCCTTGCAAATATTGAGTGACATGGGAACCCTTGGGGAAATTAAGGATTAGCGAACTGCCTTATGAAATGCACTTAATATCATTCGTGGTCCTAGAACATTCAGTGTCGTGAAATTTGCCGTCATGGTTTCGGGGCAGACAATGAAGTTGATGAAACTGATGTGTAATCACAAATGACACTGAAGAATTTATTATTCGCCGTGATGCTAAATTAGGTAACTGATCTTTGAATATTAGAAAAACAAATCTAGTACTATAATTTGGTTTAATTAGAGATACTGGCACGTTGATTGCATACTTTATTTATTCTAGCATAAATTATATTTTTATAATCAGAATTGAAATATTTATCGTTAATTACAATTGACTGGAAACTGTTATCTTTAATTGGCTATGAGATGAACTCCCTCAGATGAACTGGCAACGAAAACTACAGAATCCCCACAGTGAAATCAGGCCTTTGTCACCGCCTTAATCAGAACTTCCAGCTTCTAATCCCTCCTAGAAGGGCATCACTTCCTCTATCATCGCATGAAGAAGTCAAGGATTCAGTAATACGAGAAATAACACGTACAGACTGATGTGCATGTCCATAGTTACAGGAGTTTTTATAAATGTCACTTTAGAAAGATGTCGTCCATCAAACATAGCCAATCTTCTTTGTACATTAGAGTGCTAAGTAATAAACTTTCTTTTTTGTAAGATTATTTTCTTAACCTACTGTTATGACCCTTGTTGGGCCGGGGTGCAAGTTCTTTTGCACAAGAATAGAGAGGACAGTGATCTTACCTAATAATCCAGATAAATTCAGTCAGCGAGTACACACACACACACACACACACACACACATACTCACATACACAACTGTTTGCCAAGCCAGCCAACAGTTTTTTTTTTCCAAGGACAAATCCCTAAGTAATACTTAGTTTTTCATTAAGTATTCACTGGTTCTCGGTGACTTAAGATTACACACCTTTTGAGATTTATCTTTTTTAGTGCAGTTACACATGAATTTAACGACGAGGCTGTAACAAAACCCATCAATATAACATCGACAGAAGGAAGAATTTATATATACCTATAAATATATATATATATATATATATATAATATATTATATATATATATATATATATATATACGCACATACACACATATATATATGTAATATATCATATATATATATATTATATATATATATATATATATATTATATATATATATAATATACTATATATCATACGTACATATAAATACATACATTACTGCAGTCAACGAGTTAATATTGGCCCCAGATATTTCAGATAACTTATTTCCTTGTTAAATATCTGTAAAGATTCAAATATATATATATATATATATATAATATATATATATATATATATATATATATATATATATATATATATATATATATATATATATATATATATATATATATATATGCACGCAAACACATACATATATACATGCATACATACATAAAGGGCAAATGGCCCCGAGGAATGTGAAACCATAGAGCAATATCGCTCCCCTTTCCTCTGGTAAAGGCGAAAGGTCAAGATCTCCATTATTCAACTTTTCAGGTGGCTGGATACACTTGTTTGTAATCTGATTTCCGCAATAGAAATTATGTGTATACACACACACACACACACACACACACACATATATATATATTATATATATATATATAGATATTATATAATATAGATATCTATATATATGTGTGTGTGTGTGTGTGTGTGTGTGTGTGTGTGTGTATGCATACTATATAAATTTATATTATCAGCTAAAGCCACAGAAAAATCATAGAAAGAAACGACAGCGTACCAGACTTTTTTTTTTGTAAATAACACATCTTAGGGGCCCAAAGTTTGCTTGTGTATGTGTGTGTGTGTGTGTGTCTATGACCTTCCCTTATGGCCTAACTGAGTCACTGAGCACCAGCCAAACTCAATCTTATGCGCACCGTCTCTGTCGTAATTCTCCCGACGGGAAAAATATTCATGAGAACTTGGAGAATTCTACAATCGCTAAATCAGACGGCGAACGTTCGAGTAATACAATTGCATCACTACGAAAGAATACACGGGAGACGTCGTCCTTCAAAGGCCGAAAGGAAGTGTCATACCAGACCGAGAGAGAAAGTTGGACGGACTCCTCCAAACTGACAGGCACCAGTCTATCTCTGTCACCTCTCCAAGTTTTATCGCCCCTGATACGAAGGTGCTATCGCATCGCTTATGTGTGGGTTTGTGTGTGAGCGTATGATTTAATGCTGTACACCTTTTTTTATTTATTTTGCGTCGGCCATTATCGTGACAGTTGATAGTCGAAAAATCCGGACCAGGATGTGATCGGTCACCTGCTGAGGCGAGATTAAATCTGGAAAACTGTTTTTGTCAGATTCATTTATGGGGAAATATTTTTAATCATTGGGGGCAGTTGTTGCTTCTGACGTGTTGAAGGTTCGGACTCAAATGAGAGAGAGAGAGTATTATTTGACAATTTTTGGACATATTTTTTGGAAACTGCAAAAAAAGAGCATTATTTCTCCATACAAATATCAAATAGATGTAATTATTTCTAAATTCCAGCTACTCATAACTACCTAATTAGTATCCCTCACCTCTCATTCCGTCAAGGAGCGTTTTGATCCTCGATGTATCCATATCAAACAATACCTTTCGAACGATAAAAAAATAAAAATAAAAATAAACGCAAACAGCATTCTTCAAGTATGGAGAAGGTGCATTTGTATGCTGCTATTATGGTCAGAGAAAACATGCTCAAATGGAAATACACGCGAATTTGATCCCTTATCGAGAGGCGCTCCAAATTCGGGATGCGAACATATGCATTCCACAACCCTATTACTTTTTTCTCTTGCCTCGGAGGATATTTGTTTATACTTTCTCTTCTGAATTTTCTTGTTTTGATCTCTTTATCCTTCTACTTCTCGTTATTGTTATTATCGGTTGCCTTTCCCACTGGAAAATGTCTTATCATATCTCGACGATTTGGATGCTCTCCTGGACTCTTAGCATTTTACAAAGGGACCGACATGACTGCATCGTAGTCCAGTATTTGTGGAATAAAAAACACACCTGCACCGGCAACACGCAAAGCATACACGCATACATGTGTCATACACAAAAGGGGATAATAGTTCAGAGATGGAGGCGAGATGCATCCGCCCCGCGACCAGCTGGCTATAAAAAACAACAATGAAGAATAAGAATAGAGAGAATGTTGCCTCAGAGATAAGACTCGGAGAATACGTCTTCTTGTCTGCTGCAGCCTTTTCCCTGACGACCTTGTTCTTCTGAACCTGCGCCTGTCACCCTGTCTGTTTGCTCCTTTGACTGCTATTGAAGCCTGTCTGCTCGCGCGCCAATCATCCGCTTTTGACGCTCGATCGTATCGTCTTCTCGTGACGTAACTATTGAAAGCGCCGTCCCCACCCCCTACCCCCGGTCGGTGAGATGCTGATCGAGCGCGCACGCGCGCCACTTCGACAATGAAAGGCGCCCGAGATTTCTTCGACGATACAAAGAAGAGGCAAGACATTCACCTCGAGTTCCTTGACAGTCGCTTGGAGTTCGTGTTTTTTATTCTTTTTTTATTATAAAATTTTTTTTCTCTCGCTCTCTTTTAAGCATTCACAGAGCCTTAGGCTGACATCTAAGTTAATTATATCTGCCTGTCTGTCTCACACACGCACACACACACTTGCACTCTTCAAATATATCTGAAAATTTGCGTTCGTATGAAAAGGAACTAATAAATTATTCGTGGCATTTGCAAAATTAATTTTAATTTTCCCTGCCTTTACAAACACACTCATCCATACACACACAAATACGTATATATATATATATATATATATATATATTATATATATATATATATATATATATATATATATATATATATCTAATAAAAGGAGCCCATAAAATCACCAAAATAGAGAAAAAGTACTATATTTCAGAGACTGCTGTCTCCCTCTTCAGGTAGATGAATGAGAAAAGTTTACAGAAAAGGTGGTATTTATACCAAGAGGTCCATCCACAAACAAGCCATTTTAAGTCACCCCTGCTGATAATCTTCCAATCTTCTTAAGGGTTGGTTGAATGAAGACGTTGTCGATCGTGTCCGAAATCCATCCTCCTTTTGAGATGTTCATTACCTGCCTCTCTTTTATTAAGGCCGATTCCATCATTTTGACTCTTGTACCGGCAGTTGCTGCTATAAATTACACGTGACAAAATTCCAGTTTATTCTATGGTTATGTTCATTTATATGGTTGAAAATAGCCGAGTTTCTGTTGTCCATACTAACTGACCGTTTGTGTTGTATTAATCTCTGGGGAAGGGATTTACCTGTAAATCCGATGTAAGATTGGTCACAGTCCTGGCATTTCGTATACCCCAGAGTCCTTTGGAGATGTCTTTTGTTGGACGTTAATCAGGGATTTGGCTAAGGTGTTTGGGTAAGTAAATACAAAAGGGTTCGATTTTCCGAGGGGGTTGGTTTATTCTCTTAATCGTGTCCAGGTGGGGAATTATTATTTTATTGTTGGGTGTATCTCTTGGTCTTGTCTTTTAGGGGGTCGGTAGAAAATTACGTTAGCTTTGTGAATTGCTTTCTCAATTATATGGTCAGGATATTTAAAGACGAAAGTTGCTTGCGAATTAGTTCAAATTCCTTTTCCAGGAATTCTGGGGAACAAATTCGTAAGGCTCTTAAGAACAAGTTACTAGCTACACCTATTTTGATAGAAATGTCATGATAGCTAAAGTAGTGAATGTATGAAAGTGAGAGAACGTTGGTTTTCTGTATATGGTAAATTTGTATTCTGTCGTATCTCTGATTATTAAAAACATCAAGAAAAGGAATTTTGTTGTCTGTTTCCCATTCAACTTTAAATTTTCAACCATATAAATGAACATAACCATAGAATAAACTGGAATTTGCACCGTGTAATTTATAGCAGCAACTGCCGTACAAGAGTCAAATGATGGAATCGGCCTTAATAAAAGAGAGGCAGGTAATGAACATCTCAAAAGGAGGATGGATTTCGGACACGATCGACAACGTCTTCATTCAACCAACCCTTAAGAAGATTAGAGGAAGATTATCAGCGGGGGTGACTTAAAATGGCTTGTTTGTGGATGGACCTCTTGGTATAAATACCACCAAGGACACTACAATATACAAATGCACAAGCCTGCCAAGAGCAAAAGAGGACTGCACAGGAGAAGAGCTAATGAGCGGCAGCCTATGAAGCAATCAGAAACACTGAGACCATAGGGGCACAAACATACTACACTGATGGCACTGTAGATCCTGAGAATCAAACTACGGGAGCTGCAGTATATTCAAGAAACTTCACAGCCTGCTGGAGGACCTCCAATCACGCCTCCACTATGCAGACAGAGTTAACAGCAATAAGACAGGCACTGCTGTACTCACTGGAGAATGAAGTAGGGCCTGTAATCATCCACACAGACTCAAAGTCCTCAATGCAAGCCCTGCAACAACAGAAAATTAAAGAAAATAAGGCACAGCTGGCTGGAATTAAAACACTGCTACACCAGCACAGCGAAAGAGGAAGACCTGTCACCTTAAACTGGATACCCAGTCACATAGGAATTCCAGGCAATGAGAGGGCTGATGAGCTAGCCAAAAGTACAAAACACATTGACAGAGTGCAAGTACATATACAACCTGCACTGCAACAAGTCAAAAATGCAATGAAACCACTCTGCAAAGAAAAATTGATAAATGACCATCGTGAGTGGGTAGAAAAAGAACTCACCGTCTGCCAGATGGTATAAGAATCGACTGGTCTAGTGCCTCCTCCCATAGACAGGCACACACCAAGAAAACTTGCTGTGATCATCCACAGACTCAGGCTAGGATATAAAGCCTGCTGGGAAATTGTGGAAAACAGTGGTCAGACCATGTGGAACACTGGTCAAGAAGAAACACAGCAACCACTCCTTCACTACCTGCTGGAATGCAGAGAAACAGCACAGCTAAGAGGTGCAGCACAAAATGCAATACCTGCACAAGATGCTGAGCATGCAGCTGCCACAGTCACAAAGACAATCATTGAAAACTTAGAAGAGCATGCCCAGGTGCTCTACAACCTACCTCCACCAAGGTAATCAAACTAATAAAATCAATCACCCTCATCACATCCCCTCACTGTAAGGCTCTATCCACATCATCCACTATCATTCTTTTAAAAAACTTTACCTACAACTAAAATCCTCCCGCAGGGACCCAAGGGAGTAAAGGGTTGGACAACCCCACCTGCACCAGCTTCATCCGATTTTCGAAAGCCTTACACTCATTCAAACTTCTTCTATAATATGACATGATGGCCCTCTCTTACTGACACCATCATCCTTCCCCTGTCCACTCCTATCTCTACAACTAAAGATATTTCCAATTTCAAAAAACTAACCATGTACCTAAAGAATCTTTTCAGATCACCTACGGGCCGAACAAGGGAAAGGCCCGTGCCAACAAGAAGTGTTGGCTTAATACAACAACAACAACAACAACAACAACATAAACTTTACTCATTCATCTACCTGAAGAGGGAGCAGCAGTCTCTGAAATATAGTACTTTTTCTCTATTTTGGTGTTTTTATGGGCTCCTTTTATTAGATGGAACTCTGTTGTTACAGAACATTTTTACCAGTCACATATATATATATATATATATATATATATATATATATATATATATATATATATATTTACATATATATGTATATATTATATATATATATATATATATATATATATATATATATATATATATGCATGTATGTATGTATATGTATGTATGTATGTGTGTGCTACACATACAACGATCGTACGTCTATTTACTGTTTTCCTCCCTAAAAACCTTCCCCGCCCCCTGAGGTAGAACGTGAGTGAAAACGTCTGGTCATGCAAAAGAATTTGGTTATCATGGCAGGGTGAACCGCCTTTACAGACTTGAAGATGAGTAGCCAAAGAAATGCCCCAAAAAATTCCCTAAAAGGAGCTCTGCGCCATGAAATTAAGGTCCCGTGAGCATCTCTCTTAAGGAGAGCCGTGAGATTCAGAGTTTCAGAAACGCTACAGGACTAAGGTAAAGAAACTGTAGATCGTGTTTCTTTTCAGGTAACCGTAGAGGGTTACCTTATTTCCAGATTCTACAGTAAAGAAACTGTAGATCATGTTTCTTCTTCTTTACGCCTTCAAATCTTCAGCTGGAAACCCGTCTCGACAGAGCCAACAGACTACAAATCCAAGGCTTCGTAAGGGAAATCAACCCTCGGAAAGCTAATTTATAGGAAAAGGTAGTAAGTAGATCAATATGAGGGAACAGAAAATAGTACTGATACACCTGAAATTCAGAAGACGTCAGCAGAGAGTAGGAATGAATTATTCAAGCTCCGATTAAATGTTTGGAGATCAGAACTCCACGGCTGCGCCAGAAAAACTCCTAGAACACTGAGTAGTACTGAACCTAATGCTAGAACACAACACTGTTTGCAGCAGTCTGCCTAGAGTTGCAAGCAAAAAACAGCTATGTAACGTAGAGTGCTGAGGATGTCTGTCGCTGTATGAAATTTTCGGCAACAAGCATTGAACTCACTTTACGTCCATAGTACGAGCAAGAATCTTTCTTTTATATCCAAGATTTGCCTCTCAGATGTTGCGGTGGGTTCGCGTCTCCCGCAGGGCGATGAAAAATCACTGACTCTGTATCATGATCTGTTTACTGCTGCAGTGTGGGGTCTGCGGTGGGAGGTTGAAACAAACATTCAAGTCAGTGGCCCTTTTGGGTGTGCTTATTCCATGTGAATAGGTTTCATTTACTGAGATAATGATAATTCATCCGAGATCTCTAATATAAACTTACGAGCGACGAGAATAGATCTCTCTAGCTCCGCGGAGCTTTAAGTTTGCGTGTTGTTCGTCACGCAAATTATGTGGTGTTGTATTACAGGCTGTTAGTGACAAAAGAACATAATCACTCAAATGTTAGTCATTTCTTGTCATTTTCGCAATTGCATCTATGACTTCCGAAACACATCAATCCGATCCACTCCCCCAAAATGCAAAGTGATATCTTTCGCGAAAAGTATATACATCACGTTCTATGTAATATGAACTTTCCCCAGTTTTCGTAACCTCTCTTTTGGTCCCGTACGTGCCAACTCTTCTGCCGCCCCAAAAACGGCTCCCCTTCGGCTTCTCTGATTGTCCCATTATCGCCATCAGAAGTTCCCTTTCCCCGGCCCCAACCCCTCTCTCTCTCTCTCTCTCACTCTGCTAATTTATTCCTCTTTATCTCATCTTGACGTAATTCTTAAAAGCCATTTTCAATTCATCCCCTACTGAACATGAGCGGCAAATATTACCCCTCGTTGTCTCGCCATTAGAGGCAATGTCCAATTTCCTTCTTAATCTTAGCAGCGTCTTGAGCACGAAGGTCCTCATGATCTCTGTCCATTATCACCGAACGACGCAGTTTTGCTTTCTGCAGTTGATCGATCAATTGCAAACTGGGGCTTTTGTTCAATCTCGGCATATGGAAGACTTTAAGTGTGTGAGACAGCTATACAATCAAGACGCGAACGTTAAACAGGATTAAATGGATAAACTGATTCGAATAACGAGAGAGAGAGAGAGAGAGAGAGAGAGAGAGAGAGAGAGCATCACAAACACTTGAAAATCAAATTGCATAATGGAGGCGATATCACAGCACGATTAAAGTAACAGGATGTTTTAGGGCTTATTCAAATTTAAATTGCTCCGTAAATTCCGGTTGACTTCGTGTGAGTTACGCATGCGCGCTGTTTTTCAACATTTCTATTTCGTACGAATCTATGAGTAAGGCTTTCTTGCGTCATCTCGTCCGCTGAATCAAGGATTCTCTAGAGCAGCGGTTTCAACTTTTTTTATTTTAATTTATTTTTTTATTTTTTAGGCTTGTAGTGTACACCCTTTCACCGTATGTGAGAATGTACATTCACCCCATCTTTCCCAAAATTGTCTACGTCAAAAGGTACTTTCCAAATAAAGTGCGACAAAATACTAACACAAACACACAAGCTAGCGGAGCGGAAGCCCAGCGTGACCTATCAGTGCGGACCGATGAGCACTGCGGTTTGTGTGGTCCTAGAGCCCTGCTGATCTTTTCAGCCTTCAGTCAAAAGTATCTCATTTGACTTCTACTTTCTCTCTCCTTTTCCGATCCGGTTTGGATTGGGGTTTCCATTTGATTACGACTAGTATGTAGACTCCCACGACATGTTTCTGTTCTCTGTATTTCACAGACATTTGTGTATACACGTTTACCCGTTTGTAAACTGTTCATATGGAGCTATACTCTACTGCTCTTCTCTAGGCCAATGTTTTAGGATACCAAAATTGAATACATTTCTTTGGTCTTTTTTCTAACTTATCATACTTGACAGCAGTTTATTCTATTATATATAAATATATTATAAATATATACAACGTACATACAAGTGGTTTGTGTTCTTGAGTAATAGAGGTTGACAGTAAAACATTTACTGCGCAATGGCTGGCACAAGTAGCATTAGACTGTACATCATTCAAAGGCAATTTATGGTAGTTTAGCATAGTGAGATAAACAGTTTATCTTTAGTGCTTTAGTTTTGAAGAATATTTTGAAGACCAATGTCGTCATAAGGGAATCTTTCCTTTAACTCTATGTTCTTGAATACCCCACTTTCTTCTGTGTTCCCAGGTAAAAGACTATTGGTATTTTCGTTCTTTCTTTATCACGCATTGCTTTTTTTTTTGTTAGTTCTTACTGCGTGTAGCAGCCGTCTATTTAATTTAGCATGATACAAAACATGAATATGAATGTGTATGAAGCAATTCAAAATGAAAAGCTCAATTTTAATATGCAATAATGAATAATATATAGTAGAATCTTCTCAGCATGAGAGCCATGATGGTGAAGTTCGATAGTCTTACGGGTGACGTACAGCAGGTCTCCTTTTGGATAGTTATAAAAGCAAGATTATAAACGCATAAACATACGTCCACGCTGTTACGCGTTGCATTTATTTCATTCAGCTTAGGGAGATGTGTCAGAATATCTCAGATTTTTCAGGCAAAAAAAATAATTTTAAAGTTGTCCAGTAACAGAGACCAAAACAAACATCGGTTTATTTTGGGTATTCTAAACCCATCAGGTTTTCACGTTCCTTTCTGCCATTTTATTCCTCGCAGGTGTTTTACACGAATCTGATAGTTTTGGTTTTTTTGAAGGAAGAAAATTTCCCCCCTCAAAATTCGTTATGTTTTCGAAAACTTTCTTAGTTTCGAGCCCTCATTCTTTAACATCTGAGTATGAGAATGGAGCTACAATTCCGTATATATATATATATAGATATATATATATATATATATATATATATATATATATATATATACACATGCATACATACATACACACACGCACGCACATACATAGTATATGTATGTGTGTGTATCTGCGTGCTCGCGTGCCTATATATAAGCATTGCTGTAATTTTATCCTGTCTTACTGAAATATCAACATACGCACATATACAATCATAACACAGCATCGTGCCCGAAAACGTGTCAGACCAGCACCAGATTTATTTAACCGTCAACAAACGCCCCTCCATTACCTCGAATGACATAATGTCGTAATAATAACAACACTACGCTAGTCGTCTTCGTTTTTAAACGGTGCACAAGGTTCCGTGCCACGCCGGGGAAAATGTAATTTGCCACTGCGTCGCCGCGCGGGGGTTTCTCGGAACCCATTTTGGGCGTTCGTGAAGGGAGCAGGGACGCGCAATTGCTCTAAACGCCATCCTTGGGGCGGTTAGGGGGGCGGAGGTGTGGGACTGTTTGCTTGCTGCATGGGCGATGGTAAAACCACCTTGTTAAGCCTTGTTTGTGTTTTATCGTTGTAATAGAGCTGCAATTTTATGATTTTTTTTCTCTCTCTCTCTTCTCTCTCGTTGTTCGTGTACGTTTCTCTGTTTTGACTTGTTAAAAAGGGAACTTTTCCTGCTTTGCGGTATAGATATACGAATATATATGTTAATCTTTTGGTGACTACATTCACAGTCTCAAAAGATGACAAGACTTCTCATTATATCTAAATGCTTCGAGTTTTACTTACAGGAGGGTGAGCCAGTCTTGATCTTGTATCATTGGTCATTGCTGTTACGAAGTAGAAAATCTAAAAGATTTAGAATTCTGATGGCGATAAATACTCGAACGTTACCTGAGAAGCAGAAACGTGTCTTCTTTAAAAATTCGGGAAATATCTTCCGAATCTTTCCTTTCCACAGATAGAAATATAGATAGATCAATGAATATGTATAGGTAGATAGGTTATGAGAGAGAGAGAGAGAGAGAGAGAGAGAGAGAGAGAGAGAGAGAGAGAGAGAGAGGTAGCTATAAAAGAAAAAGCGAATGAAACCCATGCATTAAGTCGACAACACTTGCTTGCACCAAGCATTCCTCGAGCGCTTTCCCCAACCTGGATGTTGCACATTATCTCCGGAGGGAACATTTACGAACTTTAGCCCGTGAAGGCATCTTCGGAGGGTTGCCGCAGGTGCAGAGAGAGAGAGAGAGAGAGAGAGAGAGACTCAGTAATGCAGCAAAGTTCTGTATCTTTCACAATACCCCTTTTGTTTTCACACATAGTTGTCACTTCTCGTAACCCGCCCACGCGCCCGCGAATGTTTTTAGCTTTTATTTTTTTTCGGATATAAACCGTAGCAGGTGTTTACGCGTTGCAGACAGAAATTATGTGGGTTTTATTCTCGAAAAAAACACTTGTCTTTTCGTTGTAGAGTGTCTGGGAACCGTTGAGTTGCTTAAAAAAAAAAAGGTACATGCTCAGTGAGAAATGTTTGAAATGTTAGCGTCGGTTCGTGGATGTTACTCTACGCTTTGTTTTGTCAATTTTGTCGTATCAATAACCTTTCAAGGCTATTACGTATCGTACCTAGATTATCAATGAATTAGGAAACAGATGAATTAAACGTTTCAGCAATACCTCCTTAGAAAGGAAAGAAGCTACGTTGACTTTTTCTTCAGCTGCATTCAGTTATCACTGTCCATCTCATTTAGAACAATACCCATAAGAGAGAGAGAGAGAGAGAGAGAGTACAAGATTTGGATAATTATAGGGACTGATATCGATATACATCAAATAATGTCATATTATACTACATTATAAAAAGCTCTTCCTCATGGCAACACAAACAAACGCACCCGCGCAAAACACAAAACACACACACACACACACACACACACACACACATATATATATATATATATATATATATATATATATATATATATATATATATATATATATATGTGTGTGTGTGTGTGTGTGTGTGTGTGTGTGTGTGTGTGCGTGTTACTGTTAAACCTCTTCACATGAATTTATGATCAAAGCTATCTATACTGAAATAGAGTATTGAGCTTTTCGTGTCAGCCATCAAGAGTTCAACACTCGATACCATTCGTATCACACCTGGCGGGGGAAACTGTTAACTGCTATTTCGTGAATTTCCACTCATGGACCGTTCTCCGTCTCCGCTGCATATTCCCCAGCTGTAAACCGAGAACAGGGACATTCCTTGAAAAAAGCCGGACGACATTATCTTAAAAACTAACCATAAAAATCTCCTTGAAAACAATCTCATTATGTTTCCCACATCCCCAACTTTCCTGGTGAATGCTACTTTGAACTAACCTAATCTAACCGAATCTAATTTAACCTAACCTAACCCAACCTTCCTATTGGATACTCCTTTGAATTTACCTAACCTAACCTAGGTGCATAAAAAAAGGAAAAAAAAAAAAAAAAACAGGAGCTGGTACAATTCATGTGTACTCGTACATCTCCGGCATTTGCGTCCCGGCGTCGTAAATACACGGGCAGGACACGGAATGTACGTTAACCGTCGTAAAAGTATTATAATGGACCGACAAATATTGTTCATTCACGTGCCTGATAGACCGAGGGACGACGGAGTTGAGATTAAGGTGGCTGTTGAAGACGCTTCGTTATTTCAAGAATGAACTCGATTAAAGTACTATTAGGATTGCAAGTGCGATGTTAGAGAAGAGGAAGAAGAAGTAGTTTCTTTTTTTTATTTCAAAAAGAAGAAGAAGAAGAAGAAGAAGAAGAAGAAGAGACTGAGACGAATGTATAAATTTAAATTACCATATATTCATAAATGTCGTCAAACCACCATTGAGCAGAGGCATAATTATTCATTAAAAAAATGAAAGTGGAGTGTGAATAAAGTGAAGCACCGATCAAGCTGCTTGACTCTCGTGTTCGTGACAGTATCCCCAAAATCATAGATATATTTATTACTACAAGTCTTGGTTCCAGGTGGGAAATAACTGACAATGTCCTTTTCTTCCGTGGCGGGATTCGAACCCACGCAAGGTAGTAAGATGGAGGTACTTTTAGCCCCCCTATGTTACGAAGAGGCCTTAACGTTTCAGACGTCACCCCTTCGTGCTATTATTATCATTAATAATGCCACTCTTAATATAGTCTCATTATCCTATCTGATTCTCAGTAGTCTGATATCAGTAACGGTATCACATATAGTAATTTAAACAGATATAATAATAATAATAATAATAATAATAATAATAATAATAATAATAATAATAATAATAATAATAATAATAATAATAATGTCCTAGGGGGTCCATAGGGGGTTCACAATAATAAAAATGTTAAAAGTTCTTGTGTAATTTATGAACACTATATAAAAGCTTTCGAACCCATCCTTCCCTGGGTTCATCTTCAGTCCAATAATATAATAATAATAATAATAATAATAATAATAATAATAATAATAATAATAATAATAAGAGGAGGAAGGCGAAGAAATCTAGGAACAGACTAAACGAAAGGAAATGGTTACAACAGACGAGACAGCAAGCAGCGTGAAACACAAATGACGAATATACAAAGCAAAGAGACGCCTGAAAAGAACCCAACTCGAAACCCTCTGTAATCAAATCGATATAGAAGAAGAAGAAGAAGAGAAAAAAGAAAGACGGACCAAACCGGATACTTCAATTACAATAACTCAACTTACGTCAAAGGAGACAACGCGTCATAAATCTCCTCGTTAATAATTGTTTGTGAAGTCCACACCAACACATATATATAAAAAAACCCACTTCGTGTGA
The DNA here is from genome assembly GCF_015104395.2 of Macrobrachium nipponense. Classification (NCBI taxonomy): domain Eukaryota; kingdom Metazoa; phylum Arthropoda; class Malacostraca; order Decapoda; family Palaemonidae; genus Macrobrachium; species Macrobrachium nipponense. The sequence goes on from NC_061099.1 coordinate 6,356,562, forward strand.
CAAACACAAACAAAGATCCGTAAACAAGGGCGTCCGGAAAACAATGGTACCTCATTTCTTTGACAATAAACACAGTCAACCGCAAAACAAAACAAATTAGCATCTGTAAAGTGTGTTGTGTACAGACAGAGAAGGGGAAGGGAAATAATATTATTGTTGCATTCAATTGCTTCTCGTAACCGACGCTTTGTGAAATCACCCTGCATCGACGTCCTGCATGCATTAATCACATGTTTTTGCTTATGAACTTTGCATCTCTGACGCATCTGACAGATCTGGCGATGCACTTGCATAGAAGGTGCGATACTGAATCTTTTAAAGTGACCATTTTACGTCATCTTGATTTGCATCCTGCAACTCTCGACTGATCAGTAGATCGTGTTCTGCGAAAGGTTTTTTTGATAATGAAAATTTGGAATGGTGATTATATTACCGATACGTGAAATATTAAAAATTTAATAAAAGAAATAAATTCTAAGCATTGGTAAATGATCGTTGTGACCTCTTGAAACTGAGCTCCAATAAGTCAGTGAAGGGTTTGTTCTGTATATATAATCTTTTTTTAACAATGACATCTTTCGTGTTAACCATTACTCACGTCTAATTTATCATCTCTCTCTCTCTCTCTCTCTCTCTCTCTATATATATATATATATATATATATATATATATATACACACGCACACACACACACACACACACACACACACACACATATATATATAAGTATAGTGAAGGGTTGTTCTAACTATATAATCTTTTAACAATGAATCCCTTTCATTCCATCCATCACTCATTTCAAGTTTATTTGTGTCTGTCTCTCTCTATATATATATATATATATATATATATATATATATATATGTGTGTGTGTGTGTGTGTGTGTGTATGTTTGTATATATATATACATATCTGTCGACGTTTACTTAACCACGCAATTCAGACCATTGTTTCCACGTCATTCCTGACCACCCCAAATAACGTCTCGGCTCCAGGAGAATCACGCGAACTCTCGTTCCATGGCATGGAGAAATTACGATTATTGAAAGAGATGCAAAAACGGGTTTCCAAAAATAACGCTCCCCCCCCGCCCCTGGGCTTAGGTTAAAATGGGTCAATAACCTCACACGGGGTTAGAATCCTTTCCGGCCAAAAACAGAGAGAGAAGATTGAGAGAGAGAAGAGATGAGCAGAGGAGAGAGAGAGAGAAAGACGGGACTTAAAGATTTTCGTGACCCTGGAAATGTGTTTGTTGATTTTGGAAATGTTTATGTTTATTTGGTTTTGTGTCCATGTTGCGTGTGTGGTTGCAAATGTAATTATTATTTACTTGTCGTTTCGTTTTATGAGTAAAGTGCGTGTTTACTGAAGTATCTAAGCATGCAATGCACTTATGCCAGTCAGTCATGTGGGCTTATAGCATTAAATGCAGATTCGTCTGTAAATACATATACAACTGTTTCCATGCAACATATATATATATATATATATATATATATATATATATATATATATATATATATATATATATATATATATATATATAGTATTATATATATATATACATACATACATATATATATATATATATATATATATATATATATATATATATATCCTTAATGAGCGAACAAGACCAAAATGTCTTAATACTGGTATATAGCAAACCTGCTGTGTTGGTGCAGCAGAGAGAGAGAGAGAGAGAGAGAGAGAGAGAGAGAGAGAAAGGGGACCAGGTTTGGGCGGATTGACGGGCGAGGAAACAGGAATAAGGACGTAGGGGCTGTAAATAGCAGCGGGGGACTAAGATGAACTACTATAGGGGTCTAGGTCCAGGTCTAGGCCAAGGGTAGCGTGCAAAGTCTGTCTCTCTAGAGACCCTGCTCACACGGTGGACAACGTGACGGTCCACGTGCTGCGTTGGCGCCAGTTTGAGGTACCACCACCAAATTTGTAACTCTCTCTTTTTCACTTTTTTTTTTTTTTTTACAGTCACTCTCTCACACTCTATTACTCTTTCTCTCTCAATCTGATTTTTACTCGCTCGCGCTCTCTCTCTCTCACTCTTTTACTCTCTCTCTCTTTTACTTTCTCTCACACACTTTTTTTACTCTCACTCCCTGCTTTACTATCTCTCTCTCTCTCTCACTTTCTATTTCATTCTCTCTGTCTCTTTTTTTTTACTATCACTCCTTTTTTACTATCCCTCCCACTCGTTTTTACTCTCTCTCTCTCTTTCACATACTCTTCTAATAGCTTAGATATGCAATCAGGTATGTATGAATATTTATGGTATTCTGCGTATTATTATTCCCCAGTCGGTACGAATTCACAGGATAAATTCGAAACTGGTCTTTTTTTCTGAAAAGTATCTTAGTGTACATTAAATACTTTTTGAGTCTGATTGCTTATATATGTTAAGTTTGGCTCAAGATGAATTACGATTTTTTTTTTAAATTGATTTCACGTACACATGCATGTACGTGTGTACGTACCTCGGATACCTTGTTACTCACCACTGTAATAAGATACAGACAGGTGGGGCATTTTGCACAGGTGTCCGGCCTTTGGTGCGGTGTATATAGTTTGACATCACACGTGTCCTGCCACAGGTAGAATTCAAATGCTTCTTGAAATACCGATTCCTTTTCATAGCCAGAATTGTGTGATACTTCTGGAGATATGAAAATGATCTTTAAGATACTTCTGTACATTTTACGTAAGTCTAATATTACAAAGAGAAGCTGTGAATCTGAGATATGCAAATGATAAAAAAAAAGAAAAAAAAAAACATGTAAAAATATTACCCTTCGTTTCTCATTTAAAATGGTAATTGGCATTGATAGTACGAGTAGTATTAGCAGTTCTTGTCGTTGTTTATATGCAAGTCAAGATCAAATGGTAGGTAGGGACCTCCGTTCTATGCAATCATCGCTATCTCTGAATCTGTTAAGTAAGCAGATCCAGATCCATTCTCTACCCTGTGTTCGCCTTGCTAACTGTCTCTCTCTCTCTCTCTCTCTCTCTCTCTCTCTCTCTCTCTCTCTCTTGCTCACACTGTCTATAGCTCCCACATACACACACTCTCACACAAATGTGTATGTATATATATATATATATATATATACTATGTTTATCTATATGTGTGTGCGTGCTTTTGTAGTTCGTAAATCAATAAGTAATTGTCTACAGAGGAATATAACGTTCGTCAGGCTTATTTGACATCTAGCCTCTAGAGGTATCCGCTTTAATCATACACATACACACATTATATATATATATATATATATATATATATATATATATATATATATACATATTAAAATAAATCAAAATCAAAATGCAAAAATAACTATAAAAATAAATAGAAACAAATAGAAATCAAACAAGAAAGTCATATATAAATATAGATAGAATAAAAAAAATAACAATTGAAAGCAAAAATGAACATAAATGAATCAAAATAAAAATGATGCACTTATAGTCTCCCCCGACGACTGAATTGCTTTCCCATATATGATGCCACTGTGCCAGTCACCGTTTCATTTGGGGGAGGGGGATGGGGGATGGGGGGAGGAGTATTTAATCAGTAACTGCACCTTCCATGGCAACGAAACCGGTTTCACACACCTAAATTCCCATTCCTCTTCCCTCCTGAGAAACGGCCGCAAGAGAGATGTTAAGACACACACACACACACACACACACACACACACACACACACACAGTGTGTCTGGTTTAGACGTAGCTCAGCAATACAACATTAGATTCGCATTTCCAAGACCTGCGGTTCGACACTGACCTGCTACCACTACCAATCGACCCAGCTATGAAAACCAGTGTCAGGTGTCAAGAGTCCAGTTTTCCCAGAAACTTGTACATCCATCTCGTGCTCTTTCCTTGGCTTGTGTCACAAATCTGCCTTTGAGCGGTATTAAGCAGCCATGGAAACATAGCACAACCATGGTACAAAACCGACTTTCATGCCAAACAAGTCACTCTCTCGTCTGCATATTCTCACGCAATTATTCCCTCTTTTCATAAAACCTTCTGATCGTATGAACTACTATCACAAATCTGTCTCTCAGGAGTATTTAAAACAGCCACGAAAACGTAGCACAGCCTTGCCTTGCTGTAAAACCTGTTGTTACACCAAACCAGACGCTCTCACGTGTGCATATTCTCGCACAATTTTTCCTCTTATTTTAAAAATATCTGATCGTATGAACATGACTTTCTCCTTCATCCATCATATCAAACGTTCTCTCTACATCCTTGTGAGTCACATACAAATCTTTATCTTTAACTTTCAAACTAATTAAATCGCTGGAAAGGTAGCATGTCACCGAAATGCAGTATTGAATTTCATCTATCGACATCGCTTATATGACTGAATTTATAAAGCAAAAAGTGTAAATTGATGCATCGGCGCAGAAATCACAGCCAAATATGGCTGTCAGTCACGGTGGCCATCTCCAAGACTATATCCTTCGATCATCAGATGTCGTCACCGACGCAATCTTGTTAAAAATAAATGGGGGGGAAAATTCGCCCTCTAACTTCCATAGGTGAGAGCAGATTCTCTCTCTAGCTCTCGCTCTTTTCGTCAATATCTACTGAGGATCCCCACCACGCCGGGTGGCGATCCCCATACCCTTCCGCCTTTGGATCTGCGACCGTATCCTAACAGAGAGTAAAATGACTTGCTGTTTTGGGGGCGACATCTTCCCAGCGGTCCGGTGTGATCAGTCAAATCCTCAGATGGATTGCTGAGAGGGATATTTTCACCTTCATTTACTGATTTTTCACTCTATACTTTACTTTACTGACAGTAAATTGCTTCTTATAAAGTGCGATATTGATTTCAAGAAAATCGTAAGAAATTTGCGTCCATAGACGTACACCGTGAATACGTGTGGGTGAAATGACACATGCGTCATTACAAGCTTACATAAATGACTTGTATATAGGAGTAGGTGAAGGTATACACATCTGGTGAGTTTGTGTTCAGCCCTTGTTTCTACTTGACTTGAAATGAAAAATGACAAGGACAGCCTCTCGTATAACACACGCAAGTGACTCGGCATTACGTAGGCGCTTTCCCTCGCAATCAATCAAAACGTCATAAAAGTGACCTTTTCTGCTGTTAGGAACGTTCTTAGAACACATGGAAAATTTTCTCTGTTAAGGCCACAATTTCAAGCTTCTAACTACAATGGCTACTGGGCATATATCCAACTTAACTCAGTGAAAATGAATGACATTTGACACCACCTGCATGATAACTGCGTTCATTTACTCGAGTTCTACTGACCGCTGAAACGGAATGGAATATAGAGTTTAGGCCAGAGGACAAGCACTGGGACCTATGAGGTCATTTCAGCGTTGGAAAGGAAACTGAGAGCAAGTAGGTTAGAAAGGTGCAGCAGTTGCACTATGGAACAATTGTTAGAGAAAGGGTGGATAGCAAGATGGAAGAAAGATATGAATGGAGGTGGTCCAGTAAGAGGAATGAAAGGGCTTGCAGCTAGGGGCCGAAGGACCTTTTAGTGATGCCACAGCGCACCGTGTGAGGTGCAAACTTCGACCAGGGCAATACCAGTGGGGAATAATCTGTATCAGTCAAATCAGGTTCATTCTTGGGAACTACCAGAAATTTTTGAGGCCCCAAGAATAACATAATTTCCGTGCGACCTCCTTAGAGCGGTAAATATCATCAAATTAAAAAGATACTTTTTTTCCCCAATACTGGTAAGAAACCTAAAGACAGACAGGCAGACAGACGCAGGAACAAGCCGAACCGACGGCATAACCTAGTTTGCCAAGGCGGAGGTAGGTGACAGCCGCCGTCTGGGATTCTAGGTCAACTCACGCTCTTGGAAACGGCTCACGAACGTCGATTCAAGAAAAATGGTGGTGCACAGAAGCTCTCGCTCTCTCTCCCTATGTATGAAATTTATGTATGTGTGGATACTCCTCTTTTTATCAGACATTACATGTGAATGTTAATAGTGACGTTGAATTGGGACATAATTGAATTGCATTGAATACAGAATTTAGGCCAAAGGCCAAGCACTGGGTCCGATGAGGTCATTCAGCGCTGAAACAGAAATGGACAGTAAAAGGTTCGACACTTGTAACAGGAAGAAAACGTCGCAGTTGCACTATGAATCAACTGTTAGGAGAGGGTGGAAAGTAAGATGAAAGCCAGATAATATGAAAGGAGGTACAGTAAAAGGAATGAAAAGGATCAGCTAGGGGCCGAACGCACGCTGCAAAGAACCTTAAGTAATACCTACAGTGCGCCACATGAGGTGCACTGTCGGCACTACCCCCCTCCGGGATTGGGACATAACAGCCAAAGAATAATGCAAAAGAATAATTCTTCGCATTTTCTTACCTGTGTCTGTCTAAGGGATTCTAAACCTGTTTTTCTTTTCCCATTTTCTATTGTTATTTAATCAGTTCATAAAGTCATTCATACATTTTTTTTCTTCTTCAGGACTGGGTGTTTATATTTGAATAAAGGAAAAAGGCCACTGTAAAAACCAAGATTTTGTGAGAAAAATTATATATATATATATATATATATATATATATATATATATATATATATATATACGTATATATATGTATATACGCATATAAAAGCAGGAGCTTTCGACCTTCACTAGGGTCCTTTTAAGCTGTACTAAACAGTAATTACATAGTTTTCACAAAGAAACAAAACTTTCAAAAAACGTTTAACTAGCAATTATTATTATCTTTATGATTTTTCAAATGAACCCTATTCATATGAAAAAAAAAGTCCTCAGGGACCACTCACTTAAAATTCAAGCTTCCAAAGAATAATATGGTGTTCATTTGATAGAAGGAACAGAAGGTAATAGGTTATACAGACAGAAGAGATCAGTTATCAACGAAAAGTGATACAGCATCAATAAACATTTTTCTACGCGTCCAAGATAAGTCGCCAAATGATGTTTGCAAGACTTAGTTTAAAGATAAAATTTTTAAATGATCATTTAAAGCGGATCTAATGCTTCTGAATGGAAGCCAAATTTGGAAAAGACAATTTTAAGCTTTGTTTAAGTCCTACTTGTGTCCAAATAACGGTCCTATAATAGGCACTGATGTGGTTGCCAGAGAGAAATATAAAGGACACGTTTTTCGTCGTTATTGAAAATCGAGCTATGCTTCTGGATGTGAAATGCAATTTAGGAGAACATTTTGCGTTTTTCGAAGTCCTACTTGTATCCTAATGATGGTCCTAAGCCCCCATGCACTGGGGCAACTAAGGCCATTCAGCGCCGAAACGGAAATTGACGGTAAAAGGTTTGAAAGGTGTAACAGGAGGAAAACCTCAAAGCAGTTGCACTATGAAACAATTATTAGGAGAGGGTGGACAGTAAGATGGTAAAAGAGAATATGCAAGGAGGTACAGTAAAAGGAATGAAAGTAGCTGCAGCTAGGGGCCGAAGGGACGCTGCAAAGAACCCCCCTACGGGTAAGCCCTGACGTGGCCACCAAAGGGATACCACCTTTTATCTCCGGGCCACTTTAAAGTAAAGAAAAAGTTCTTCATCACAATTAAAATCGACCTATACTTCTGGATGTGAAGCTAAATTTAGAAGGAAAAATCTGACGCGTCTTATGAGTCCCGCTTGTACCCAAATGATGGTCTTAAACCCTGACGTAGTCGCCAAAGGGATACCAGTTCTTATCTCCGGGCAAAATCTTTCTACCCGGCAAGATGAGTCCTGGGCAACAGGTCGCTAGGTATAAACAGGACCCACCGTCTTAGTGGGTCCTGGGTGTAACCGGTATGTTACCGAGCAGTCTGGAAGAACCAACCAGCCTCTTCCAGAATTTATTTATCGGTTACCACTCCGCTCTGGAACGCACTAGACCCAGGATGGAGTGTTTTTGTCAGGCGGGGTGAAGGGCCATTCCAGAGTACCCGGACGTGAACATAGTTGAGGTCAGGCAAAGTCTACTCGTAGGAGTGTTTGGATTGCTAAGAAGTATCTAGTTGCTTCTTATCAAGGTGGAGGTCGTTGGAATTCAATTCTGTACGTGAGGGAGAAGGTCTGCAAAATTTGCATATCATTAGCACTATAATGCTTAGTTACTCTGTAAAGGAAACCGCAAGGAATGAAATAACATTTTCCATGTTTAGTTACCAATGAATACACAATTATTAGTATTATATTATTCAGAAGATAAACCCCTATTCACATGGAACAAGCCTTCGTTAACTTGAAATTCAAACATCCAAAGAATATGGTGTCTATTTGAGAGAAGTTACGAAAGTTAACAGGGAATATACGAGTCTACATTTTAGCAATTTTGTTTATGATTATAAAAAATATTTGAAGACCGGAAAAAACCAGAGAGAATGTAAGGTGGTGTTTGACCATAAACGTTATAAGAGTCAGGAAATACTGAGTCAAGGAGATAATTCGAAAGCTTGGCAATAAAAGAACGAACCTGTCACCAAGACATGCAATCCTAGAATTGCGGAGATCTACCGTGAAAGACTTGCTTATGGTAGTAGCGCCATGTTTCAGAGCGCCAAGATCCCGCTTAACGTAACCTTCTTTTTCTCGTAGTTTTAATTTTCGTTATTTACTGTGCAAAAAAGAAAGAAAATAAAAAAAACCGTCATCTACTGTGCAAAAAAAAAAAAAAATATCGCTATGATTCACGGGTGGCAAGTGATAAAGTGATGTCAAAAAAGAAAAAAAAAGTCACAATTTTGGCTAGGAAAAAAAGTCACCGGAAGAAAAATCACATTAATTTACAATCCTTTGTTTATGTTTTTAAGGTAATCCCCAACGGCCTTGTACTAAGCACACCGCAGAGGTGGATCCATACATATCGGGTTAAAACGCTTGGGGGGTCACTATCTAGGAAAGATTAATGTGACTTTTTTTTACCTGTGACATCTTTTACATGGATTCGATTCACGGACAAGTGTTAGAAGAATTTTAGACTTTTTGTTGAATGTGACACTGAGATCTAATGTATTCTACACAAGTTGTTACATTGCAGTCGTTACATCCTTGTTTTGCATGACTTGGCCAGTGTTGTCATGGCGGGCGGACAGAATAAGAAGGATTTAAAATGTTGAACCATACGTTTATAAACCACAGGTCAGGGCAATTAAGTAGAATTCGTAATTAATGATGGAATAACCCATGTTAAAGCCACGAAGTCATCTACATATTTAATGCCCCTTTTTCTATCACAAATTGCCCAATCCATCTCGAGAATTCAACCAACGCTAAAGGCGAGAGGATGAGAAATTATAACGTACACAAAGTTGTCAGCGTAACGAAACATTATGACAAGACAATAGACGGCTCAGGTACAGAGAAAATGGCCGCTAAAGGCCTCTACCCCATTCCCTGCCACACATCCACACACACACACACACACATGCCAACCATGGCAACAAGAGATCTGCTGCCGGTCTCTGATGTAAACCGGATTCATTTGGGCCTCTTCTCGACGGCCAGGCATTCCCGGATGACAACTGCTTATCCCTTCCCATAATCCCATCCAAGGTTTCGTGTGATACCATCACATTGGGTGTGTTACTGATATATCTTGCAAATTTTAATCAGGCTGAATTCAAAAGGGGACAGTGTACTTGTGTGTAAGTTTGTTTTACCTCCGGCGTCTGTATTTTAGATCGTGCAAATGAAAAAGAGGCTGATGTATGAAATTCATCCAGAGTACTGGCAACGGAAATTTCAAGGTGAACAATTCAGGTGCCATTTCTCTTTTTGTATCTAAACGAGAAATTGTTTTCAAACCTGACATTTTCCTTTGATCATCATCTAATGAATGAATGAAGTAAATCTATGCTCTGTACACTTGACATCTGTAATTGATAATACAGTACGCTTCAAAAATACTTCAAGAATAAGAAAAACATTCGCAAAACTACTGGCATGCACTCCACGTATCCAATTCGTACCTCATTTTAAAGTCTTCAGTAAACCATCTTGGTGTGACATAACCTTGACCCCGAAATTGACTCCATTGACACGAAATAACTAAACCTTGAACGAGAAACCCGGGGGGCGGGGCCTCTCCTTTCCAAGGACCGTTATTTGTTTTCCACCAAATCGAATGACATTCGTTCCCGAGGAATGATCTTGATATCGCGAAAAAAAAAAGACAACAACAACGCGAGAATTCTGAGAGCGATAAAAAGTAATTCCTCGGGACCCTGGGATGACGAAGAGCATCGTAAAATCATGACGAAGCTTCCAAAATCTGTCAGTGGTCGATCCGTCACTGGGAGAAGGCGAGCGACGCATCAAGGTAAGCACAGGATTGATGGATACTGCACCTGTTAATCTTCGTCTTGAAGACACAAATCTCCTTCCTGAGTGTATTGAATGCTAACATATTCATGACCTTTCTTCTTCAAGAACAGATTTACATAATGCGTGTAATAGCTTATACATTTATTCATTTGCTTTGATCCGAATGCAGCCAATGATTGATTGATGACGGATGGGAAGGTTGACTTCAACGGTGTTGTGGCGGCAGGGGAGAGGGGGAGGGGGAGGGAGTTGCCTGATATTATCCGGCTAGGATGTTGTCAAGCTCAACGTCCGCACCTTTCCTGTCCCCCCTCAGATCTTAAAAAACTATTGTGGCTAGAGGGCTGCAAGTCGGTATGTTGATCATCCACCCTCCAATCATCAAACATACCAAATTGCAGCCCTCTAACCCGACTAGTTTTTATCTTATTTAAGGTTCAATTTAGCTATAATCGTGCTTCTGACACCGCTTTAGGTGCCAACAACACAGGCCATGGCTGAAAGTTTAATGGGCCACGGCTGAAATTCACGGGCCGTGGCTGAGAGTTTCATTGGCAGCATTTATCAAAGTCACTACACAAACCTTGGAGTGAGAGCGGGAGAGATGCATGAAATTGTGTTTCAGAAGTGGCAAATGATTCCGTTATATCTATATTTTCAACTACAATTTCTTAGACTACCGATAAATTTATGCAAACCTAATAAGTACAAGACCTATTTTGATGTCGAGTACAATCATTTTTATCAATTTCTTTCTTTTTTTATCATTAAGATAATTACTTAGTGTTGTCGCAACTGGAATTCATTATACTGAAATTAACCAGGATTAGAGTATAATATTAGGTTGATCTGCCATGTAGCATCGGACAGCCTGACATTGAAATAATTCTGATCTAGGAACACTTGGCAACTACACGTAGCAAAGACTTTGGATTCGTGCCCCGCCTACAAGCAAAGTGACAATGATCAGAGTAGCTTTTCATCTGCTATGAATTAGGCTGTAGGATTCTATCGCGTCACCGGAGACCATCTAAAAACATGCGCTCAAACGCAACCGAACAAAGGGACAGAGGTAATTGACTCGACATCTGCTGCACAAAGCCGTGAACACAATTGGAGAAAACGGATCACATACATTCTGGCTATTCCCGTGTTTTAACGGGTCGTTAATTAAAACACCTGCTGCCGCTCTCCTCCTTTGTCCTATACCGAAACCACCTGAGCCCCGGTTGCTTATCGTAGGCGCTTGGTGTTAGAGGCGATCGGTATACGAGTGTGTGTGTGTATATATATATATATATATATATATATATATATATATATATATATATATATATACTATATATACATATATATATTATGTATATTATATATATATATATATATATATATATATAATATAGATATATCTCTATATATATATATATATATAGTTACCGTCGGTGGATCGAGTCCATCAGGTGAGTATCACTTATTAACTATAATAATTACCCTCTAGTATTATTTCCGAGGTAGATGTGAATAGGATATCAATGAAATTTGTAGCTTAATGGTTTCTTATAGAAAATGTCACGGTGATTTTGTAAAATATACATATGTTCACACACACACACACACACACACACACATATATATATATATATATATATATGTATATATATATATATATATATATATATAAGAGAGAGAGAGAGAGAGAGAGAGAAGAGAGAGAGAGAGAGAGAGAGAGCAATGGCATCTTTTTTACCGTCTATATATATATATATATATATATATATATATATATATATATATATATATATATATATATGAGAGAGATATATTGATAGAAAGAGAGAGAGAGAGAGAGAGAGAGAGAGAGAACAATGGCATCTTTCTTTATCGTCTTCCATTCCAGCCAGGATTAAATGATGACCATGCTCCACGTATGGTCAAAGGGGCTATATGCTGATAGCATCAGACATTACGTGTCAGTCACCCACCTACTAAGTCCTTCCCAGAATCCACATTCTTAACCTTGCATGGGATATGGGATACGTGTTCTGTCTAAGTGCGCTTAAATGTACAGTCTATTCATAATATATAGGCGTCTGCATATCTAAGGTACGTACATGTCTCTTCTGGGGGTTAGGTAATATGAAATTTACTCTGTCCCTCTAGGATTCCCATTTTAATGTGACGTTTATTTATAGCCCTTCAGAAAAATTATATATAGTAAAAAACCACTGACTGGTAACAAACACATAATCCGTTACCGCGATGTAAACAAAGCAGTCGACCAATAACCGAGAATATTTACAAAAAATATGGTATGAAGCGTTTCTGATAATGAGATGTCGGTATGTCACTGGATTATCTTGTTGATTGTAAGTCTAAAGTGCAACTGATATGTTTCGATTACTTCACGAGAAATTCGGAAGTAGTTGAAGAGCCTTCTCTTTGCAAGTGTGTGAGGTGGCTCAGCCTGGAAGTTTTCTGCACATGGAGGCTTCCGGTCTAAAGCTGCACACGATTCAGCATTAAAGGATGAATGTGGTCGTATATGATATCGCCTCTCTCTCTCTCTCTCTCTCTCTCTCTCGTCTCTCTCTCTCTCTTCTCTCACTCTCTCTCTCTATATATATATATATAGATATATATATATATAATTACACACATACACACACACACACCAAACACAACACACATATATATATATATAGATAATATATATATATATATATATATATATATATTATGTATATATATAATATATATTTATATATATATAATATACGATATATATATATATATAATACTATGGTATAATTATTTACACACATAAACTATTATAGTAGAGGAGATGCGAGAGAGAAGATAAGGAGGAGAGAGAGGAGGAAGAGAGAGAGAGAGAGAGAGAGAGAGCAGATAGGTCCCCTTCAGGCATCTGAAATCATCAGTTCAAACTCCAGCAGAGCGCGAGGCAAGTTCTTTGAACTTTATTCAGAAAAAAGATTATTTTTCTATTTTCACTCTTCTTATCCCAACCATTCATTTGCAGTCCTTGCCTCTTTGTCCTCACTCCCCTTATCTATATCCCCAACCTTTAGACTTGATGATAACTCATTATCCGAGCTAATCGGGCGAACGAGACAAGGAAAAGGACGTAACGAAATATTCTTATCTCCGGTAATGTAGTTTCCAAAAAATAAATGCATTTACGCCTGACCTCTTTCTCAAGGTTTGTTTACGGAGTGTTCGCTGAAAAGAGGGCTGGGGAGGGTTGGCACGTTGACTGCCATGTGTAAAGATTATCATTATCATTATTCACCTAAACCCCATTCATACGGAACAAGCCCACCAAAGGTGCCACCGAGTTGAAATTTAAGCTTCCAAAGAATATGGTGTTCATTAGAAAGAAGTAACAGATGGTAATAGGAAATACAAGAAGAGATCGTGCTATTGGACAAGAAAAAATATCTTAAATGGATAAATAAACATTTAAGTAAATTAGTAAAATAGGGATATGAGTTGAGGAAAAATTGTTATTGCCGTTTATTAATCTGTCTGCCACCTTCCTCGTCGCCAATTCGTTTCAACAGAATAAAAACAATGCTTTTTTTTATTTTTTAATCGCTATTTGTAGAGCATTTCCATTTCTCATAGTTAAACAGAACGCAACCTTTGATATCTGTATCCTTGGCTAACGAAGACGGGCGGTCTTTCCGCCTTGGAAGCATTTTCTTTACCATCCTTGGCTCGAGCTTCTCTCAAACGGCCAGAGAGAGGTATGGCAAGTGAACGTCGTCGATGCGAGTTTTCCGTTGTGTTATGTTACGTGAAAATGGGTACTTTTATGTTATTGATAAGCGTTTGTTTTAGTGTGGTGTTTTGTGATGATCTAACGACCTCTGATCATGGATTACCCAAATCGCCGAGGATGAGCAATTTTAAAAGTAAGTGTTGCTGGTTGGCGAATTTAACCTGTCGTTTTTTTTTAATCCGTCTTTAATGGAGCTAAACTCGCAAGTTATGAGGTCAAGAAAGGGGGGTTGGGGATTGGTGGGCTTTGCAGACCCGTCTTGATCAGAGTGTAATAGCCTAGCTAGTTACTATGCCATAAGGGAGGTAGGGGTGCCTCTTGTTGGTGGCTTTTGGGCTGGGGCTGTTAACAAAAATTAAAGCTACTGGCCCAATTTAACCTTAACTATAGATTGTTCAAATCGCCTACTTGTACCGTTCATATTTTGTAAAACGCGAATCGAAGTTAGTCTCGATTGGTCGGTTTATCGTAAACTTACTCTGTGGTTATCAAATTGCTAACGATCATCTCGACGATACTGAAGACTGTCTCTATTCTTTCTGGATATTGTGAAAATATGGGTGCCCAAGACGTTTGAAAGTTACTGTCAACTATCTTGGATTTGTCTGCTTTGACTGTGTTTAGGAGTTTAGCAGTCTTAAAAGCTATTATGACTGTGCACTATTTTAGACTGAAAATAGGGTAAACAACCGACTGGACTGGCCAACTCACTGGTCATCAGTCATGAGTTGTTGTTGGTGATAGCAGGAGCTCAAGTATTTTCTCCAAAGTTATAAATTAAGGCCATATTTTAAGATTAAACTGAGGGAAATGAAAAGTGTAGCAAAAGTAGTGCACACTATACCCCATGACGCTTTCGAAATTTTTACTTGCAACTAAAAATGTTTCCAAGATTGACGCCATCTCGATGTTTGCGGAGTCGCTTGTGTCAACAAACTTCCCATTTCCTGTGCTAAATCCGCACACCACTCGTACCTATAGACGCTGGGCACTTTTCATCACAACAATCGTAAACCCGACTTCCAACCAGTACTTTTTTCAGGAAACTTAAGTTTTTGGTAGAAGACGACGAAGCGTGCACTAGATAATTATTTAAATAGTAAAACATGAATATTTTCATATTTATGATTAATTTGAAAATATTCGTTATTGAAAAAGTAACTATTCCTGACTCAAATTTCAGTAATAATTTTTCGGAATTAAAGTTTTTTCAAGTCCTGTATAATGACGTCACATCTTGACTTTCGTACCAGTTGTAAATTGTTATACTCAACTTTCTTGCAGAACAGTTTACCAGTTGTTCTTGCAGATTATCAGCTATTCATGAAATTGTTATAATCGTAATGCACATATCCTATATCTTTATTATTGACTTTTTGGATATATGAAGAAGTTTTACTGCCGGATTACCGCCGTAGTGTGACGCAATCGCTTTCGCTCCCTGGGCCTCTTGTCTGTTTTCGCACCATAAGAAATTAACGGGGCCGAATTTGCAATGACCAGAAAGTCGTTAAAAGAGGAAAGTTAGCATTGAGGAGCATATGTTTTGATTGAGAAAATACAAATTTATACAATAGCTAACTTTTAAAAAAAAATACTTGATTACAAAAATCTTGATTGACAACTAAGCAGCATACCATACCTACTATGGGTTTCAGTGACAGTGCAAGCACGTTTTTTTGGCAATATTTCTGTAACGAATACTCCTATCAGAAAGATTTTGCTATAGTGTATTACACCCAGTGCCATAATTTGTAAGGGTATCGTGAATCACTAATCATAAAGAATAACGACACTTGTCCTTGTACCAAGAGACAAAAACTCCATTATCCAGAAATGGATACGAACACATGAGTAAAAAGCTCCACCTACCCTCTCCCCCACCTCCACCCTCTTCCTTCCTCTCTCTCTCTCTCTCTCTCTCTCTCTCTCTCTCTCTCTCTCTCTCTCTCTCTCTCTCTCTCTCTCTCTGAAAGTTGCTTCAATTTAAACTTATTTTCTATGATTTTTCTATCTATATATATTTTATATATATCTAACGATCCAGTCGTTTGTTAGCTGCCAGTTGACTGATTTATTTATGCATTGATCCGCTCATATCTCTCTGAAAGTTACTTCAGTTTAAACGTATTTCGTACGATTGTTTTCCATTTTAATAATAATTTACATTGGTGGATATATCTAACGATTCACTCGGTTGTTACCTGCCTATTGACTGATATATTTATACACTGATCCACTCGTCTCTCTCTCTCTGTGGTAGTGGTGCCTACCGTAAATGGTTATTAGAGAGAGAGATCTGAATGTATGGTGGAGCAGTAAAACGATACACTATAATTTATGGTAAAGCGACTGTTATACTTGTAGTTGGTTACCTTCTTCGCAATCCTCATGTGGACTCAGGGTATCAGCATTATAGTACTTGTATTACCAAGGTGAAGATATGGCCACCACGGAACTTAACGGTTGCAGAAATTCGTTTGTCACGCAACTTTTAAACTTTTTTTAGCCATGAAAAAGTCGCCAATTGCTTTCAGATTGGTTTGAATAGGTAACTGGTTATAGTTACTTTGTGTTGAAAATAAAAATTGAGCCTTCCTACCGGACATTCATTAGTTAATCCCTTGATTATAGTGATGCACATATAACAGTCGCTTTACCATAAATCATAGTGTCTGTCGTTTTACTGCTCCACCATACATTCACACCTCTCACTCTAATAACCATTTACAGGTAGGTACCACTACCATAGAGAGAGAGAGGATCAGTGCATAAATAAATCAGTCAACTGGCATCTAACAACCAACTGGATCGTTAGATATATACAACAGTGTATATTATTAGATAGATAGATGGATAGAAAACTCATACAAAATAAGTTTAACTGAAACAACTTTCAGGGAGAGAAGGGAAGGTGAGGGAAGGAAGGAGGACAGGGGTGGCAGTGGAGGTAGGGGGAGATGGTAGGTGGAGCTTTTTATTGTTGTGTTCGTATCCATTTCTGGCTAATGGAGTTTTTGCCTCTTGGTACAGGGACAAGTGTCTTTATTCTTTACAATTAGTGATTCACGATACACTTAAAAGTTACGGCACGGGGTGTAATACATTAAACCAAAATCTCGTTCTGATAAGTGTTCGTTACAGTTATTGCCCAATAACGTGCTTGCACTGCCTCTGGAACCCATAGTAGGCACTGTATATATAATATATATATATATATACTTCTCTATATAAAATTATACGGGTATAAATGATAACTCCTCTCTTTTAGCGATTTCATGGGCGATTCAAATCCGGGCCTTTTTATTATGCAAAGTGGCCTAGAAAGTGACCTCGACGTCACGGCCACGGAGAGCCTGGGGACGTAGGCCCCTTGAATAAGAGTGGAGAGATTATAATAATGGTTTGGATAATATTATAAACGAGATAAGAATGGGAAATAGTCTCTTATAGAAATAATAAAATTTTAAAGAAAATATTACATTGACCTTAATGATAATATTAAGGGATTCAGTATTTGCTGGTGCAACAGGAGATTATCAATTTCATTATAATCTATGTATAATTATATATAGATATATATATATATATATATATATATATATTAATATTATATATATATAATATATATATTAATATAATTATATATCTATATATTATATATATATACACACACACATATGTGAGAATCTATGAATTTTGATTCATAATGATATATTGCTTGAATTATAATTTACATTTAATCGTGCATTTTATTTCACATGGAATTCACTTGCCAATTGGTATGTGTTCACCCTCCAAACTGGGTATAAGACTTACACAAAACGTGGAAATTAGTGAAATTAGCCTATTTGAAGTATATATACAAATATTAAAGCAATTTTATCATTATTGCATTACTATGAGAACTAGAGTTCTTGGAAACAGTTAATAAAATGCATCGGCTTATGTGTGAAGCTCCACTAATGTGGCAACGATTTTGCCATTCTTAACATGCAAACATTAAAGGTTACATTTATTTCTGGCATACAGTCATTAAAAAAATAAAAATACTAATATAGACTTAAATCAATGAAAAGTGCTAGCCAAAAAAAAAAAATAATAATAATAAATCCACTAATCCGTAGTCTGCTCCGCGATGGTTTTCGGCAGCCAGATGTACGACACGGTTAGAAACATTTGATTGTATCTACTTGAGAAATATCCGTAATTTTTCGGGGTAATAAGTAAACAATTAAGGGAATAAAGCTTTGCATCTCATAAACCGTGTGTGTACTCGTGTGCTGCCCGTAACTTTGTGTGGAGTGAGCGCTTAGGAACCAGGAACAGCAACGTAGTTAAAGTGCCATTTGGAGTGAATTAAGACCAAAACATGTATAACAACAATCAAATAAGCACTGGAGTTTCAGTTGTGATGGCAGTAAGGATAAAACCACCGATTACAAGGTAAAAATGAATTTCAGTTTAAACCATGACTCCGGTAATAAGTTTCATACTTTCACTGATATAGGCAACAAAATGTTGTTTTATTGTGCTGATTACAACTGCAATCTTCAGTAAAATCAATAAACGTTACATACATACGCTGTTCAAATGAGTGTTGGGAAGGCTGGGAAAGTTGGTGGATTGTCTGTGGCTATGAACTGCAAGTCACGAGGTTGCCGCCATATTTGATGTCAAAACTGCCTTGAAAACATATTTTACGAAGAACTCGCATGCTTATTTTATTTCGTATGGCGCTTTCATATATCACATTGTTGACGAAACTTCAATCTTTTGAATGGTATGTTTAAAGATGTAATTGTATTCTTGTTTCACCAATTAAATAGTGAATAAGGAGTGGTTAACCCATTAAAAATCACCCTCAAGGTCTAACCACAATAGCAAGAATTAGCTAAGTATTGCGATGCATCAAAATCTAACCTACTTCACTTAATTTAGGACACAGGCTTACCTAACGAAGAGCGAATGAAGCCCAGGACCCCTACATAACATGCTTAATAGGCCATAAATCATGTAGCAAAATACAGATATTGAACCTAACCTTGCCTTCCCTAACCTAATCAAAATTGAGGCGCTGCATCCTACCTGACTAGGGATGTTAGGAAAATGTAGTTAATGTGTAAAGCAGATAAACAAAATATATATAGGGTAAAATACCGAATGGCCGGCCTCTACCATAGCGCGACCACCTTCCCGAAAATCGGAAATTATGGCCTTGATTTGTGACTTGGGAGAAAACAGTTGTATATGTACAGAGAGGAAAGTATTAGTCTGAAGTGTTGCTTCGACGGACGCTGGCTCTTGACTAATATCTATCCTGGGTTATAGGACGTGTTCAAGTACTTTTTCGGTTAGGTGGTCGCGCTACGGTAAAGGCCGGTCGTTCGTTATTTTACCCTAATTCAAATATGGTATCAACCTTCTGCCCTAACCTAACTTAGGTATTGATCCTTATTGACTGGATAGCTTGGACGTGTAGGTAGGAGGAGGATTGTAAGTCTATAAAAGTGCCAGCTGAATGCAAGGGGTATCGGAAAAGGGAGGGTCGTACATATTGGGCGTCTCTAGTACTTCAGACTATCAGACTGAGGCAGAAATGTTGTAGATACTATACAGCATTAATCTCTGAGCAGTAAAACGAAAACTAAGCCAATTTTCAACTGCGAACTACTCCATGTCAGCAGAAACGACCTAATGTGGCTAATTGGTTAGAGAATTATGCTTGAAATGTAAGGAAATCTGTTACCACCAATTTATCAAATAAACCTCGTGTTTTTTTCTTTCTTTCCGGAAAGCTGAATGCGGTGTAGGCCAACTGCGTTGCGACTACAGCCTCTATTGCTACCCCTCGGATCAGAAGTGTGACGGTAATATAGATTGCCCGGATGCTTCCGACGAAAAGCATTGCACGTGTGGCGACAGACTGAAGAGACAGTTTCCCAACAGAAGATGCGACGCTTATCCAGACTGTCCTGATTGGTCTGACGAACTAGGATGTTCTCGTAAGTTTTACTGGGATGAAGGTTAATCTCCAGGATTGTACAGGAAGCTTGTATTTAGCCACTTTTGGCAGTTTTTCGTGTGATGAGAATTACTTTTCCTTCATCTGCACAACTGCCAGTTTATAATGGTAACAAAAAAGAGTAAATTAAAAGTAAAGACTTTGTACTGGCTGATATATATTTTATTCTGGAGCTTGGCTTTTAAATTCCAGAGGGGTTTAAAGACGGCATTATCATTATCATCAATGTTTTTACATTTTCATTCAGCAAGCTTTCATATGAAAATCTGTTCTAATAATCTAAACTTTTAGCTGATTAACATTCTTGATAAGAACATTTTTAGAGGTAATCATAGGCCTTATAATTGGTACAAATGAGGTAACTACAGTTTTGTATCCTAAATTTTTGGTATAGCTTGTGAACCAGGAGAAATGAAATGTTTCTTAGTTGGGAAAAAAGACAACCATCACTGTGTACCAGCCGCAAGTATATGCGACGGCATCAAGCAATGTGCAGAGGGAGAAGATGAAGCTCTATGTATACGGTTCACCGAGAATCAGACTGATACTACGGTAAGGAATTAAGTTAAATTTCGTATCACTAAACTACTTCCGTTCTAACAATTATTTCTGTGCAACTGTTGAGATTTTCCTCCCGTTATCTTTCAAACTTACTTTCCTACCTACTCTTTCCTTTCCAGCGCTGAATGACCTCATAGGTTCTCAGTGCATGGCTTTTGGCCGGAACTCCATATTCCATTCCAATAAACGTACTGTGAAATACTGAAACTGGTTGCTTGTTACCAGCATTTAGTAGTCGGGTGTCAAAACTTGAACCGTTGCAAGCTCGATGATTGCACCAGAAATTTTTCTTAAAATAAGTAGAAACTGATCTGTTCTGTTTCAGCCCTTTCTGGGGATACGACGTGAAGGATACCTCCAGGTGAAGAGGCAAGGAAGCTGGTGGCCAGCCTGTGCACAGAGATTTGAAGATTACACAGATTTAGTAAGAGAATACTGTGACGAAATAGTAGGAGAAAGGTAGGTTTTTATTCGCCAAACGATGCATGTGCTGCCAAGGAGGCGGAGCATGTAGTTTTTTTGTTCTCTCGCCTCGTGGGATCGTATGTTTTAAACGTTGCTAACATGATGCTGTAAATTTCATAAGGTTACCAATCAGAACAAAATGCCTATAGGACACTTGCCAGCTTCGTAGGCTTAGCTTGGGCTTCGAGTCTGTGGCCTTGACGTTAAGCCTAGCTTGTGCTTACTCATAGTAGCTGTTTGAAACTGTATATGTAGTCCAATCTATTGTAAATTAAAACTGGGGCATAAAGTGATCATGTTTTGTACTGACTTGCATACGTATATCGTCGGTTTGGAACACTGTGAATAGGCTATCCTTCACAACTGGCAGACGTATATCGTCGGTTTGGAACACTGTGAATAGGCTATCCTTCACAACTGGCAGGTTTTGGGTGCAAATAGGTATGCACTGATGCCAGAAAATTTGTTCTTGATGCAACACCAGGCATAATCTAAGAAGGTAAATGGCGACGAGCCAATTATCCTTAACATGCGTTTGCAGGATTAGAGCATCTCTAACGTTATATAACTGACGGTGATTAATAGAAAGTAATGCGGACAAGAGAACTTGAATACTTCGAGCATACCTACTGTTTGTCTTTATTGGTAATTGTGTAAGTGATATAACTTAACTTTTAGCGAGAAATCATCATGGCTTGACGTGTTCATCGTTGGTGGAAATTTTCAGTATTAAAAACCTGTTTGAATGATGTTTGTTACTCATGTTTGTCCAGATGAGTTTAGTTTTTACGTGTACTTAAATTTTCAATGTCCCCCCTCTGACTTGCTATACTGTAAGATATACATTTTCTTTTTAACAGTTGAAAAAGGAAAACGCGAACTCTCGATAAACTCAACTCGACCTTACGGTAACCCTAAAGTAGTTCGGATACAGGAATATTTGTTAAAAGTAGGTTATTCATTAACTTTGATCAGGGCTAAACGGCGCCCATTTGTCACGTTAACTAGAAGTTGCAGACCATATAGTAAAAAGTTAACCAGGTGCAACAAAGTACTTGAAATTTAATCGACTGCAGATTAAACTTGACATTTATAACTGTGGCGATGGGAAGTTCATAGTAAATAGTGCACTTTAGAAGTAAGCTTCGTTACTGCAGTGTTTAAAACTGGTTTAAAGTAAACTTTTAATTTAAAGTAAACTTTTAATACGTAATTCGGAGTGAGTTGGGAGGGATTGAGCAGTCGTGCACCCCTAGTTATTTTTTTTATTGCATTAATTTGGTCGTTCCTATACTGTTTTGTAATATTGTTCTGAGGTGCAGCGTAGTGTAAGAGTTTTGCATTCTAATCTGTATTTAATAAATACAAATATTGGAGTCTTGACAAACTGACGGCAGAAAGTCTAGTGAAGTAATTTTCTCAATTCGATGGCTTTGGAACGATAAAGAATTTTTAAGTGAAGACTACCATCAAGTAATTGAGACGCGTTTGGAATAAAAAAAGATTTAAACCTGCCAAATAAAAAGACATAGGCCTAGAGGTTTTTTTTGGACATAATTCTTTCTAGGTTTATTTCCATTGGCATGATGAATTACTAAAGTTACATTAGAGGAAATAGTACTTCATATATTCGGAACGAAAACGTACATTGGAAACTTTAAATGGTTAATATCCTACCAAATGGGTAGTTTGATGGTATAGGTGTAGCCTAAGTTACCAAGGTTAATTTTCCGTGAGGCAAGAAGTTTGGATAAAAAAAAACACACAAACACACACGTACGTTCGTTTTTTCAGAGGTTTGTCATCCTGAAAAACTTCTCACCAAATATGACTTTTCGGAATTAAGTTGAGAAACCACATTGGAGAAATGCATGGGCACATGATATTGGTACGGCAGCCGTATCCCGATCGCGGTAGATATTGATACGGCAGTGAATTTGCGCATGCGTCAATTTCAGACATCCTGCCGTACAAATAACATAGTTTGGTGAGGGTACGGAACGGCAGATTCTGTCAGTGGTGCCGTATTGCGCCCTTGACTTGCTGTAGGTACGGCAGTTAGCTGTATAAGTTTACCAGTTTGCTAATCCTACTCTATTATGTGACCAGAGTTCGGCTGTTAGGCGGGACAGTCCCGTTTTTTGAACATCTGTCCCCCTTTTTTTAGTTACCAAAATTTACCCCTCCCCGCCTTTTTGTTTTGCTTTCGTGAATTTTGTCCCGCTTGTTTGTGCTACAAAAGAAAAAAAATAATGGAATAGCGCTGAAATTGCTTAATTTTGCCATTTCACTAGCTGGTAAATTCTATATTCTTCTCACAGCTGCAATACCCAAGGCGGCCCTTTGCAACTGCCGATGCCGGGCAGAAAAAAGGGCCGAGAAAGTCACCAAAGGTGCGATGGTAGTGTGTATAATTATATATAATCCTCTTTGAATATCCTCTTCGGAGTTCTCTTCAGGGCCGATTCAATCGTTCGTGACCTACGTATATACAATTTTTAAAAGTTTGAATCTTCATAGATGTCTATGGCTTTTTTAAGCTCGTTAAAGCCTGAAAACATCTGTTTTTCGGCGAAAACTAATGTATTATTGCGCCATTTTTCTTGCTGTCACTGATATGTCTGCAGCATGCAGCCTGAGACGGTAAACAAAGGTTTGCGCATGCGCAATTCACTGCCGTACCAATATCCAGTTCGTTATGTTAAACATCTCTGCTTTTTCACATAGCCTAAAACTGAGAAATTGGTGGCATAGACGTCACCCTAGAGGCCTACCTACTGCAAAGAATTGTAAATTAGTAAGCGTAAAATATAGAATGTGTCCATACACAAAACATTGACACAACCGGTAACCTATAGCTATAGTAGTACCAATCTATGGTGAGGGTTTTGTGGGGTCGACAGTCATTTACGTGCGTTCCCAACACTTCCATTCTAAGGAAAATTTATGGAATATAGGTCGATGTTATATGCCAAAACTGAAGGGAATTACTCTGAAATATTTGCTAAACATGTTTTTTACGTATACAGTTGTTAATGATCAACATTCTTAAGTTTTTCAATATCATATTTGAGAAACGTGGCAGACATGTTGCCACATCTACAATCTCGATTCTCAGGTCAAGTATCGAAATCTGTATCTGTCAGTCAAGAACAATATACTCTTCGTTAATCTCTTAAGAATGGTCAAATCTTATAAGCTGGGGTCCTTTATGGTGAAGGTAAGGATTAGCGGATGTAAATATAGTTGGCGCTCAAACACGTGTGTGTTTGTGTGTGATTAAATGCTTAAAAGATGTCTGTTATCTGAACTTTTCTATAAATTGAGAAATTTGGGGCCAAGTGAAAAGTTTCATAGCGAAACTAAACGATTTTAATATGGCAAATCTATAGGAACTTACTAAAGAAGCTCTGGATACTGTGACACCAGAAAATTGGGAAAAGGCCGTAAGACATGCCGAGCAATTGCAAGTGGAAGATGCAGCAAAAGATATCTTGATTGATAAATATATTGATTCATTTATTGTAAGTCTTGACTCTTCTGATGAGGAATCTTCTGAGGAGGAGTCCTCTTAAAGCATTCCCCTCTCTCTCTCGTCTTTTTACGCTGTTCTGTACTGTTCTCTTTGAAAACCATTGTCAATGCATGCATCACGAGGTTAAATAGTGTATCATTATTATTCTTATTTATTAGATATACGGTATTTATTACTCGAATGTTTCTAAAATAAAGAAATAATTAATGTACGAAATTTATCATATCCATGATTTCCCTTTAGTTTTCTCTCATGTAGGTTGTTAATAAGTTAATTGAAGAATAAAAAGAACTGTTTCATATATGAAGTTTTAATGCCAATACACTATCTGAATAATGGAAAAATAAATTTATACCAGCGAACCTTTCTAAGACAATTAGAGTGGGCATTCCCCTTTCACCAGACTCTGAAAGGAGGATAATCTGTACAGGACAGAGGTTAAGACCTAAGGGTAAATGTTTCCCTTGGGTTGATTAGTAAGAAATTACAGAGCTTTGACTTTGGGGCCGCTTCTACAAAGAACTCTAAGATATGGCAGCGCGTGTTTTCGCTTTTAGACACGCCCAAACCCTCACCTTAGATTGGTACTACTATAGGCCTAGTAAGTACTACCTGGTCCTACGCGTTTTAAAAGCGAACTGGGCTATGTAATTGTTGTACGGCATTACTTAAACTGGAGGCATAGACGTCACCCTACAGGCCTAACTACTGCAAATAATCGTGAATTAGTCTGATGAAATACAGAACGTGTCTATATATCATTGTAACTTGTTTAAAGCGAGACATTGACAACCGGTAACCTATAGCTCTGTCAAGTAACTACTGCCGAAGCATTTTGAAAGCGAACTAGGCTTTGTTTTACGGTATCACTTGCCATATTAGGTAAATGATGCTCTTTATGTCAAAATTGATCAGTCATAGAAATTTAAAAAAAAATTCGTTACGTTTAACTTCCCTGCCGCACGGACTGCAAAGAACGTAACCGCGGATACGACATCCACCTAGGGATTTGGGCGTCCAGTGTATTTCGCCGTGTTTAGTGCTGGTCCCTGGGGGTTAATTACAGTCGTCCGAATAAATATTAATTAAAATTCTTGTTCAGTAGGTAAAACTGCATAGAAAAAACCCTTACCTGTGTCTGCTGCTCCAGTTTCTCTCGAATTCCCGTATCCTAATCAGCAATCGCAAGTCGCACAGGGTATTATTGTGAAGACAAAAGACGGAAAAAAAAAAAAAAAAAAAAAAAAAAAAAAAAAACACCACCACCAATATAATCAACGTCCGCGGTTCCCGGCCTTTCGAGGAAAACAGCCGGATGGGTCATGTGAGCAGCTGTCGTACTTCTATTTTTTTAATTAAAGTTTCCATAAATACAAGTATAGAATTATATGATAATTATTAATTACAGTTTCCAGATATACAAGTAGAGAATTATATAATAATGCCTGTTATCACGTTGTGGAGCAATTATGGTTTTTCAGTTGACAGTGATCTTTGTTCGATGCTTCTTAAATTAATATGAGACTAATGAACTAAGTTTCTACTTAACAAGAACGACATATATTTTCATCATTGTTATATTGAATTGCATTTTTCTACGAGATTTTTAGTTTTAAAAACTGCAAATCGCACACGATTGCGTTGGCCGCTAGCCAGTAATCTGAAGTTATGTAATAATTACTACCTACTGTTCATAATTTCCTAACAAGCGTTTAACTAAAATGCCAGCGAGATCACTAGAAAAAAGTTATTTACTCATAGCCATTTGGTCTCACTGCCTTGTTTATAGATTCCTTGAGTATTGAAGGTTACTCCTTGAAAGACTGAATAGCCTATGATAGTTTTTCAGATAAGCTCATTAACACTTAATAAATTGTACCTACCTTCAAATCGTAAATTACAGTTTGCTTATTTCAACAATCTGAATTCAAAGCAAATTCAGATATGTTCAGGCAGATCAACGTTGCACCATTTTATATAAATGCCACAGAGCAATCCTCAATCATATGATTGACAAACAAACCGTCTTGTAGTGCTAAATCTGACCTTGTTAATTTAAATGTTATTCAGTATGGAAATTGGCTGTCTGATACTATACGTATAAGGGATAGCTAACAAAAAATATCTCGGGGTCCTTAGTCACGTGTGTATCAACTTGCTCTATATCAGACAATTGGATTAAAGTTAAAAGGTCAAACTATGCATCAAACTAACTGATTAACGAACTCTGTTAAAATGTGTATATTCCTGTGCATAATTGGAATAGTTAACATTTTGTGCCATACTACAGGTGGTATATTGGAGGCTTCGTAATTGTAGGAAATAAACTAGTTAGCATTTAATGAGTTTTGTGAACTGAAGCATTTTGGGCAAGAAAAAGGGTTAAATGCTTTGCTTTGCGATTTCAAAAAGGAAGAGGAAACTATATTTTGGCCTTGGAAGCAAAGCTTAAAGCCCCTATTACACGTATCCGGTTTCCTACGGCCAACCTGGCTTACGGTGCCGTAGGAAAATTCTGGCCTACGGCTAGAGTTATTACACGTATTTGAACGGCCGGTGGCAAGTGGGTGAGTGTGGCACTGTTTGTGGTGGAGGAGTGACATGTCTTCTCTCGACGACAGTCTCGTTGCTATTGCTCTAGCGTGCTGTTTGAAGGTGAAAACAAGAAAAAGGAAGATTTGGTCCAAACATTGGCTGCGTAAACGACAAAAATACTCTCATGTTAACTTAATGAAGGAACTAGCACTAGAAAAAGAAGACTGGTTTAACTACATGTGAATGGATCATGACACATATTTGGAACTCTTAAGTCAGGTATCACCTTTAATAGAAAAAAAGGACACTTGCATGAGAGAAGCAATTAGTCCACATGAGCGTCTTTCAGCCACTTTGAGATTTCTTGCTACAGGAAGAACACACAGCGATCTAAAGTTTACAACAATTATATCGCAGCCTTCTCTCGGTGCAATAATCCCAGAAACATGTGCAGCAATCTACAAATGTTTAGGCCCAAAATATCTGAAGGTAAGTTTATTTTGCACAAATAACTATAATTTCTCGTTTTAGTATGAAACATTCATACCAGGTTAATTAAAAAAAATAAAGAAGTTTCAAACTTTAATCCAGAGTATCCAAGGTTCATAAATGTACGTGTACCTACATTACATTCGGAGAATATCATATGTCTCATAATTGTAATCCGCACAAGAGCTTGCCATGGTGGCGACCTTCCACTGTCAGGTGCAGCCTCAGACTGATGTCATACCATACGGTGAGCAATTACACGCTACGTCCTCAGTCGTGACGTACGACGGCCGTACGGCCCAAACTTTAGTAGTACTGGCGAAAGTTCATCCGGCCCGGCCGGCACGGGGGCTTGAAGCGTGGTTCATACGGCCGATTTGCTATCACGCTCCGGTTTGAACATATGCTAGCGTCGCGACCGACGGCGCCGTAGGAAACCGGATACCTGTAATAGGGGCTTAAGGGCGTGAATGGTTACCCTAGGCTAATCAGACAAATGTCTATTAAGGTTAAAGTAGGGGTTACTCTGCTAGGTGATATTGCTTTGGAAAAATTCTGCAGTTATGAGTAAAAAAGTGCGAAATAAAGCAAAGGTGTGACTGAAATATACAAATTAATGGTTAATGTAGGTCGCATACTTGAGCAGGAATGCCAGTGCTCTGTAATGTTGAAGTGCATAAGCGCTTTGCAGGTGAAGGTAAAGTCGATCAGACCAGTTGGTGGATTCACTTTCACAGATTTGACTGTTTGTGATAGCTTGCAAATGGGACAGTGAGCCATAGGCACAAATTGTCAAAAGCCAATCTTCAAGGAATTCATAGGGTGAAAGGATTTCGTACAGGTAACTGGATATAGATGTGCTTACTATATGATTTGACCATAGCCTGGGCTATATACCTGTATTACCTTTTGATGTGTGGAATGGGTCCATATTTAATGCTCAGATTTAAACTTTGTATGGTCTTTATGGTATTACCATGGCTTGGGGTATTTTCACTTACTCGGGGTGTAAATCTACGAACTTGGTTTTTCTTGTTCTTGGTGGGGGTTATTAAAATTCTATGGTAAAACTAAAAATTTCTGAAAAAGGTGTTTAGAGTAGAGTTAAAAATGCAGTAATTTCAGGATAGGATATTTAATAGTGGTTTATGTATTAGAAAGAATATTTTTAAAAAATTGCGCATGTTAAACAGTATAGAACAATGATTTCTAAAGACAATTATTTGTAAAGAGATATGGCTTATTTTAATTTTTGTTGATTTTAGTATGTTTCCCAGGTAAGGGGGAGGTCGGATCACACTTGTTAATATATAAAAAAATTTCCATTTTTAGCGTAGGTCAATGTACTAGTTCATTTTAATTCCAAAAAAATGTGTATCCAGAAATGTTATATTGGAGTAATAAACTTTTGTCTTTTGCATTGCTAGTCTGCCACGCTATATAAACTTTTCCATTCTTAGTCTGCCATGCTATATAAACATTAATTTTTCCAGGGATGACGAAGACCTTTATAATTTAGTGGTTTTCAAAGGCTCCTCCAAACTTTATGCAGAGATTTCACCCAAGAACGGCAAAGTTAGTTTGAAAGATGGTTGCTTCCAGGAGCTAAGCTTGCATGTATCTTGTGCAGAGCCAAAATGTGTTAGCACATACCAAGGAGCCAGGCCCAGGAGGAATGCAGGTGATCCAAGTTTGTGTTGAATGATACTGTAATTTGATTTTTCAGCACTGGGGAGGAAAACAAATAGGCTTGTAGCTGAATTATTTATTCCTAGATATTCTAGACAGTAGTAGGTAGTGCTATACTGTAATAAGTTGGATGGTTCATACAGTGACAGGCGCTAACTGTTAACATATGGTGTATCAAATTTGACTGTGCCACTGAAGTGAAGACTAAGTATTGACTGGAAAGCTAATCGTAGTTTTTTTATTTCAGGCATGTTTGGAGATTTTAACATTTTCAACAGCACTGACTACTCGAACATTCTGTCTCGTCAGCATCGAGATCACAGTGCTGGTGGCAAGGTTGTTGGTGGCCAGAATTCCTTGCCCGAGGTTTGGCCTTTCCTGGTGGGCATTGTGAAGGAGGTCCAAGGCTTCCTGTGTGGTGGTTCAATCATAAATTCAGAGTGGATTCTCTCGGCTGGTCATTGTTTTGTATCGTAAGTTCACTTGGATCCTTCAGCTTTAAAATTTTGTATGTACTAAATTTAATTGAGATTAATAGAAAGAAAATAGATGCTGACCTGGCACAAGGAATCCTGCTCTCTTGAATTATGATTTGTGTATAGTATATCAGTGTCAGGTTTTGGGAATAAATCAGATAACGAATTTTTGTCTGAACTCCATTTTTCCACTTAAAATTAATCCAGTTACAGCAGTGATTTAATAAATGTACTGTTGTAAACCTTATCATTGATAAGACATACCCTGTGAGTGCTAAATAAGATAGCTCGCTGATCTGGGTAAGCTATTTATAATATAATTGGCAGACAGTCTTCTACAGGCACATACATATATTGAATGACCTTCCCAATTTAGCTAGTATCGGACATCAGATCCCCTTTGGTAGTGCCCTCTAGATCATGTGAAGTAGATTTTAAAAAAATATAGTACTGTAATTGATACATTCAATGCCCACTCCTTGATTTTGATTTCTAGGCATTGAGCTGTTTTCTTTAAAATGTGATGTAATATGTCCCTAATTAATGGGTCTACATCAGGCCATTCATGAATTTCACTTAAAAGTAGCCTATATTGTGAGAAAGGAGGCTAGAGATTGGTATAGATTTTTGAAAGACACGACTAGTGGAGTTTCAGAGGCTCTTGTCACTTGGTGTTGGAGTTGATGTATGCCTGTGAATGGTGTATGCGCAAAAAGGCATGAAAATCTATAAATATAAAAATGTGAAGTTATGGCTAAAGGTAATATTGATAAGCAGTAAGTAGGAATCTATACTGCACCCAAACACACTTGAATTCTGTGGTAACTTTGTACGTATTGGTAGTTCCTCACTGGACGAGTGGTTTTTGTGCTCAGCTGCCAATCCAGTGGTCCGAAGATCGAATCCCGGCTTGGCCAATGCGAGTCAGAGGAATTTATTTCTGGTGATAGAATAGTTCATGTTGGAGGGAAATACTTAAGCATGTACTCATATAGTGTAGCTTATGTTTTATTTTGAGATTCCATGAAGTTATTGAAGTTTTAATAATTTTGTGTAATACTGTACGTATTGCATTAAAATGATAGATGCTAATGTGAATTGTAGATTGGTAAGGATAAGCTTATGAAGAGATCTTGGACAGCAACTGGTAGAAATGTCCGTTAAACACCCCTCCCCACCCCCCATATTTTTTAAGTGGGACAGAATACCTTCTGTTGGGACAATGAAGTATTACTGTACTATGAACATTTTTTCATTTAATCTTAATTTTTTTTTATTCTCGTATTAATTGGAGTCAAAATTGTTTTATTTCAGGTACCAAAACAGATTACATGAGATTCAGGCAGGTATGCTTCGTCAGAATTCTTTTTCGCCATATACCCAAACAGTAAGGATTTCGCATGTTGTTAGACATGAAGACTATGACATTGTACATTTAAACAATGACCTCTCTCTTCTCAAGCTGGAGCAACCATTGCAACTGAATAGGCAAGTTAAGCAACTGGCATGCCATCTTAAGAATAAGGTCTTAAAATTATTTTATTAATACTAGTGGAAAATATAAGATTTAACTGGGGAAGGTTGTTTTAGATTTATGAAGTTAAATTTTCAAATAGTTTATTTTGGTTTATATGATTGGTGCTATGTATATTACTGTTAAATTTTTAGTTTCTTTTTACGTGCATTTAATAGTAAATGTAGTTTTGCAGACTGATGTATGGTGCACCACAAGTATTGGTGGTGTCCATTTAATGTAAGTTTCTGAAACTGTTCTAAACTATCATTGTTTTTTAGATGGGTCCGACCAGTGTGTCTTGCAAAGAACTTCACAATGGAAGGTAAACAATGCACTGTAGCAGGGTGGGGTGCCACCAGGGAAGGTGGACCTCTAGGTGAGTACTGTAGTAAAGAATTGTGAAACTGGATAGTGGTAAGTTTCTCATCCTTTAGTTCTCTTTTCTATAGAGAATTGAAATTTGTAAACGTTTAGATTGATATTGCTGATGGGTTTAAAGTTTTCCCTTAAAGGAGATGATTTACCTTGGCAGCTACCTCAGAGGAGATGATTAGCTCAGGCAGCTAGATGTAGCCTGTTTACCAGTATGAACTTCTATATTGAAGTGTTAATCCCAGGTAATTGTTTTAGGTGTTTAATGGTGGAGCAAAAATTGCATGGCAATAAATTTGGTGTTTTGGAGGAACCTTAATTATATAGTAAACGGTTACAGTAGGTACACTATATGTAATTGTGTAATTAGGGCTGCCAGGTATGTTTGTAATATTAGTTATGTATGATGGTACAGAAAACAGATGTACAGCATTGTCAGATTAACTGAATTAGTTTATATCCCTACATAATGGCAATTTACCAGTATGTAAAAGACTAAACAAACCTTATACGTATATGCATATGCACTTGTCAGACTTCACATAGAGTATGCCATGCCAGTAGTAGTCAATGTTAGTAAGTAGTAGTACCAGCAAGATTAACCAACCTAACCCATTAGTCAAACACACAGGACACCAATATTCTACTACATTGAAATATATAATTTAAGAAATTGCATTAAAGTAACATTTCAAGATATGCTTAAGGTATAATATTTTCAGGTACATATATTTTCAGTCTGATTAACCAAATGTTCAATACATGAAAGTGTCAGAGCTTCCTCATATAAAATATAGCTTTGTTATGGAATGGCTAGCTTGTGAGGCAGTGAATAGTACACACTGGTCAGTTAGAGAATTAATTAGGCGATTTTGTTACCATATACAGTAATACTTTGGGTTACGAACCGATTAGTATACGAATTTTTTAACTTACGAAGTGACGACCTCATTCTGGAATACGAATTTCGCTTGGAATACGAATGCGCGAATTTCCATCATGGGAGGCCGCCTGATTTGTTTACATCGGATGAGCGTGGGATCTGCGAACGCATTTTTTTCGGCCAAAACTTAACGCCTGCTTTGTTTACATCGGATGAGCGTGGGATCTGCAAACGCATTTTTTCGGCCAAAACTTAACGAGGGTCACGTGACTTCCTCCTACGCATCCCTTGACCCTTTTTAAACCATAACTCTTTCAATATCTCGCTGGCGGTAAGATTGAACGCATCTGTCCGTGATACGCTCTCAAATTTGCTTAGTGATTTGCGCACGTGTTGTGTTTCCGTAATAGTGCTTATACATTACTATTACCCAAATACTAAAGACAATGGCTCCCAAGATGACGAAGGCAAGCAGCAAGAAGGAAAGCATAAGAAAGGAGATGATTACAGTCGAAATGGAGAAGGAAATTATCCAAATGCATGATAAAGGCGAGTGCGTGAAAGACATTGCAGCATTCTTCAAGCGGTCGCAATCAACGATCTGCACTATTTTGAAGAAAAAGGAAGAAATTAAAGCCAGTAAAGCATCAAAAGGTGTCACAGTATTGACGAAACAACGGCCTTATATTCTCGACGATGTAGAAAATTTGCTCATAGAAAAATATTTTTTCAAAATTGTGAAAGACAACATAGTGTTGCGTAAGCGTAAAATTAGTGATCGTAGTGAACGGTGCTCTCTAGAGAAAGAACCAGAAAGTCTTCCAGAAGTGTTCACGGAGGGAGATTCCCCCCCAAGCCCTAACCCTCTCCTCCTCACCCTTCCCCTCCTCCCGTCTCCGTCAAGCCAGCAGCCACACTCGCCAAAGGTAAAGTTTCAGGTTTTACTGTGCATGCATATTAAATCTAGTGTTTATATTTAATTTCATTCTTCAATTTTATAATTTTATGTAATTCCTACACGAATTTTCAACCTTAGTGAACAAAAATAAATGGAAAAATATGAATTGAAATGGTTATTCATGGTCGGGTGGAACGCATTATTTGCTTTTTATAACATTCTTATGGGAAAATCCATTTGGGTTACGAATTTTTTAGGTTACGAAGCAGGTTCTGGAACGGATTAAATTCGTAACCCAAGGTATTACTGTACATACACCATTTTATTTAAATAAATTGCATTTTGGGTACATTATGAAATTTCTGCAAAAAGAATAGGTATTGTTTTGATATATCCCACAATGCATTACTGGTAGAATATAAAGTTTGAAAGATATAGTAGTAGTATCCATGTAAACTTATTTCTGTAAAAATCAATTTGCAGCTGATGAGCTTCAGGAGGTTGTTTTGCCAACTATGGGAACCTGCAGAACCTTTTACTCTCATGTCCGTGACAATGAAGTGGTGTGTGCTGGGTATCCAGAAGGCAAGAGAGATTCTTGTCAAGGAGATAGTGGTGGTCCCATGATGTGTAGAGAGTGAGTTCTTTATAAGGTTGTATTTTTATCCCTGGTAAAGATTATGGAATAATGCAGTTTCATAGACAAACCAAAACTCATTTATGAAAGACAAAGTAACAATACTTGAAATAATAAGAGATAAACAGTGGTTATAATCTATTAAAGACTGTCTCCACTTCCCCAGAGAGTTAAGAGCTCTAGGGATGAAATAAAGATGAAAAATATTGCAGAAAGGAAAAGGTAGTCTTGCCAGGATTCCCAGAGTAAGATGTAATACTAGTATATGCATCATGCCAGCATTATTTTAGATGTATTGCAGAAGCTAGTCTCCTATGAAACCTTTCTTTTAAAAGTTAATTCAGGAATATTGCTTTTTAACAAAACTTCAAATGGATTAGTTGTGGCATGCAATCTTGTATGAGATTCAGCTAATATGAGTGAATTGAAAGAAATTTCTCATTACTGCTGTCATTTTAGAGGAGAGATATGGGTCCAAGCTGGAGCAGTTTCATTTGGTTCTGGTTGTGCACGACCCAACTCACCCGGTGTTTATAGCAGAATGACATTTTACAGAGATTGGATCTTTAACACAATTGGTAAGCGAATATCAATTGTGGAGTGTTAATTATAATAAGTAAAGTGTACATGGACTACTTAATGTTTCAACTTTTTAATTAACCAAATAACATTGCTGTTCCAAAATGTAGTATGTTTGAAACAGTTATGGGAAGTTTAGAAGATAACTGCTAATAATTTGTCCATTTTACATAAAAGTTAAAGATGTAGGAGACTGTGTAATATATGATGTGCCCAAGTACTAATTAAAACATAATTGTGATTTACAGTAACAAATACTATGTTGGGGAAAATTAGCATAGGACAGCTGCAACATTTAAGAATACAAAACAGAACACTTGGATAACAAATAATTTTGCATTCTGCAGAGAAAATGCAGAACGCTGCTAACCTTCCACCCACCAACAAAGGACCTCGTAGATCTTGCAAAGGAGCAGAATGTAGGCATTCATTAGGAACATGCTTAACTCTGGATAGGGTGTGTGATGGTAAGGTAAGTTGAGAGCTGCTTGCATTGTTTAGGTTTTATTTAGCTTTCAAGAGCATCATGTAAGGCAACATGAATAATCTTATGTTGTCATGCAGATCAGAATTAAGGGAATGGTATATGTATTGGGGTCTCTTAAATACTTTTATATCATGAGTACACTTTTAGATGTCTTGACAATGGAAAAGTTAAGTATACTGATTGGATTGAATTTTAGTTCATGTAACTTAGTTTAGCTTCTTATAAAGTTTTCAGTAAGGTTCTTAGTTACTTGTTCATATACCTGTATGCTTCCAGTTGATTAAGAGGCCTCAGGTGTCTTGCATAATCATTACAGAAAGGAAATTCAACTAGAATTGTTTGTGTGATGCACTAAGAAAGGACTTAGTAATGGAAAAATTAAATAGTAGTGGAAGGAGAGAATGATCCCAGGATAGTTAATCTTAAAGTAGAAATTGGAATCCATTGTCCTATGAAATTTCCATATTTTCCTGCTAAATTGGCAACCATTTTGGGATCCCTAGCCAGAGTAAATGTTTGGTAATCTTACACATCACTCCTGGTCTGAACAGAGAACAGTGGCTGAACCTGTTCAATTTTGTCATAATGCAGTAAAGTATTAGGTCCTTATGTTAGAGATTATTGAGGTCGCAGTTAGTGATTGTTGAGGTTGCAGTTAATTTTAAAGCTGTTTTTTTCTGTGTCCACAGGTGGACTGCTTGCAAGCCCAAGATGAAGTTGGATGTCATGACAGTTTAACTTTGACAAATACCAAAAGTTCTACACCTGCCACATCTTCTAGTACTACTGCTGCTGCTAGTACTACTACTACTACTACCACTACTACTGCTAGTACTACTACTACTACTACTACTACTACTACTACTAGTACTACTACTACTGCTAATCGGACCACTGCTACTGCTAATCGGACCACTACTACTGCTACAAGCACCACTACTCCGCATTCTACCAATTCTACTGCTTCTACTAATACTAGTAATTCTACTAGTACCACTAAAACTACTAGTAGTACAACCACTACCACCAACACAACACCCAGAACTACTAGAATCACTGGCTCAGCTGGTTTACTTT
The DNA here is from genome assembly GCF_015104395.2 of Macrobrachium nipponense. Classification (NCBI taxonomy): domain Eukaryota; kingdom Metazoa; phylum Arthropoda; class Malacostraca; order Decapoda; family Palaemonidae; genus Macrobrachium; species Macrobrachium nipponense. The sequence goes on from NC_061099.1 coordinate 6,392,928, forward strand.
TTCCTACTAAGCCTTCAACATCCACAGTGTCTAGTACCCCTGCAGGTAAGTGCTTTGATAGTCTACAGTGGCCTAAGGAGACTTTACAACCCTTTTGTGATGACCTTGGGCCTACTTTTAAGGATATGTTTGAAGCAATTAGTGAAAATTTTAGATAATTATTTCCTTAGAGATTGATGCTGATACACACTTCCTTTTTCATATGCAGTGGTCTGGTTCACAGACACTCCATGAATGGTTTGTATTGATAATGCATGCCATGAACAACTTAACCAAGTCTAAGTTGCTACAAACTACCATATGCTGTGTAGGTAACCAAACCTAAGTTGCTACAAACTACCAAATGCTGTGTATGTCTTTTGCCGATCATCTCTATCTTCTACACCTTTTTTACTACATCTCATTCATTGCATGAATCACATGAGACTTGTTTAATTTTTATTTTGAAAGGTAGCCTACAGTCCTCGGCTGTAGATATGCTGCACATTTCCTGGGTATTTGTTCAGTGTGACAATACCTTTATTAGAAATGCTGGTATGTTATGCATTTTGTCCCCCACTTCAGTTGCATACGGTCATGAATCTTATGAATTTAATATCGCAACTAGATCCCAGTTATACAATATCTAGGAATCTCCGTACGTAGGTAGCTTATCAGATATGTATACATACTTGAAATCTTGCAATTAGTATTCTCAGCATTCTGTAAATATTTCCTTGCAATAAGGTTTAAGACCTTCCTTTAACCCAATATATAGTATGTATATATAGGTGAATGCATGGTTGTATTGTCAACATATCACTTGTGTGCATAATTATCACTCTGTCTCAAAATTCATAACTATTTTCATATTTATTTTTGGCACGAGCTTGAATTCTTCCTGAAGCCTTGACTATATTTTTATTCTTTTAACACATTTATTGTTCAACTTGCCTTCATCCCTCTCCATAGCTCTTGATTTGTCAGTCAAAATTGCCAATAGTGTAGAAGGTAAGGGGGTTTCCTCTCTTCTTTCTTTGGCATTAAATCCAGCTCCTTGACATCCTTAGTCATTACATCTAGCACAGTATATCAAGAGCCAGCAGGAAAAATTAAAATCGGCAGTACCTAGCGCTTTTGTGTTTTAATGTTAACGTTGTTTTTAGTAACACTCAGTCTGTAAGAACAATTTTAATAAGGAACTCTCCAAATTTACAAACCGGTTGCATTTACAAAATTCCATGCAGATTTTGATAAAAAATATATTGGTCAAAGTGGCAAACTACTGGCATAAAGATTAAATCAACATAAATATTGTGTACGTGTAGGAAGTACATAGAGTGCTCTCTCTTTTTACATATGAATAATTTTAATCACACAATTAATTGGAACAATTCAAAGGAAATTTTATTTTGTAGAGACATTATTAAAAGAAACATTTTAGAATCTAGTATAATAAAATATAAGTCAAGTAGTGTTTTTAATATTAGCAACGGACAATATAAACTAGATAACTGGCTTACGAAATGTATTGTTGACAACCTCGTAACTATGTAATTGACTGCTTAGTAGTTCCATTTCCATTTGTTGTTGTCCTTTGAGTGTAATTTTAGGCTGCGGACCATTTGCTTCTTGACAAGGGCGTTTGATTGTTCTGTATTTTACTATTTTGTTTTTATGTTTACCTTTGATATTTCGAAGCTATTTTTCATTCTTTTATATTTTGTACCCTGATGAGGTGTATCAAGAATACACGAAAGCGCTAGGTACTGCTGATTTTCATTTTTCCTGCTGGCTCTTGATATACAATCTTCACGTGTTACTTGTGATCGTATAACATCTAGCACAGTATTGAATAAGGCGCTTGGCACTGATCCATGGTGTAGCCTTACCCTGGCCTGGAAGCTGTTGTCATCCCAGCTGTACTTGCAGTGTATCTGTAAGTTTCTGTGCTCTTGGCTAGTTCCTGGCATATTTTTTTGGTGGCTTTCACTCCATAGTGCTTCTGTTTTCTGTTATTTCATTTCGGTATCTGATCTTGAAGGTACTAGTAAAAAAAAAATAATAAATAATCGGAATGCTTCTTGGTTCTTCTGTCAATGATTAGGTTGAGTTGTAATGTAATTTTTCATAATCTTGCACTGAATTTGGCAGAAAGTAGTTTTTCTTCACTGAACACCCTTAATCACAACACATCTATTTACACAAATTAAAATGCATCCAATCATTCAATTTGGATTCTGATAATGGCTTTAAAATACTGTTTTTAGGCTGAACTACTAGATGTGTAATGATTCTAGAATTCCTTATTATTGGCTTTGATAGCCTGCATGTAATTATTCTGTGGTGAATTATGCAATGTGTAGTTATCTAGGAGAAATGAGGATAGAAAATGTGTAGCACTTTTGAAATATTAAAATTAATGTGAGGATTGAATATCATATGAGCACGGAGGTTTAACTGATACTATATTGTTAGTGGGTAATTATGTAGCTTACAATTCCTTTAAATGAAGTCTTTCCTCTTATCAGATGATGAACCTGTTACACCTTTACTTAAAAATCGAGACAATGGTGGATACAATAATAGCTACAGCATCCTTCTCAACTATAAGCCCAAAGGAATTGATTGCCCCAGAGATGACTTTGTTTGTTCGATGTAAGGAAAGATTTGTAAAAGTTTTTGCTTGCATACTGATAGATTTTGTAAATTGTAAGGGATCAGCTTTGTATTTTGATGTGTTTTCAGTCCACTGAGCAAGAGCTCTAGCCTTGTGGAGTAGGCCCAAAGGAGTTGATTTTTTGGGAAAATTACTCCCTGGGAGTTTTAACTGGTGCATGTATAGGGAATTTCAGTACAAAGATTTTAAAGGTAATGCTAATGAATGAATTTAGAATAAATTTAGCAAGAAGCTTGCACTTCTGCTACTACTACTTACCTGATGAAGTTTGACATGATGTCCAGTGCTACTTGACTGGGAATTTGACACTGTCCATTGCTACTTGACTATTGAGCACAAGCCTAATTTTCAGTAGTACAGATTTGCATACTTGACAGGAAGTTTGACAAGATGTCCTGTTCTACTTGGCTATTGAACACAAGCCAAATTTTCAGTAGTACAAATTTGCACAACTTTTAGTGTTTTTAGAACAATGTGATTTGAATCTTAGAAATTAGGTACGTACATGAATTAAGGATTTTGGAGAAAGTGTTAATATTTGAAACCATAATGTGTAAAACTAACTTTAAGAAAACTAATATTTAGACTACAAATGCTCTACATATGTAACATTGAAGAGTTAATTACCTTATGTCTATTTTTCTTCAGAATGTCTGGCTACTTGTAAATCCAAATATCTACTAGAAGGATTGATAGATCTTGTGCTAAAGTATTCTATCTTTGTAGAAATGGACTGGTGATCTGTGATAGTTTAGGGTTTTGTTCAAGGTTTATGTAATATGATCATTTTTTAGTAGTGTGTGTGTGGTATTTCAGTATTTTTAAAACTAATTGTGTTATCTGGCTTGTGCCATTAACTTCAGTTTGGTAATTGGCTATAGCAGCCGTTTATATATGACTTGTAAATGTACAGTACAGTACAGTATTAGTAAATGGTCATACATTTTGTCTTGTTTTACAGTGTGCCGCAATGTATATCTTGGGATTCTGTTTGTGATGGAGTGAAAAACTGCACTGATGGCACGGATGAAATAGGATGCACATGCTTAGATAGGCTGCTGAAATTTAGGAGTGACTTTAACTGTGATGGATATTATGATTGCTTCGACCTAAGTGATGAATTTTGCAGTAAGTGAAAATAATTTAGCTGTAGCAGTTAAGATATTCTAGAGTTGGGCGCTTCAGTTTTTAAACTCTGAAAATTACTTTATTGTTTATGCCCAACAGTGTATATGGGGGTTTTAAGTTTTTGTGGCAAATTTTCTCTAAACCCAGTTGGTGGGAAATAATGGCCATAAAAAATTGGCATTTTTTTTGTGCCAACGGATTTACATAAAAGTATTGGCCTTGTCCATGCTTAGGCATTAGGGTTTTTGTAAAACAAAGGCTGCTATATACCAAGATGTTGAAATTAGGCATATTCATAAAGATATCAAGTTTTATATTTAATACCTATAAAAAATGAAAGTTTCCTTGCTTTCACATTTTTATGGGAACCAGTAGAGAGTATGGAATACACAAGGAAACTAGATTACATAATTCGCTTTTGCTTTATATGGTCAAGGCGCCCTTTTTCATTAAATACACACTGTTGAAACTTAAGTAGCTACTTTTTTCTTCAGATCACTGTGGAGACCAGTTCTTGTCTCCCCAGAGTCGGATGTGTGTGCCTAAGAGTGCAGTTTGCGATGCTGAGAAAGACAGCATCTACGGGGAGGATGAAATACATTGTTGTAAGTGTACTTTTTAAAGTTTTTACTGTTTTATATCTCCTGGAATCAAAATTTTAATAGGGTTCGATATCATCCCACTTCACCTCAGAGGGTACTGTTCATGCAAATGTGGTTCCATTCTGGTTTTTTTCAGTGTGCGCAGTACCACATTATAGTAGTGTTGATAATTTTTATGATAATTTACCCTCCAATCTTTACTAAACCTTTTAACACAACTTCAATTGCCGTTTTCTCTGTGCAATTTTGTTCAAGAGGGGGAATTAACTAACTTCAGAATTATGTATTCAGAATATGAAGAAGCTAGAAATATACTAGTAAGTATTTTGGATTCCTGTCAATTAAAACTATTAAAGTTGCCTAAATAATCATTTTAATTTATTGCTCGGCTGAGAAATTTTGATGTATATCTTGGAAGTTTAGGAGGAAGCTGAAACATTAATACATACATGTAACGTTGCTTGCCCTTGTTGCATAAATTAGGAATTTTATTTTTATAGGGAATCATTAACATGAACGGGTTTTAGTTTTCTGTTCATCCACACTTTTTCTGTGCCCCCTCACATCTTAAAAACTACTGAGGCTATAGGGCAGCAAATTGGTATGTTGATTATCCACCCTTGAATCTTCAGTCATACCAGATTGCAGCTTTCTAGCCGCAGTAGTTATTTTAAGCTAAAAGTTAGGCATGATCATTCATCTTGCATTGGTATAGGTGCCAACAACACAGGCCACCACTGGCTGTGGCTGAGTGTTTCTTACAGCATTGTGCTGTACAGAAAACTTGGTTGCGCTGAAAAAACCAGTGCATTTTTTTACTAACTTGTTCTGGTAGAACCAACCTGATTCCTAGAACTTACAGATAACAAGTGTTGATCTTTTCAGTGGGCCTGTTAAGTAAACCTGGCAAATTGGTGTTTAACAAGTTTGGTAACCTGGAATCCAATCCAGGTGGTTACTTGGTTTTACGCACTGGACTAGATTGGGAAGTAGTGTGTGCTGATGATATCAAGAAAGAGATTGGAGGTGAAATTTGTGCTTATTTAGGATACAGGTAAGATATTTATTTGCTTTGAAATTGGTTAATGTAAAGTTCCATTGGTTAATGAAAGTTTACATTGTGGCTTTCTTCAGGCTGAAATCTTTTGTTGGTTTTGGTTTTTCCTTTACTGGGATGTATGTCATGAAATCTCTTAACTCGTTCATATCCACTTCGTTTTGAGCACTGTCCCCCCAGAGATCCGAGGTATCTGGGAGCGCTCGACAGTGCAAAAAAATTATTATATAGAAAATTCTGCGAAAATATAAATTTTATGCCAACAACTTTCATTTTCTGTCCTTTTTTTTTCTAAATGTTAGTATTGTATGGTGGAATAGTCAGAATAAGAGTCCCAGCTCTCTAAATACGAAAAAATGTGAGTTATTTAATTTAACAAAAAAACAAAAAAGCTTTACTTATTTTTATATTTTTGTTCGTAACCCAAAAACTATGAAAGTCAGGCGAAAGAATTTTTTTATGAGAAAGCCAATAAAATTCTCTAAGTATTGACATACAAATCAATGGAAAACTAATAAGTCTAGCCGGTGAAAAAATTGATAGAAAAGAGAGTAAGAAACCGCGCAGTACCGGGATTTGAGCATGCGCAGTACAGAAACTACTTTGCTGGCGTATTGATACCCGAGATACACGGTCCAAGGTATGATCTAGCCTGTGGAAATCACTACTTATCCGAAAATGAAAAAAAAAATGCCCCTACCCCACGCACGAAAAATTTAGGTAAATTTTACGTACCGTTACGTCAGTTGGATAGATAAGGGATAGAGTATTTTTACGTATTACGTCAGTTGGACATGAAAGGGTTAATACACTATATTCACTTTTGTTCATGACACTTACCTGTCAGATATATATATACGTTTATATATAGCTGTATTCGCCGAAGTCAGACAAAATTTCAAAACACCCCTCATACGCAGTGGTCGGCCAGGTGGTTAGTACCCATTCCCGCCGCTGGGAGGTGGGTGTCAGGAACCATTCCTGCCGCTGGGAGGCGGGTGTCGGGAACCATTCCCATCTTCTATTCAGATTTTCTGTCGCCGGTGCTGTAAACAACTGTTTCCAGTACCACCGCCTAGGATTATGGATAAACTTTGTTCACTTGAGTATTTGATTGTCTCTTGGTTTTTTGGACTTTGCTCAGTGGATTGGCATACGCAATTGTGGTTTTGATTGAATTTGGTTTTGGATTTCTTTAAATATGTCTGGATCTAGTTCTACTAGTTTTAGAGTGTGTAGCGTGCTAGAATGTAAAGTCCTCCTGAACGTGGAACTTCTCTGTCTAATGAGACTCGTGTGCAGTTGCGTCAACAATTGTCGTCTTTCTTCGCAAGGAGAGAAGAGGAGCACCAACTTCGTAGAAAGGATCTTTGGCTTCCTGTTAAAAGATTGAAGCAACCTTTGTCGACTTCTTCTCGTTCTTCAGCCTCCCCTTCGTCATCGTCTTCTGGATTCTTCAGACTCAACCATGAACACGCAAGTGCTTCCGGGGAGAGTGTTTCCAGAAGCGGGGGGGCGTAACAGAAGCGTTAGTTGTCGCACAGGCGGCCCTCGCTTTTGTCAGGAGGTTGAGAACGTTCAAGAGAAGCTTCGTGAAGACGTTCACCAAGCTTCTGCAGATCATAGTACGCATCAAGATCAACATGCTCCTCTTGTAATGAAGAAACCTCTAGATCCTGCCGAGCGTAGAGTTTTTCACCTGGAAGGGGAAGAAGGTCCTTTTAAGGACTCCCTTTCGACACAACGCCTTTCACGTCATGACTATCATGATTATCCGGCTCGATCAACTAGACGTTTCTATCAGGAGAGCGCCTACCAACGCCCGAAGTATCAGGACGTTCGAAAAGGTTTTAGGATTCCTTTCCTTCAAAGAGACAAACGTTTAGAGTATGATTATGTTCTTACCCCTCAAGAAAGAGAATTGGTACATAAATATCGACAAGATGCTCATGGTTTAGAGTATGAGAGCTCTCGTCTCTCGAAAGGAAGTCGTAAGACTCACCAGGACGTTCGGGAGGACGCCCCGATGCAAGCTAAATGAGCGTAGTTTGAAAGACGCTCTATGTCCCTCGGAGCAAGTCCCGCTTCAGGACGCTTTTGAGGACGCTTCTTTACTTGATAAGCGTCATTCATTCGGGTCAAAGTTTTTACCAGGACGTTCAGGAAGAAGCTTTGGATAAAGCGGTTCGTCTTATAGACAATAAAGCGCACCGAGATCGACAACTTACGTTGGGAGACGTGTGACTTTCTGCGAGTCCTAATTCTCGCTACCTTAGCAAGGACGCTCTGGATGACACTAGACGCCCTACTATTCGCGAAGTGCAACCTAAATCGGACTTTTCTGCCTTTCAGAAAGATGGGCGTACTCGACTGCGAGGAGCTAGACGGTTGAAGAGCCTTTTCCCCTAATTGCTTCGAATTTCGCCTTTACAAGGAAGTATTAAGATTTCAAAGGAAACAACAAAGCATTCGCCCATTACCTCGTCTATCCCTCCAGCGGATAGAGAGCCCCCCTTTACGAACAGGGCCTCAAGGTTTAATGGCTTCTTGTTCGGCTAAAGAACCTTCTGCCCGTCAAGATCAAGGAGAGTCTTCTAGCGATGCTCGTCCTGCGGAGGAGGAAGAGCCTTCAGAAGCATCTACGGATTATAGCACGTTAACACGCTTACTGAAAGACTTGTTTAAGGACAAGTTCCAGGCACCAGTTCCTCTTTCCCCGCCTTCGCAACTATCCTCATCTAAGACTAGGAAAGCTCCTGGATTTGTTAGGATGGCTTCTTCGCTCTCTACTAAGAGAGCGTTCAAAAGAATGAATGACTGGATGGAATCAAGGAAGACAAAAGGAAAGACTTCCTTTGCTCTTCCTTTAGCTAAGCTAAATGGGAGAGCCGGTATATGGTATGAGACTGGAGAAGAAACAGGATTGAGGCTACCTTCGTCTGCACAAGGTGACTTCTCAAACCTGGTGCCTCAAACCTGGTTGAGGCACCGAGGAGATCTTGCCTGTCCTCGGCTAAGGTTTCATGGACTATGCCCGAAATAGATCACCATCTAAAAGGATTATACAGGACGCTGGAAGTATTTAACTTCCTAGACTGGTGCTTAGGAGTTTTAGGTCTGCAGTCTTTAGAGCCTGGAATCAATGTCGCTAGAAGAATTATAGAGCGTCCTGTCATGTAGGGACAAAGCAGTGAGGGATGGCTCAGATGAGCTGGCAGCCCACTTTACTACGGGGATATTAAAGAAACTAGCGCTTTTCTGCAGTTTTACTGCTAAATCAGTTTCCCCGGCACAGAAAGCAGATTTACTATTCGCCCCCTTTTCTTCTCTTCTTTTTCCAGAAAACATGGTAAAAGATTTATCTGTGAACCTTAAGGAGAAAGTGACACAGGATTTGCTGTCTAAATCATCTAGACGTCCTACGGCGCAATCTTCTTCTCGAGTAACTCAGTGCCGAAGAAGAATTTTAAGCCCTTTCGTGGCAGAGCGCCCTCAAGAGCTTCTACTCGAGGAAGAGCCTTTGCTAGAGGCAGAACCCCCGCAAAACCCAGGGGGAAGAAATGACGACCTTGCCCTTCAGGCACCGGTGGGAGGGAGACTCACTCTCTTCGCAGAGGCTTGGAGAGCAAGGGGGACGGACACCTGGTCCCTCGAGATTATAGAGAAGGGATACAAGATTCCCTTCCTCTCCATACCTCCTTTGAGCACGAAGCCCATAGACCTGTCGCCATCGTATCAGCCACAGAAGCAACAGATTCTCCTCGAACTACTAGATCAGATGATCGAGAAGAGAGCTGTAGAACGAGTACTCTCTACGGATTCCCCAGGCTTCTACAACAGGTTATTCCTGGTTCCGAAGCAGTCTGGGGGATGGAGGCCTGTCCTAGATGTCAGCAGACTGAACCTTTTTGTGAAGAAAGTAAGTTTCAAAATGGAAACATCAGTCTGTCCTGGGAGCCTTGAGACCAGGGGACTGGATGGTGTCATTGGATCTCCAAGACGCCTACTTCCATGTCCCCATCCATCCTCGGTCCAGGAAGTTCCTCAGGTTCATTTTGAGAGGACAGGTCTTCCAGTTCAGAGGTCTATGCTTCGGACTGAGCACAGCTCCCATGATTTTCACTCTTCTTATGCGGAACGTGGCAGTGGCTTCATCTTTCGAAGATAAGAGTCTTCTTCTACCACCTAGATGACTGGCTCATACGGTCGTCGTCAAGAGCAAGGTGTCTGAAGGACCTTCAGACTACGTTACAGTTGACGAAGGCCTTAGGCCTCCTGGTCAATTCCGAAAAGTCCCATCTGACCCCGACACAGTCCATCGTGTATCTGGGGATTCAGATGGATTCAGTGGCTTTTCAGGCTTTTCAGTCGCTAGAACGTCAGCGGAAAGGCTTAGAAAAAGTGTCAACCTTCTTGGAGAAAGAAACATGCTCGGCAAAGGAATGGACGAGTCTGCTGGGGACCATTTCATCGCTGGAGAAGTTTTTCTCTAGGGAGGCTGCACCTCAGGCCGCTAGTTTTTCTTAGCAGAAAACTGGCAAGTTTGGAGCCATAGTGTTATTTACAGATGCGTCCATGACAGGCTGGGGAGCAACTCTGGGAAAGGAGATGTCAGGCCTCTGGAGAGAGGAACAGAGGCCTTGGCACATCAACCTCAAGGAGTTGGAGGCAATTTGCTTGGCCCTTCTAGCCTTCCAGGGATGAGTCATAGGCAGAGTTGTCCAGATCAACTCGGACAGCACCACGGCCCTTTCTTATATCAAGAAACAGGGAGGGACGCACTCTCGATCTCTTCAAAATAGCGAGAGAAATCCTGTTATGGACGGAAGAGAGAAACATAACTCTCCTGACAAGATTTGTTTCAGGAGCCCAAAATGTCTGGGCGGACCTTCTAAGCCGTCGGAATCAATTGATTGCAACAGAATGGACTCTGCACCTAGAGGTCTGCCAAGAGTTATGGACACTCTGGGGACGACCATTAGTGGACTTCTTTGCGACTTCGAAAACGAAGAGACTTCCTCTTTACTGTTCTCCTATCATCGACCCGGAAGCAGTAGCTGTAGACGCCATGCTATGGGATTGGACAGGGATGGATGTATACGTCTTTCCCGTTCAAACTCCTGGGAGAGGTAACCAGGAAGTTAGCAGCTTCGGAAGGAACACGGATGAGACTGGTCGCCCCATTCTGGCCGGCAAGCGATTGGTTCACAGAGGTCATATCCCTGCTGGTGGACTTTCCAAGAACCCTACCAGTAAGAATCGATTTTCTCAAACAGCCCCACTTCAAGAGGTATCACCAAAATCTGTTCGCTCTGAGTCTGACTGCATTCAGACTATCAAGAATTTGGCAAGAGCGAGAGGTTTTTCAAAGGCAGTGGCAAAAGCTATTGCCACCGCGAGAAGAGCTTCCTCTCGATCTGTTTACCAGTTGAAGTGGGCTGTCTTTAGAAGATGGTGTAGGAAGGAAGGCATTTCCTCCTCCAAGACCCCTGCGAGCCAATCGCTGATTTCCTTTTCCATCTAAGGAATGTAGACAAGCTTGCAGTATCAACAATTAGAGGATACAAGAGTATGCTATCAACAGTCTTCCGCCATAGGGGCCTAGATTTGACTAACGATAGGGATCTTCACGATCTTCTGAGATCCTTCGAAACTTCAAAAAGTTCCACAGGTTAAGACTCCTTCATGGAACTTAGACATAGTTCTGAAGTTTTTAAAGGCGAGCCCCTTCGAACCTTTGCACGCGGCCTCGCTAAAGGACTTAACGAGAAAGGCCCTCTTCCTAACCACCCTAGCCACAGCAAAAAGGGTGAGTGAGGTTCAAGCCATTAGCAAAAATGTAGGATTTAGGGGACACAATGCAGTCTGTTCCTTGAGTTCTTCCTTTTAAGCTAAAAACGAGAATCCGTCCAATCCCTGGCCCAAGAGCTTTGATATCAAGGGATTAGCAGGGATCATTGGTCAAGAGCCAGAGTGTCCTGTGCCCTGTCAGGCTCTTAAAATTATATCTGGATAGAACAAAACAAAGTAGAGGTCAGTTGGACAATCTATGGTGTTCCGTGAAAAGGCCTGATTTACCGATGTCTAAGAAAGTCTTAGCGTTCTTTTTGAGGAGCACCATCAGGGAGGCCCATTCGTCCTGCCCAGATGGTGATCTGAAACTTCTGAAAGTCAATGCTCATGAAGTTAGAGCTGTCGCAACTTCAATGGCATTTCAGAAGAATATGGTGCTCAGGGAAATTGTGAGCACCACCTTTTGGCGAAGCAACTCTGTGTTCGCTTCACACTACCTCAGGGATGTGAAAGGGACATATGAGAACTGCTTTTTGCTTGGACCATACATATCAGCAGATTCAGTTTTGGGTACAGGAAGCAGCACGAATCCTATCCTTTAGAAAATGGATAGGTGTGCTTTTGTATTATGGTTATTGGTTTTTTGGTTGTAGGGTCGACTGCTAGAGGCAGACTTCCCTTCATTTAGACTTGGTTTCGGGGACTAACTTTACTAGGCTAGGTCAGGTGGTGGTTTTTTCTTTGCATTGTTGCCCTTAGAGTATGGTCAATATGGTCTAGACACATTGTGGTCACGACCCCGTTGTCAGATCTAGAACTCGCCAGCTATACAGGTCACATCCTTGCTGGAGAGACTAGTAAAGCAAAAGCAGACTTGGGTGACAGTAATCACGAAGTCAGCTATGCTAACAGGTAAGGAACCAAGATGTCTATCATTTGCATGTGAAATGTTTCCCAAAATCCTTTTATTGTCCCTCCCCACCTCCAATGGTGGGAATCGGCTATATATATAATCTGACGGGTAAGTGTCATGAACAAAATATTATGATACAATAATGTTTGTTCATACTTACCTGGCAGATATATATATCTATAAAAGTACCCGCCCAACCTCCCCTCGGGGACAGTGGCATTAGAAAATCTGAATAGAAGATGGGAATGGTTCCTGACACCCGCCTCCCAGCGGCGGGAATGGGTACTAGCCACCTGGCCAACCACTGCGTGTGCCGGGAGTTTTGAAATTCGGTCAGACTTCGGAGAATACAGCTATATGTATATATATCTGCCAGGTAAGTATGAACAAACTTTATTGTATCATAACATCATTTTTGCTTTCATTTCAAAGTCCTATCTTAATCTAGAGAATTTTTCAATGATTTTCTGGGCCGCCTTAGTAGTAATTTACTTCTTTACTATACCTCTTAAAACTGCTTTTTCATTCCACTTGATATTTGTACATATCAGTCTTGGGAAACTCTGTACATCTCTTGGAAAGTTTCTCATTTGAAATATAATTTTCCTATCCAACCCGGACAAACATTTCATATCGGGTAGCTATACATCAAGTTTTTTTTTATATATCACTATCAAGGCCTATCCATTCACCACAACATTATCCTCCTCCTTTCTTCCTTGGTATTTTACATATGATTGAAAATTTACTTTTGCTAGTTTTATATCATTGACAATTACATTCACTACTTGATTGCTTAAAAATGAAATTCCTCAGATGAGCATCCCAAAGGTCACTATACTGAGAGGCTTGGTTTCCATTTGAGTTATTCACAACTTTAGTTTTGCTAAAGTTTATTTCAAACCTGTTCTATTTTAATCTTCAATATTTTGAACACTAAGATGGCCTCTAAAATTGCTGTTGATACCCAGTCATCTACTTACATAACATGTGGCAGTTCCGAAGGGGCTACTCTGCACTCAATGTAGTTTCTAAAGTTGCAGTTGTTAATAATTAAGGAGTTTTTTTATCCTTGAAGCAACAGTTTTCTTTATTTATTGTACACTTATTACAATTTAAGTTTGTCATTAGATTTCAGATATAGGGCAGTGATTTGCTCAGTGATAATTTCAATTATCCTCATATGATTCCCATCAAATTTTTTCATTAACTGCCAAATCCCCTATCAATATCTACAGAGATTTCATTATATTTATTTTTGCCTCATCCACGACTTTTGGGTGTTAAAGTTACCTAATCTTCTGTATTGTGTGTTAATGTGCATCTTCCATTATTCCCATATGCAAGTTAACTGCAATTCTTTTCCCTTATTCTCCTTTATCCATTTTCCATATGTTCTGGTCAGCTTATTTAATACTTCTAGATTTTAGCTATAAAGTAGCCATAAATAAAGCATATACTGTACGTACACCATCCTCTCCACAGCTATCACATAAGATACGATTCATTACCTTGTGAACTTAGTACAGCTATGCATAGTTTCCACAATGTATAATGGTAGTTAAGTGCTTTTGTACTGAAAAATGTTTGTGAAATTTGTTGTTAATAATCTATTTTGCAGTCAACTTGTTAATGTGACATACAAGGGATTGCCTGTGGCAGTTGAAGGAATATGCACTGTTGCTAACAATCCTTTCAAAGATAAAACTAAATTCTGTTTTGCAGTCAACTTGTTAATGTGACATACAAGACATTGCCTACAGTGGTTGAAAGAATATATCCAGATGCTAATAATCCTTTCAAGGATAAAACAAAACCCTCTGGATCCAGGAACTTCAATTTCAATAGGAGCATAGATGAATTCTTGCCTCAAAGAGGAACATTACAAAGGACAAAGACTGCAAGTGGTAAAATTAGTAAGAGAAGTCCATATATTGAAGCCACAAAAAGTAGACATGATCCACTTAATTTTATGAGAGAACTGAGACGTTCAGTAAGGAGGAGGAGAGCTAAGAGAGAAACTTGCAAACAGGTGAGAAATTTTTTTCTAAATGCAAGACCTGAATATTTGTTTGTGCGTATGTGAATTTAATATTTTTGTTGCTGTTATGAATTAAAAATTTTATGAATGTATTGTGTACTATGTTCTCAGGCATACCTGCAATGCAGTGAGGAGTCATGCGGAAAGGCACCTTTATATTTTTATGAAAGCATTACTCCTGTATGGATGCCTGGTGGAACCCCGTGGGCTGGTAGTGTTTATGTTGATGGACAATATCGCTGTGGATCAACCCTAGTCCGTCCTGATTGGGTCATAACTTCTCTTTTCTGCATGTTTGGTGCGGAGTGAGTAAATAACTTTTTGTTTTTGGTCTGGTCTGAAGGGCTGTTTAAAGAAAGACTCCATACCATTTCCCACACTTCCTGATTAAGATTAATAGCTTTCTGTATCTGAGAATTAGAAGTCTCAAGAACTAGAATTTCTTCTTGGTCTATAAGGGTGTAACTTGTAATCCTCTGCATTTATCTACAATTTATTCATGTACTCCTTTAATTATGAAGTTGGTTAAAAGAAACTTAAATTTAATCTTTCCTTGGTAAAAATCTTAAAAAAATGACTGGTCTGTAGTCAAGTATATCTTAGTTTAACCAGGTCACCGAGCTGATTAACAGCTCTCTTAGGGCTGGCCCGAAGGTTTAGATATTTCTACGTTGCTTGGAACCAATTGGGCACTTAGGAACAGGACCTACAGCTTATTGTGGGATCCAAACGACATTATATCAAGAAATTAATTTCTAATTGCCAGAAACACCTTCCTCTAATTCTTTGTTGGCAGTGGGGAGCATCGATTTCGAGACTACCAGATCGGTAAGCGAGCGTGTAAACCACTCCTCCAATGAGGAACCAAGATTTTATTATTATGGCATCACTGTAATCTTCAGCAGGTGTGGGTAACAAACTTGGGATTTGTTGAATCCACCTTAGTAACTTGTCAATTACTATACGTAGTTTGTATCTTATTGTGGAATTTAGCACAAGTTTGTTTTATTGTAGTGTTTCTGGTATCTTTATTATGAGTAAGAGCTCTCCCTCTGGTTACCTGCAATTGACTGTAGATATGTTGCATGTTGTCATTCACACTGTCTACTGCCCATTGGATCACTAGTATGCTTCAGTTTTATGTACAAATTGAAATTTTTGTGGATCAACTAATGCCATAGTAATCAATGCGGCCACTTATCCAAGGCACTGAAACCAGCACATATAGTTATCAATGCGGCCACTTATCCAAGGCACTGAAACCAGCACACACAGTTATATACAATTAAAACTGTAGTTATGCAGTCAAAACAATGGTGATTTCACAACTTTAGATGTCCCCTACTGGGTTGGGGTTCTTGAATTAAGGGTAGATTGTGAAGAAAATTTTAAAATGCTTGCAACTGGTAAAGCTAGTTGGAGAGCTGCCAAAAAATTGATTGCAGAAGTCCTGGGGAAAGTCATCTGAAGATGTTCTTGGTTACAGTATCATATGTTGCAGTCTTGTCATCAGCATTCTTTCCTTGTGTGTTTGGAGAATCCCCCATGCCCATACTATCATTTATATACTATTAATATGTAGTAATAGATGTTATTCCTCCAGTATCTAGAATTTCTTGCCATGCGCTCACTCAGGTGGATTCTTCAGATATGGTTATATGACAGTAGTTCTTAAGGAGTCTTCAGTGTTAGATGCCAGAGGGGAGACCTTAAATCGCAGGCCCCGTTATGCATGGCTGGCAGTTCATTGTGCTAGTAGTAATGATTGCACACTCCCTGATGGAGTAAAGATTATTCAACATGTCTAAAGTTGGAGTAAAGATTATTCAACATGTCTAAAGTTGGAGTTCAGATTATTCAACATGTCTGAAGGTTTGCATTAAAAATGTAACTACTATCTTTAAATAATTTTATTGAAGTTTTCCAAGGAGTGTGGTTGTAGAATCATTTATTGAAGATGTTATGACTTGGCTATTTTTTTTACTGGTCATATTAGCAGTAGGTTTTAAAAAAATTAGACTAGGTTGAATTTAAAAAGTTTTTATAAGAAATATTGCTTAAATGAATGAAGATTTTCCCTAATTGACACAATTTCCTTATCAGCCTGGCAGTTAACATTGTGACTGTAGTGATGGGTTCTTGGCGTAGTATTGGAACTCCAACTCGCCTTTGGGGTGCACACGAGTATGAAAGGCAGGTTGCATTTATGGAAAACGTAAGGGGAACAGACATTCTGGTAATGCATCTTAAGGAAAGGATGCCCAGAACACCATATATAAATCATCTCTGCCTTCCTATAAGGTGAGTTTGAGTTTTCTTGTGCATTTTTAAGAATTTCTTTAATTGTAATTGTCATAAACATTACAATTTGAGTTTTAGAATTCTGAAATATGATTATAATGTTATGGTAGAAGTCCTCAAGTTTCAATATAAGTACCAGGTAACTTTGCAGTCTACAATTACCCGCGCTCCACAGTTGTGATGGAAGATAAACACTTTCATAAAGATCAGTAGGTCTTAACGAACTTCTGTGGTTTCAATCTGTTCATTTTATAAATTTTTATGTATAATAAAAGTACTGTTGTAATATTACTTGATATAAGGCCCTTTGTTAAATTTTAATGTATAAGAAAAGTATTGTTGTAATATTACTTGTTAATAAAAAGCCCTTTTGTTTTCTAAGTTACCTTCACTAAACTTTTCTCACAAAGTGACCCTATATTTTAAAAGGTAACTGTTGCCCATTATGTACTTTTATGCAACTTTGCTCATATGTATAACACTTTTACTATTCTGGTCAATTGACCAATGGCTTTTACAGTGGCTGTAGTGAACTGTAGATCCATTTTAACAAGATTTCCCTAAGTCTGACAGTTTTATCTCCTCTTTTAGGAACATAAATTTTCATTGCCGTGACCTTCACCTTCACAGTACCTACAAACTTAACTTAGTTGAATGAATGCAATTTATATTTTTGCCATATATTTCATGGAATTAATTTGTAGAAACAAACTTTAGTGTTATGTGGGTCACGGGGTTGTCATTGGAGTTATGTTTTATAGGTGGTTTTATGGCACTTGGTTAACAACAATGTTAACCAGAATTTTGGCATCAGTAGCAGTTTATTGGCATATTTATTGGCATCTGTAAGCACTTTATCGATGTCTGTAAGCTGTTAATTTGTTTGTTATTGCAGTCTGTAAGAGGTTAATGGTGCCGATAAGCAGTTTATTGGCATTTAGAACATTGTGAACGCCATTTATTATTGTAATTAAATATAGCTGATTTTCAGTTATAAGCAATTTAGAGTTAGTGGTGCTTTTCTGCAAATGCAACCCTTACCGTTAACCATGGGCTGCTTGTAATTTGATAATGAAATAAGAGTTCTATCTTGAGTACTTCACTTGTGTATTTTCTGCACTTTGCTATTTCAGTGTGTTGACCTTTCAATTCAGTCTGCTATGCCATCCTTTATCAATACTAAAGTTTGAGTGTAGTAATATTTTGTGATCTTGAGTTTTGTTTTTATACAATATTAAGCTTCCTTCCCATTGGTTTCATACTATGTATTTAACTATAAGAAGCTTGTTTATACTTGAAGATCATATTCAACATTTAGTTTTATATACAGGCTAACTTTTGCTGTACTATATCAAAGCAAATTCCATATTTGCTGACATAGAAAGTGCATTGGTATTTTAAATGCACCTCAAGTTTTGGGGTATAACTTGGAAAAAAATTATTTTAACCTAGATATTTACAGCTCTCCTTCCTTTGGTTATTTTGAAGGGGTGTACCTGCAGGTATTACAGCTGATGAGAAAATAAAACTGTATATAAACACATATATATACTGCATATTGCTGATACCACTTCAACCACTCCAACTCCCTATTTTTTTGGTTGAGGCACTGAATAGTTGAATGTGGCCTAGTGTTTGGGGGTATTTGTATTGCAAATTTTTTCATTCATTCAAATGACCAAGGCAGCAGCTTTATAGTGGTGCAGTGGGGTATATACTCAGGAATATTTTACCTGTATGATCTGGTAAGCTGTAAAAGTTAAAATTAAAGTTGAAAATAGTAAATCTCCTAAGGTTAGTCATTAAGTAATTGATTTCTTTGATGCTGATGACTGTTGAAAGTTCATTGGCTATATGCAGACGTTCATTAGCTATATACACTTTTGTCTACGATTATAAACCTGTGGGGAACAGATTTTAGAATTAAACTAAATTTTTGTTATTTATTGGCACCAGACAAGCTAATGTAGAAAGATCTAGGGGACAAAGGTTCCCTAAGTTTATTTTAATCAATGAACTGGTTTAAGTAAAAGCAGAATTGCAGTAGAGAAATTAGAATAAGTGAATGCATGTTCAAATGATACATTGCAAAGCAAAGGTTATATTAAGTACATAGCTTCTAAAATGGCTTGTGAGATTGAAATTACATCATTGAAAGTATTAAGTGAAGTATGTCATTTGAAACCCAGAAAAATGTTAAGAGAAGTAGTGCGCTACTGCCCTTCTGATTGATATGTCAGGGGGCATTTTAAGTTTGTGTTGATTATTGGATTTTCATCAATGATTTGCATTTTAACAGTGTGAGAAGACTTAGATTTTAATTTGCTAATGTGATTGTCAACATTTTTTCAGTGACATAAAAGCTGATGAGAAGGTAACTTGTGTGATTGCTGGGCCCTCAGAAAAGCACTCTCGAATAAATTTAGGCATACATTTTTATTTATCTTCAGACTGTTCAAGCAATGAACTTTGCCCAAAATACCTCAATGAATCAGATATACCATGTATGGTAAGTCTTTGTTTCATGTTCCTTGTACAGATCCTTCCGAAAGTTAATTTTAATGTTGATACGTAATACAAACCTTCGGTCCTTTAACAATAGGAAGGTACTTAGCGGCAGCTGAACCAGTTGTGAGCTTCGAACAAGGGGGTTTGGTAGTTAACTACTTGTCCGGCAGTTAGCAGTAAGCTCGACTGCGAGGAGAGGAGTCACTTTGCTTTCGGCCGCGCTAGTGGATGGACTGCTGCTCTTCGTGTGTCTGCCTGCTTCTGTCGTATGCTTGGTTTGCTTCACTGCGTGAAGACTTTTCGCTTTTCCTTTTACGTGTGTGCTATTGCAAGGATAAAAGAAAGTGCGTGTGTCTTTTTGTATTCATTTTGCTGTGGATATGGAACTACAAGAGCCAGAGAAACCCCCTCGCCCCCCCATCAACTGCAGATTGTGACCTGGTGTTGGGGGGCCGTGTGTGTGGGGCCTTCCGCTCATCTGTAGAGGTTGATCCTCATGATTTTTGTACTCTATGTAGAGGGCGAGAATGCTCTCGCACCAAGACATGTGATACTTGTATTTTTTGGTCGGAGGAGCAGTGGGAACGCTATGGGGGGAGTAAGAAGAAGAGCAAGCCGGCCAAGGAGTCGTCGGAGGGGTCTCCGGCTACGCCCTTGGTTATGGACAAGTCTTCCTCTTTTCTCCCTCTATCTCAGCTCCCTTGTATGGCTCCTTCCCCCCTTCGGGGAAGGTTTCTCACTCCCTCTCCTCTCTCGATCAGTCGAGCGTGGAGGAGGGGGAGAGATTCCCAGACATCCAGTTGTACTCGGGGTCCTCCATTTGCTCGGGCTGGGAACTGTCTCCCCCTCCCCCACCCACTAATCTACCCAACTTTTCCTCCCTCAGACTTGCTGGCCACGGGGGATGATCTCGGACGGGCCTGGTACTCGCTGGGGCTGCAAGGGACACAGACGGTCCAGGGGCTGCTGAGTCACCTGGCGAGAGGGGCCATGCCAGTAACGCTGCTCCGCCACACCTGGTGTACGCTCGGCACGTAGCCACGGTGACCCTGACATCCGCTGTGCAGGCACCGCTGCCGGAGGTTTCGATGCCCGCTGCTACGCCGCCACCTGGGTTTGCCGCTCCTGCTGCAGCCCTGGACTTCCGGTGTCCCAAGAGCTCTCCTCTAGACCTGCCTCCTGTGCAGAGGATGCTGCTGGTTCCTGCCCCGCTTCCTGTTCCTGAGTATGCTGCCGCTACAGCCCTGGTACCAGTTCCTGCCGCAGTCGTTCCTGCCCGTGGTGTTGCTGTTCCCACCCCAGGTCCTTCCAGACAGGTGCACTCGGGCCCTGTTGCTTCGGCAACTGCCCCGGCTCCATCCTGGATGGAAGACCTGACGGTGGTGCTGAGGAAGCTGACGAAGAGGAAGTAGAGGAGGAGGAGGAAGGTGTCGTCTTCGTCGTCTTCATCATCGTCGCCTGCTGCCGCTTCGCCTTTTAACTTCTAAGGCCCCAAAGCCAAAGAAGGAGGTTGCTTCCTCCCCACTAAGAAGGCTCGTGCTGAGACTTCTAAGGGTCCGCCCCACTCCGGTGGGACGTGGGATGGTTGGGACTTTAGTCGGTCCTCCTGTTCCTTCGGGAATGGGGCCCGTCTCTCCTTCCACAAGGAAGAAGACGACTGGGACCGGAGTGTCGGCTAACACCGGCACCTCCTCTCCTGGCGCCAGAGGTTCTGCCTCAGCGCCAGGTACCGTCTCGGCCTCTCGTTCGCGAGTCACCGTGTGTACGGTCACCTGCGGGTGACCGGACAGCCAAGACCTAGGCATCCAAGTCCTCTTGGCGCCAGGATCCAGGCACGGGGCGAAAGACTGGTGGGGGTCGCTCAGGCGACTCTCACCAGACCAGCGATCGCTCTCGCGGCGACGCGTTGGTACCCAGGGTTGACGCGACGGTCCCAGACTGCTTGCGGGCTGAGGCGAGGAAGCTGTCCCCTCGGTCGCCTGAACCAGCCTCGGCTGGTGCAAGTGGCGTGAAGCACAGTGAGGACAGGCCTCGCTCCCACCGCGACAGCGGACTCTGCAGGTCCCCTGACCGCCGCTCCTACCGGGACCGGGCAGAGAGGGAGACCAGGTGCAGCTCTTCTGACGCTTGGGACTGTCGCTGCTCTCCTTGGGAGAGCCGCTCGACCAGGCCTACAGCCCGATCGCCACCGCGGGTTGGCGATCGCCTGCAGCCCCCTCAGCACACCGGCTCTGCTGGTGGGCGCGCGGGAGCGTCAGGTCTGCCTCTCTGATCCCTTCAACTTCCTCGGGCTTTACCAGGAAGAGCGAGGCGATCAGGAGCGATCGTGAGGGGCGCGCTTCTCGCGATCCCGCCACAACGCCCTACGAACCTGGCATGGTCCTCGGACCAACCAGATCGTATGCGCAAGTGGCAGGAGGAGACCAGGAGGGGTCTGTCGTGGTTCCTGCTGTGGAAGGAGTAGGGTCTCGGGAGGCATTCTCGTTGGACGGGCTTGACGGTATGTCTCAACAGGATGCAGTCACTCCCGAGATCCAGAGGTGGTTCGCGGAGGTAATTGCGCCGATTCGTCAGCACAACGACCTCGGAGAAGGATTGCCGCTCCCACCTACCGAACCCACATCGGGCTTGGAGACGTTCTGGGAACCTAGAAGGAACCCATGACGGCAGTGGGTCCACTGCGATCAGCCTTGGCTGACCGCATACTAGTCCAAGTGGACGCTCTCGTCTCCAGACAGGAGGGTTTGCTTTGGTCCGGTAGGTCTGCTAAGCTCCTTCCTCCACCTCTACCGCAACAGAGGCACTTCTACGTGCCTTCAGAGGACCCTCTGCCGCCCAAACAGGTGAACCCGGAGCTAGCCAGGCTAACTCCGGGGGTCTCTCTGCCGCAGCTCCTGTTGGAGAACCTTTGGTTCTTGCAGCAGGAGGCACTTGCCTTGGAATCTACCGCAATGTCAGCATTCCAAGCAGTCTCTTGGTTCGACCTGTGGTTCCTCAGTGTCGAAAACCGCGGCCTCCTTGGGGAACATCACTCGTGAAGGGGACCCGGCTTTCGTGAGACTGCCAGTCTGGGGGTAGGGCCATTGCCTACCTGGCCCACCAGATGGCTAACCTGTGGCCCAACCTGGTTCTCCGGCGTAGAGAGACTGTTCTCACCCGAGTGACCAGGGCGGCCGGGCGTGAGGCGGCTCTGGGTCTTCGCAACGGACCGGTGCTAAGTTCCTCCTCTCTTCCCAGGAGAGATGGTAGACGCTGCGGTGGAAAGACTGCGCACTGACGACAGTGACCGTTTAGTACACCAGACAGTCTCGAAGGTGTCTGGGCAGCCTCGAGCTACTGCGGCCAAGCCCAAGAGTTTGGTTAGCGCTTCCTCTGCGGCCAAGACGATCGCATCATCGAAGCCCAGAGGAAAGACTGCCTTAAACTTCAAGGAGCAACCGTCACCAGCCCTCCTCCCAGCCCTCCTCCTCACGAGGGGGAGCTGGAAAGAAGTAGTCGAAGAGAGGTGGGAAACGCTAGGGACAGCGTTCCCCCTCACCTGCTGCCGGAAGTGGGGGGTGTTGCCTGGCGAGCCATTGGGCAACATGGCAGCGCTACGATGCGTAGACCTGGATAGTAAACGTCCTTCGGGAGGGATATCTACTACCCTTCGAGTCTCTGCCACCCCTCACCTACAACCCGGTCCATCTGCAAACCTACGTTCCTGACTCGACCAAGGACATGACGCTTCGGCAGGAAGTAGAAGCCATGCTGAGCGAACGTGCTGTGCAGATCGTACAGGATCAGTTGCCGGGCTTCCACAGCCGCCTCTTCCTGGTGGAGAAGTCCTCGGGGGGCCTGGCGCCCGGTGATAACGTTCAGTGCTAGATTCCATCAGGGATACCCATCCATCAATCCTCCAGGAAGTGCCTCCGATTCATCCTTGACGGGACGGTGTACCAATTCAGGGTACTTTGTTTCGGTCCCTCAATCGCCCCACAGGTGTTCACGAGTGTTTTCACGCTGGTGTCGGCTTGGGACCACTCGGTAGGGATAAGTCTCTTTTGAGTTATCTCGATTGGTTAGTCCTGGCAAGCTCCTGCTCGCAGTTGCTGCAGGACAGAGATAGACTCCTCGAATTCTGCCGCGATCCGGGAATCGTAGTGAATTACGAGAAGTCAGATCTCGAACCCAAGCAGAGGATGAAGTACCTGGGCATGCTGATCGACACGGTAGCAGGGTGAGTCTCCCCCGCAGATGTGCGGATCAGCAGGTTCAGGGAGGCAGCAAGACAGTTCCTGTCTACAGGAGCAACCAGCTCAGCATTGGCAAGTAGTGATCGGCCACCTGTCGTCTCTCGAAGCTAGTCCCTCTCGGGCGTCTTCACCTGCGGTCTCTTCAGTGGAGACTAAAGGAGTGTTGGTCACAGGCAAGGGACCCTCCCTTCTTCCCAGTGTCCCTCACGGAGGAGGTGAGGCAGGACCTTAGCCTGGTGGCTGGACGACGGGAACCTCGTAAGAGGAGTGCCTCTTCGCACGCACCCCCGGAGATGCTGCTCTTCTCGAACGCATTGACCGAAGGATGGGGCGCACACCTGGAGGAGTTGCTGACTGCAGGTGTGTGGGACCATCGCAACAAGCACCTTCACATCAACGTCCTGGAGCTCAAGGCAGCGTTCCTCGCTTTCCAAGAGTTCCGGGATCGTCTGGTGGGACACTCGGTGTTGATGTGCGACACCACCACAGTAGTGGCGTACGTCAACAAGCAGGGGGGCCTAGTGTCCTTTCCGCTGCACCAGTTGACGTTGCAGGTGCATGAGTGGGCCGCGGCACACTCAGTAGAGCTTTCGGCCCACTACATTCCAGGCAAGAGGAATGTGGTAGCCGACAAGCTCAGCCGTCGGGATCAGGTGATAGGAACCGAATGGTCCTGTGGGGGCGTCAAGTCTTGGATCTGTTCGCCACCCAGCACAACAGAAAACTCCAGGTTTTCTACTCTATTATGCCAGACCCATGGGCAGCTGCAGAGGACGCTCTTCAACATCTGTGGGACAACCTCTTCGTCTATGCATTTCCCCTGTTCTGATTCGCAAAGTGATCAGCAGGGCGCTGATCACTGCGAACCTTCGGATGATCCTGGTGGCGCCCAAACGACCTCAGGCCGTTTGGTATCCGGACCTGCTGGCTCTGCTTGCCAAAGCACAGAGAAATTCCCCCCTGGCACAACCTCCTGTGCCAGCCACACGTAGAACGGTACCACCGGTCCGTCGAGTCCCTGTCTCTTCATGGCTGGCTGTTATCCACCATTTCTTGCAAGTGAGAGGCTTTTCTTGCAGCACAGCAACAGAGATGGCCGGATATCTCAGTCCTCTGCAGCTGTCTACCAGGGGAAGTGGTCCGTATTCTGTGGTTGGTGTCGTGGACGGGGTCTCTCTCCTCTCGGAGCCACTCTTCAGCAGGTAGCGGATTTCCTAGTCTTCCTTTGCCGAGAGAAGCTCTTATCTGTCTCTGCAGTTAAGGGCTACATAGCCGCCCTAGTCCTTAAACTGCAAGGTGTGGATGTCTCCTCCTCTTTCGACATCTCCCTCCTAATGAAGAGCCTCGAGGTCTTGCCCACCCAGGGAACTCGGGCCCCCGGGGTGGGATGTGACTCGTCCTTAGGAGTTTGACTCAGACCCTTCGAGCCACTCGGAGAGTCATCAGACAGGGATCTGACCCTCAAGACACTCTTCTTGCTAGCCCTGGCATCGGCGAAGAGAGTAGGGGAACTTCATGATCTTTCCTTCGATGTCAAGCATTCCAGGGGATGGGGATCAGTGACTCTCGACTTCGTCCCGAACTTCATAGCGAAGACTCAGAATCCTTCGGTCCCTGACGACCGGTTTGAGTCCTTCACAATCCCCTCCCTGAAGGATTTCACCGATAATGATGTGGATGAGATGCTGCTTTGTCCTGTGAGGGTGCTACGGCCCTATCTGAAGGGAACTCGGCACCTCAGGCCTGAGTGTCGACGCCTCTTCGTTAGCACCGGGGTTACCAAGAAAGAAGTTTCCAAGAACACACTTTCTTTCTGGCTGTGTGAGGTGATCAGGAGGGCGTACGAGACAGCTGGCAGTGACGACACCCATACCCTTCGTCCGAGAGTCCACGAAGTCAGAGGTATTGGTCCAACCCTTGCGTTCTGCAAGAACTTCTCCCTGGCGCAGGTTCTGGAGGCAGGGGTTTAGGCCAACCAGACCACCTTCACTTCATTCTACCTTCGGGATATCACCCACAGGTCCTTGGACACTTTTTCCTTGGGGACCCGTGGTGGCTGCTCAACAAGTTGTGTAGTCTACCCAGCACCCAAGCGGACAGAACAGCATCGCATCCTTGGGTGACTGCATGAATTGATGAGTGAAAGTGTGTGTGACTGGCTTCTCTTCCTCCTTCGTTCTTCTCCTCTACCTGTGGGCAGAGGGCCGCGGTCGTCACTACGCTGAACAGGAGGCCGATGCAGGTAAGCCACACAATAGAGCCCCATTCTATCCCTTTCAGTAGGGATAGGAGTGTTTATCCACCACTCCCAACAAGGGGGGGAGTGGAAGCCAACAAGAGACAAACCCATAACTTTACTGTGGCTCTTGAAGTAGGAACTAGTTCTTGCTTTTTGCTATTTATAAGAGGTACACTTGCCTTCCTCTCTTAAATATGGTCCAGAAGTCTGACCACTGATCCTGCGGTGCACACCCTGATCAGCTGGGCAGAGGCTAGGATCCCTCCCTCTGCTCTTACAACCAGGGAGGGAATCAAAGGTAGAACGAACACCAGTCTGTTCATAAGACTCAGATTCCACCCACCAATAAGCAAGTCTTCCTACTGTTAAAGGACCAAGGGTTTGTATTAAGTATCTGAACAAATAACAATTTGTCGGAAATTGTATTTTTCCTAACTATACAAACCTGAGGTCCTTTACATATAGTCCCACCTCATGCCACCCCTCACTCTGCGTTTCCTGGGCTTAAAGCAAAGTGACTCCTCTCCTCGCAGTCGAGCTTACCGCTAACTGCCGGACAAGTAGTTAACTACCGAACTCCCTTGTTCGAAGCTTACAACCGGTTCAGCTGCCGCTAAGTACCTTCCTATTGTTAAAGGACCTCAGGTTTGTATAGTTAGGAAAAATACAATTTCCGACAAATTGTTATTTTTCATTTGGTCAGAATAATCATAGTTACGTTTCTTGATGATTTTCTGGACCCTGCTGCTTATATAAGGTAAGGTCCCTTTGCACTCCTTAAGTACAGTTTTGAGTAGGGTTTTTGTTTTTCCATGTACAGTAATAAGCTTAGTTCTTGAACTTAACCGTGCTTAAGTTTTTTTAATTTTTGTAGCATACCTATCAGCAATGTTAATTGGAGGAGAGCTTCATAAAACTATGCAGTTATAAATTACTACCTCTAGATGTAATACTTTTGCCTGTGTGTGTAGTGCAGGAATTGACCTATTGATGTGATCTTCAGTTGGATTTGAGACGATGCAGTTACTGTAAACTTTTTCAGCGTTCATGGTCAGGAGTGATTGCTTGTCAGAACCCCACAGAGCGTAATAATCCTACGTGGTTTGCCTTAGGAATTTGGGCATACAATCCACCAGGAGAAGATTGCTCTCTTCCTGAACGACATACTTTGTTGACAAAATCCCTTCTCAAGACAATTGTGGGGATATTTGGTAAGTTAAAATACAAATGAAAGATTAAACATGATAGGTTAATTGCCATTATTTGATTAATAGTTCAGTTTATTTCTGAAAGGGTATTTATTCTAGTATCCAAATCTTAATTTTTCCACCAGAAAAATTTACTCTTCAGTCTGTGGCAAGGTGTAGTGGCGACTTATGTTCAACGGGAGTTTGTTTAACCCAGTCTGACGTCTGTGATGGAACATTGTCTTGTCCTGATATGAAAGATGAACCACCAACATGTCCAGATCTTATAAAGAAGTGTGAATTTGATGAGGAATTTGGCAGTTGCAGTGAGTATTTGACATATATGAATTTTTAGGTCATGGGTGCTATGGTAGCTGAGAAACATTAATCATTTGTTTGTGCTAATCATGAATTTGTGCTGATGTACACACTACTACTGAAAGTATGAAGTCCAGTACATACTGTTGGCTATGTAAATTACATGGTTAAGTAAAGGTTTGGTATAATCTAATTTAGGCTTTAGGTAATGCATAACCCACATCTTTCTGCATATTCTCATTACTTTTTATACTAACATGTGTCTTAATACAAATAAGGTAGTCGGTGTGAGTTTGGTTGAAATGTGCTGGATCCCTTATACCAAACAGTCTTTTATTTAAGGGATTTCTGGTAAGTTGAAAAGTCCAGAACTGTCAAGAATTCAAAGGAATTTTTAGTCTTGCCTTTAGAAGAAAATTATTATTTGAAACAAACATAAATTAATTTTTCTTTTCTCTCTCTCTCCAATGGATTGTACATATGCCTAAGACTTGTAAAGTTGGCCTAGATTATCTGGCAATGGAATGAACAGTACTTCTGACCTTGAACCAGAATGTAGAGATAACATACCACACGGTAAAGTAAACTTTCCCCTTTCAATCAAAGAAAAACTGTGTAATAATTCCCTTAAGGCAATTTTAATAACACTGACAACTACCAATAATAATGATAGTAATAAGGATTAGTTTTTCCAGACCTCTTGAGTCTTATATAGACTCTTCTCAGGCTGTTGACAATTACCAGTAACCACCTTTTTTAAATTAGAAAGGTTGGCTCCAGCTTCTGCTGAAAGTTAATCCTATGTATGTAAAGACGAAGGTTTGTATGTTAGGAAAAATGCAAATTGCTTTAAAAGTTTCATTATTTTAATACTTTTGTGAATTCACTGATGAAATCTTGCATTAATGTGTACTTACACATGCATGATGAAGCACAAGTCACATGAAACAAAGTATTTTTATATGCATAAGCTAAAGTTTTAAGAGCCAACTAGAAGAGTGTATAGACCATTAACTAGTATGTTGTATGAGAAATATTTTATATCAAGCTAACATCTGCTAAAATTTTCAGCATGTCCAAATAACTGGATCCAGTGTGGTGATGGGTCTTGCATCCCCATAAACAAAGTGTGTGATGGAGTGTCGCATTGTCCAAATGGTGCAGATGAAGAAAACTTGTGCACTTGTGGAGTGGTAGGTACTATTAATATTTTTTACATGTAGGGAATGAGTTTTCCTTCATTAGATTATGGTTTGTGTATGTAAAATAGTAGGATCTGTGAAAATTCTTACAAAAATTTAACCCAAGTTTTGCGTTATGACATCAGAGTAGTAAATTAGAACTAAAATAGTTGTGAAAGCCTTGTTATGTTACATATTAGTGTAGTGAAAGTGGTTAATTGTAATTTGTAAACATTGCTTGAGCATTATCAGATTAGTTTTGAATCATTGTAAACTGGATTAAATATGGCAGTCAATTATGTTTTCATTGTTTTAATTTTATTTAAGAGGTTGTTGGCAAAAGATCCAGGGAGAGTTTGTGATGGAGTTCTGGACTGCGCAGATGAAAGTGATGAAGATGTGTGTGGATGCGAAACCCCACCATACGGATTTAGATGTTACTTGTGAGTGAATTTCTTTTTAAGAAAATTGGGGGTGTTGGGGGACTAAATATAACTGTAACAAGATTAATTTAATCTTCCATATCTTCAAACTAAATCTTGCTACTGGAGTTTATTTACTTTAATTAATTGGAAAATGTTCAAACAGTGTAATTGGCTTGTAAGGAAAAGATGTGCCGAAATTAAGAGCATTTTGCCTGAACTTCATGCATGAATAACTAGTATGATTTTGTTGGAGGTCCATGAGCTTTCGTTTATGACTAATCCTGTTTATTTTCAATTTTACATTTCTCGGATGTACACAGTGTTTTATGTTTGTCATTGTGTACTTATGGACCTTTGGCTAAAAGTAAAATGTTGAGGCATCTCCATGAATGAATGGTTTTATAGCATTTTAATTTAAATTAAGGGTTTTATAAGAAACTAGTAGTAATAAAGGAACAGGTAGTGAGAAACTTAAGGCCAACCTTAGAACAGTATTATATATGCCATACTTGCATATCATGCGAGTTTTGAAGATTAATTTTATAAGTTAATTTTAAGGGGTCGCATCATACATGAGGATATAAAATTAGCAGGTGCAAATATGGTTTGTAGAATACAAACATAATGGTCATGCACCATTTGCATTGTTTAGGTTTTTGTTTAGGCATCAATTTCCATTTAAAGATAACCATGGAAAAGTTTCATTCTGTCTGCCATACATGTTAAAACAACAACAAAGTGGTTCATGATACCCAGTAGTCATTCTCAACAGTTTTACTATTTATATTCAAGTTTGATGGCTTATCAAAGTTTAAGGAGTAAATCTATGTTTCCAGTGCACAATAATTTAGTCATTTGCAGCTTAAACATTGTTCTCTTAGCTTCAGCTACAGCATGCAGCTTAAATTTAGCAGTGTAGTATTTCCTTGCTGACCTCTTCTCAATAGCGAATAAATGTAACGTATAGTAATCATTTACTATCGTACAATGGTTGAAATGCAAGCAAAACTGCTACTGGTATCCAATTCGGTTCATAGCAAATGTCCGTTTCTCGTCGAGTTGTTTAAGGCTGTACGCATTTACGCAATGATTATAGTGCTATTAATAAAGACTATCATCTCTTACTTTTTTAACTTTTAAATAGTAACTAGACAATGGGATAATGCAATGGAGGACATTAGGTTAGTCTGTTGTTTTTTGGTCTCTCAAAAAAAGGACCTCGCATGATACTTGAGATACATGATACAGTAAATTTGTATGGGTGGAAAATTTCACAGTTGCACGGTAAGCAAGATAGCATGTTACAGGAGTACTATGTTATATACATAAATACCCTTATAGGGGGGTAGTGCCGTCAGTGCACCTCATTTGGTGCAATGTAGGCATTACTTAAGGTTATTTGTAGCAGGCCTTTAACTGCTTTCATTCCTTTTACTGTGCCTCCATTCATATACTTTCTTCTATCTTACTGTTTACCCTCTCCTAACAATTGTTTAGGAGTGCAACTGTGAGGTTTTCCTCCTACAACACCTTTCAAACCATTTACCGTCAATTTCCGTTTCAGTGCTGAATGGCCTTAGTTGCCCTAGTGCTTGGCGTAATGCTAAAAATCTGTACTATATATCAAAATAGTATTTGGTATATACTCATTACATTTATGAATGAAATTGGTGCTAAGTTGTATTATGAAAGCTGACATGATCCCCAATTCTGTGGGAAGACAGAGGTTTAGCTGCTGGGGATCTGCAGGATATTGAAAGAATGCTAGGTGCTTCTTAGCTACTTACGCATTTGGTGTTTAACCTGGTTAGGTTCAGGTTAGGGTAACACTTTTAGGCAGGATATAGTACATTCAGAAGCATTTGATAATGTAAGTTATTAAAGATACCCAGGCTAAGAATTTTTTCTTTTGTCAGTTGGTTAAGAATTTTTTCTATTGTCAGTTATATGCATTTTGTTTAAATTCTGTGCATTAACCTGCTATACTAGATTTGTTATATTGAAGTTTTCTGTATTGTTTGAAAGGTCTGAACACCAGAAATGTTTACAAAAGTCTCAGCTGTGTGATGGAGTGAGAGACTGTGATGAAGGGGAGGACGAAAAAAGCTGCATTGCATTGGCACCTAATGTCATTGTCAGAGAGGATGTCTTCAAGTAAGTTTTCTGATTTTTTGAAATTGATGTAGCAGTTACAGCTTAAGAATTATAGGAAATTAGGATATTGTTAGTTCTTATTTGTTAGATTGGAATAGAAAACCTGCTGCTATTAACCACATTGCCCATAGAGAAGCTTAAGAATTTTTCATCTATGCCATATTCTGACCCTTCAGCATTGGAAGATACACTGCTCTAATGTGCCTTGTGTCCCTCTAGTTCCGAGCTATTTATATTTGTCATAAACTGTATTTTATCCTTTTTAGTTTCACAAACTTTGTCATAAACTTTATTACCTTTTTAGTTTGTTACATAACTTGGGAATCTTTAAGATTTTAGTTGCTTCAGTATTCACCGCTTATAAGAAAAAAAATCCTGGCTCATAACTGTCGAGAAATGAAAATTGTGACTTTGTGGTCTGGTGAACAAATCTAAGATCAGGGTGACTGAAATTTATCAGAAGGCACAGTCAAGTTCAAAAGTCTGTAGGTGCACACTGGTCATTTTAATGGTACATTGATGGTGTTAGCTTTGCCACTACTAGGCTGAACTTGAGAGTAATCACTCTTCACTCTTCCCAGTTGAAATGGGTAGAATAAAAAGAGGAGGGGAAGCCTGGTTTAACATACAATAATTACATTTAGTTCACTTCTCCTTTATGACAAAAGCAATGATAATTGCTTGGATAGATTCACAGGGTGGATATATGCTGTAGATAGATGTACTGCTTAAAATAGTGTATCATCTTTATAATACTAATGTAATGAAATTCTAGTTTTGGATTACATAATACAAGGGAAATGAGATTTTCTTGCCGCATGTTAAATATCTTCTACTTTAATTTATTTTGTATTATCATACTGTCCTTTTATATTGCAAATTTAAATTTTATCTTTTCGTTAGAGAGAGAGGCGAGGGCTTAGGTGTAATAAGTAATTGCTTGCATTCTTTTCATTAGAAGAGATAAGGGTTTTCTCATTAGCTTATTTTTTTTTGGTAATTGATAGGCAAAAAGATATTTTGGTAAACTTAAATTCCAATACTATTATTAACAATGGTCATATCTAACACTAGAATTGGAGCAGATTTAGATTTTTGGAATGGCTATTTTAATATTCTCCTCTTGCTGCAGACAACCCCTTCGATTTCCTGAGGGATACTTAACCATTCGCCTTAAAGGAAGATGGTATACTTTTCTGTATCAGAGGTGGGATAAGTATTTGTCCCATTTAGTTTGCCTCGAACTTGGCTATGCCAGAGCAGCTACAACTTATGAGAGAATGTTCAACACAGCCAGGATGGTCAAGCCTTCTCGTTCAGTGAGCTATAATGAAACCTACTTCAGTACACTACTTGCAAGTGATACATTAAGTAAAACTTCTAGTTTTGGTGTAAATCAAGCAATTGTTTATATTGTGTGCTCAGTGAGAGAGGTTGCAGGTAATAGTTGATGTTTAAAGTTAATGTCAACTAAATGGTACAAATGTCAAAATAAAATAAAAAATTTGTAATGTTTAATTTTATTAGTAGGATTTTATTTTATTTGCTGATGTTTTATGCATAAATTAAATTTATTTTGTATATTAGAACTTTCATTTAACTTGTATGTGTAACTTATTTGGCAGTAATTAATATCTGGTAAAAATATGCTTAGTAAGTAAACTTCCTTTACGTTTAGAGCAGTTACATAATTATATGATAATACGTACAGGAAAGATTGAATTTGTGTAGTGGAAGAGAGTAATAAATATGGTGGTAACAATTAAAATTTGTATGTAAAGAAATCATAATGGTAGATTGTCAAGCTTAATCATAGATTTACCTTGACCCATACCAATTAGTTTTATAGAGCTCCTCAATGGCGTGGTCGGTATGGTGTTGGCATGCCACCTCGTTGGCCATGAGTTTCATTCTCGGGTGTTCCACCGAGGGGTGAGAGATGTGATTTTGATGATAAAAGTTCTCTTGATGTGGTTTGGAAGTCGCGGTAAGCAGTTGGTCCTGTCGCTGAATAACCACTGGTTCCATGCAATGTAAAAACCCCATACAAACAAACAAAAATTAGTTATGCAGTTCAACAGGGAAACCTATCAGACTTGAGTTCCATGGTGGAACAAAGCTGCTAGTGTTCTAGGAAGGATACTAGAAAATGCGGTAGAATTTATAAGAATAATATTCTCGGCAGAACAAAAGTGCAAAAGCATTTTTAAAGTTGTAAGGGGCTTATGACTTATTTAATGGAATCTACGATCTCCATGAGGTGTCTGGAGAGAAGAAAGCTTAGTGAAAAGTTGTCCCTTTTCTCCTTACTAATTATATAGTGAAAACTATGTATGACCAGTGGTCCTTCTTAAGTTACAAAGATACTAAGAGCACAATAAATATAACTTTTTGAATTTATAAATCAAAGTTCTCTGATCTTTTTTCAGATATCAGGGGGAGATAAATACTGTGAAGTTTTGAGTCACTGCCCCTGATATTTTGAGATGAATATCTACCAAAAAGTATTTACTACCTGGTAAACAACTTTATCCAGTTTCCCCTACATTTGTTGTAGATATCCCAACACCTGTCCTTGGCTTTGCTAAAGAGGTAGGAAGGAAGCCCAACACTCTCTCTCTCTCTCTCTCTCTCTCTCTCTCTCTCTCTCTCTCTCTCTCTCTCTCTCGTCTCCTCTCTCCTCTCTCATTCTCTCTCTCTCTCTCTCTCTCTCTCTCTCTCTCTCTCTCTCAGACTTATGAATAGAAGCTTGTAGTATGATATGCCTTTCTATGTTTTACAAATCCAAATTAGTTTTATGTATTAGTTTCTGATTGTTTTGAGATGATTATAACCTCATGGTTCATTATAGTACGTATGTAGATACAGATGAGTGGATTGACAGAAAATTAAGAAGGGAAGTGGTTTACTGTTTTTCAGGTACTGTTAATTTTGTTGTGCTAATGTCTGAAGTCACCCATAGCTGCTAGTATACGTCCATTCAACTGGATCAGCTATGGCAAACATGTTACAGTATTGTCATCGTGGATGCCGCAATGCATTTGCATTATGGCCGTTTGCTGCATATAATGCAGAGAAGGTAACCAATGGCCTAAGAATTTCTCTAAAAAGTTAAGGGATAATCTCTTAAAGGTTCCCTTCAACATAAATGCACCAGAACATGATGGAACGATTTTAAATTTAGTTTATCAAATTGACAATTACATGTAGTATAGCATTTGGTGGAAGGATATGTTAAGAATTCTTTTCCTTGCTTCACTGCAAAAAAGAAAAATAGTGGCAACTACCATGGGGAGATGAATGGCCAATATTGTTCCTCTGATGGCTGGCATTGCTACATTTACCATTACTTTCTGAGCCATCGGTCCTAGTAACAGACAATGGGCCGTACCGTACCATGCTAAGAGGATAGCCATTGCCTAACATACTCAATATCTTGTAATCAAAACTGGCCCAGTACCACTGCATTATCATGGTAATAAAAGAAAACATACAAATGCCAATATGAATGATACTGCATAGGAAATGGTTAACAGTGTGTAATTCAAAACTCAACAAGCCATATAGTAGTACTCTTTCATTCACAAGTTTGAGACACACAAATGATGAGTGGGCAGGGCTTCTTTCATAACACTTGAGCTAAGCCAAGACAAGTGTTCAGATATCTACAATGTATGTTGAGGAAATTGAAAAAGTCCAAGAGTAAATTGCTTTAATAAATTCTGGTACGTACTTCATTATAGTATTGCCCAAGATTACCAGAGCCCTCTCTCTCTCTCTCTCTCTCTCTCTCTCTCTCATCTCTCTCTCTCTCTCTCTCTCTCTCTCTCTCTCTCTCTCTCTCTCTCTCTCTCGCCTCTCTCTCTCTCTCTCTCTCTCTCTCTCTCTCTCTCTCTCTCTCTCTCTCTCTCTCTCTCTCTCTCTCTCTCTCTCTCTCTCTCTCTCTCTCTTCTCTCTCTCTCTCTCTCTCTCTCTCTCTCTCTCTCTCTCTCTCTCTCTCTCTCTCTCTCTCTCTCTCTCTGTACCGTATTGCATTTGTTTTCATGTTTTATCATTGTTAAATTTACTGTGAAATATAATTTTGTGATTTGGTACTGCTTTTACGTTCATATTATAGTAAAGATTTTACTGACTCCTCTTCTACTCAACAATACCACGTCGCACGGGAACTTAAAATCATTCATTCATTATTACTAAAAAATATAAACGGTACCTCCCTGTACATAAAGTTAGCTGTGTACCACCACAATGACGAATGATTGTTAATCATTTATGCTAAGATTTATTGTGAAAAGCTTTGTTCTATCATTTACTATTTTGTTAATATTGTTCAACTCACGGTCCAAAGAGTATAGGTGGTCTTGTAAGTGCTGACCCAAAATAAGCTAATGCCAGGTCGAGAGCATAACGTCAACTCGACCTCGCCTTAGGCTACCGCAAGGAAGGTCCTTTATTAATCCAGTGGACAACAGCAAATACTAAACGTGTTTGCGGATGCTCTATATCTAGTGAAGCTTTTAAAAGAAAATTCTCTTGACCATGGATTCCTATTGCCGGATGGTACAGTTGCCTCAAAGTGTTCCTTTACCCCTCCCCTTTCTGTTTCATGATAATGGTCTGGTAACACAGCAATGAAGCCTGTTTGTCTTTTAACGACGGATGTGAATGGTCTAGCTATTGGATGCCAGTAAATGTTTTTTCTAATCACTACTGTAGACAATATGGTAATGATATACAAATAATAGTTCACATTACTAGTGAACTGAGTCAATGTTAAACAAATAGAAAAATAGTATAGTAACAGAGCAATAAAAATAGCAATGGTAAAAATCATATTCAGTCCTTATTAACCATAATCGTCAACCCTTGTTCCATTCAGGTGTGGCTGTGCAGGCGCTTGCTGGGATCCCACTTTTGTTCATGGTAGATCATTATTAGGTGTCAATTTCAGAACTTTATTTGAATGGAAATATGCTTTGGATTTATTTAAATGGAAATACGCTTTGGATTTACACAATCCATCTATTTATAAAGTAATGAAATTATAAACCTCAAGTACCAAGACCTATTAATATTAATTTCATAAAGGCAACTATGATAGCCATTGACAGGTTACTATATGGAAGGCTTTGGGGGAAAATTATAGACCACCAGATGCATAAAGGAACTAATTTATCCAGTGTGTTGCTCATAATTGCTTTTTATTTGAGCCACTTCTCACCAGAGTACCCTAAATGGAAATTTCTCTGGCCGGTATTTAACTGTTATCTACATCCCTTGAGACTCCAATGCTGCCTCCACTAAGTAGTTATCTGTGACCTGGAGACTCCAATGCTGCCTCTAGTAAGTAGTTATCTGTGACCCGGAGACTCCAATGCTGCTTCCACTAAGTAGTTCTCTACATTCCTGGAGACTTCAATGCTGCCTCCACTAATTAGTTCTCTGTGACCTGGAGACTTCAATGCTGCCTCCAGTAAGTAGTTATCCATATTCCTGGAAACTTCAGTGCTGCCTCCAGTAAGTAGTTGTGTTCCTGGAGATTTCAATGCTGCCTCCAGTAAGTAGTTACCTGTGTTCCTGGAGTCTTCAATGCTGCCTTCAGTAAGTAGTGATCTATATTCCTGGAGATTTCAATGCTGCCTGTAGTAAGTAGTTATCTATATCCCTGGAGACTTCAATGCTGCCTCCAGGAAGTAGTTATCTCTGTTCCTGGAGACTTCAACACTGCCTCTAGTAAGTAGTTATCCATATCTCTGGAGACTTCAATGCTTCAGTAAGTAGTGATCTATATTCCTGGAGACTTCAAGGCTTCCTCCAGTAAGTAGTAATCTACATTCGTGTAGACTTTAATTTTTCTCTCTAGTAAGGTGTTATTCATATTCCTTGAGAATGGGCCACAATTAAGGCCTGAAAGTACTTACGTTGTAGTAAAATACTATATTAATACTCACAAGTAAATAATTTATACTCGGTAATCTTGTGGGTTTCTTTTTTCAATTTAAGGAATTTTACGAGAATGGAAATTTGACAAAAAAAAAAAAGGACTTATAGTTTCAATCAATCTGTATTGGTTGAGTCCTATAACAAAGGCTAATTTGAAATTATGGTTGTAAGAAATACTGAAAATGACAATTGTGTATTACTACATAGTTTTGAGATAGGTGCTATAAATTCATTTATGAAACTGGCTGATTTTAATAAATAAAACTCATAATTATATAATTACAAAAAGCATGGGGTGTAACTTTTAAGCAATGATTATGACCAAGGACCAGCTCAAATGAGGGTAGAAATTTAGCCATTTAAGTTAAATGTAAAGAAATAAAATCAAAACCTGACAAATACTGAAAGCAAAAGCAATTCAATCCAGCTCTTATTTCTATGTATCTACCCATTTAAGGTGCATCTGGTTGGAAGGTCAAATTGCTAATTGTATACATGTAAATATTGAATATTAAAAGTGAAATACCTTACAAAGCACTTAATTACATTTCACAGGGTAATTCCATTGTCAAGTGGGTCTTTAACAACTGATGAATTCTCGAACTACCACCATAGCTGTCTTGAATTCATATGAACCTCACTATTCTGTGAATGATCATTGTGGAGTTTGCTTTCATAAAAATGAAAATACAATTGATTTCTTCTTGATGTTTTGTTAGGTTACATGTGGAGGGAAATTTTAAATATTGAAAGATATTTGAAACAGTTAGTTTGACTTCAATAACTTTTTTCACACCCTCACTAATATCGCTGTCTCGCCGTCCACTAAGACGCAGCAATATTGGTGAGGGTGTGAAATTGACACTAAATAATGATCTACCATGGACAAAAGTATGATCCCAGCAAATGCCTGCAGCAGCCACACCTGAATGGAACAAAGGTTGACGATTATGGTTAGTAAGCACTGAATATGACTTTCACCATTGCTATTTTTATTATTCTGTTATATGTTTTTTCTATATATTTAACGACTTAATTCACTGGTAATGTAAACTATTATTCTTATATCATTAATATTAACACATTGTCTACAGTAGTGATTAGAAAATATGAGCATTGGCATCCAATATCTCGACCATTCACATTCGTCATTACAAGACAAACAGGCTTCATTGCTGTGTTACCAGACCATTTTCATGAAACATAAGGGGATGGGGTAAAGGAACACTTTAAGGCAACTGTATGTAGTACATATACTTACAATGGTCCAATTAGAGAGCTAACAAAGAGGAATGAAGTGATCTTTGGACAGCTTATAAACTTTCTGAAAAACATATGTCATTATAGGTATGCAATGAATGAAAGTTAAACTTGCTGTGCAACTGCTGTCCAAAAGTACTTATAAATCGTTTGATCACTTTGACAACTAAGGATATTTGAAAAGAAAGGCTGGAAAATTACAAGCCATTTCATTCGGCTTTGTTGATGGATAGTTTTATTCTCGAATGCCAACAGATAGAAAATCATCGAGAAATGCTTGCGTGACTAAACCTGTAAATGCAAGACAAAATCTTTCAAGACATGAATAGAACCGCTAGAGAAGTGAAAGTGAAGAAAAGTACAATGCTCTATCCTTTGTCTAACTTGTTGAAATTGGCAAAATAAAAACTTGGCGTGACGTATATTCTAAATCAGGCTGGGTTGGGGCACGTTTTTGGTTGCAAAAGTCAAATGGGAGTGTACGATCAGCACCCATCACCAGTTGCATTTAAACGTCGTCTCAGAGCCCACCTTTTAGGAAAAGATAGCACACTTGTAAGTTCAAAGAGCAACGTTTATCATTCGAAGACGAAGGAAATTCCCTTCAGAAAGAACCCTGTGTATCAGCAATTTTATTTTGCTTACCAGTATTTAATAAGGATGATCAAAGTGATGACTTCAAAGACCAGGAAGTTGAAGAACAAACGGGAAGATGCCATATGTTGGCGGGTTCATTGCTCGCAAGTTTCTACAACTGGAATATTTAGGAGCAAAAGTAACAAAGGAAGATGACACAAAGATTGGTGCCATAAGCCTTAGTGAAGGGAAACTAATGAAACCTTGTGTTTCTTGATCATTTGAAATGTATGGATAAGATGTTTGATTCTCACCATGGGAGGAAAGTGTTTTAACAGCTTTAGCGGATATAATTAGCAGATGTCCAAATAACTTCAAAAGTCAAAATATTTTGTTCCATGCCATACAGTTTTTAAAATTCGAAATTTGAACACACACTAGTAGTTCCAGAGAAGCGGTGCATAGATTGAAAAAGTTAGTGACATAGCTATATATGTGTAAAATGTGATTTTATGGAGATGTTAAATGTGTAATTTAGACATATATTTATATTATTGTTTTGAATGTTCTTTAGAACTCGCTCATGATTATTTAATATATTAAAATAGTTTTATTCTAACTTTTATTTTCCTTCGGAAACGGATAATAGTATTTAATAACTGATTATAAGAAGAAAGCAAAGGTAGGTTTTCTATAATTTCAATGTTATTTGGCAAAAATGTTCTAATGATCTCTTATGATTATTATTCTTAACATAGTAGAATGAAGAATCTACTTCTGACTATTAATTTAATTATCGAATAGTTTAAAGTATTTAGGAAAAAAAAAAAAAGAGAGAAAGTAAAGGCAGGATTGCCATAGGTTAAGGGGCCTGACGCGGTTATTGTGACGTCACGCACCTAGCTGTTTAATTAATCCTGAACCCCAGTTTAAGCTGCGCATGACAAGACCTTATATTCTCTAGACTTTGGTTCAACTAAACTGTCTCACTGGGGGCACACAGCACTGGCTCAATTAAAACTTTTTTTTCTGTATGGCATTTGATTGT
The DNA here is from genome assembly GCF_015104395.2 of Macrobrachium nipponense. Lineage (NCBI taxonomy): Eukaryota > Metazoa > Arthropoda > Malacostraca > Decapoda > Palaemonidae > Macrobrachium > Macrobrachium nipponense. The sequence continues at coordinate 6,432,496 of NC_061099.1, forward strand.
TTTCATATTTTATCATTACGTTCAGTTTATTGTGAAATAACATTTATTTTCTATGTGAATTGGTACTGCTTTTATGTACATATTATAGTAAAGATATTACTGCTCCTTCTTCTCTCCTCAACAATACCACGACAACTTAAAATCATTCATTCATTATTCCTAAAAAATATAAACCCTACCTCCCTCTTCCTCAAGTTAGCTGTGTATCACCGCAATGACGAATGATTTTGTTAATCATTTGTGCTAAATTTTACTGTGAAAAGCTTTGTTCTTTCATTTATAATTTTGTTAATATTGTTCAACTAGACAGTCTCACTTAGCGCACTGGACACTGGCTCAATTTTTTTTTTTGTATTGCATTTGTTTTCATACTTTATCATTACGTTAAATTTATTGAGAAATTCCCTTTTTATATGAATTGTTATTGCTTTTACATACATACTGTAATATTTTAACTGTTTTTCTCTCCTCAACATATCAACGCGCTCTTGTTCAGTCTCAAAGCTAAATCTTATATTAAATGCTTTATACTTTTATGTATTTTGTCAAATATTGTTGTCATTAAACTATATATTGTAAATGAATAAATAAATTAATTAATTACTACAGTTTAACTTTTATGACCCAGTAAGCCATTGAATACAAGTATAAACTAGATAATCAGTCAGTTCGATGTATGAGCATTTGTTTGATAAAAGATACAAAATTTTCTCGAAAATTTTGTTCGAAAAATGGAAATTTCGACATATGAAACATTCGACAAACGAGGTACCACTGTATTTAGTTTTTGAAAGATTATCTATTTTAGTAAAGATCACCACTTACATTTATCCATCCAAAACCAGCAAGATTTCTCTCAAGCAGAGTCAGATCATTAGCGTTTTCTTTTTTATAGTGAAGGCTTATTTGTTTAACAGCCATAAGGAACTGTATGCGCCAAAATGTTCCATACTGTACTCCAATACATCTCGGTTGTAAGAAAGTTAATCTGTCACTCCAGCTATGAGTCAAAGCAGTTTTTAGTTACATATTCTCTTCTTTTCAGTTACCTAGGATAGTGTAAACCTCTGGCATTCATCATTTGTTTACCAGTATGAAGTTACAATATCAGGCAATTTAGAACTCCATTAATACTTCATTATCAGCAATATTATTGCTGCTATATTTTTTTTCTTCCCTTTCATTATTGGTTTCATAATTAGTCCTCAAGGGACGAAATATGACACTTTAAAGCCTGTTCTTCCACAGTTTGGTGGGGCTGCTGCTTGTTTTCTCTTGTGATGCCATCTGTTAATTTTATTCATAGTAGTGAGTTCAACACTTTTAGCAATGCCTTTTAACATATGTCCCTCTTGTCTCCCAGATGACCCTATTACCTTAGTCTCCATAGGGGGATAGTGCTTGCAGTTCACCTCACATAGGTCACTATAGGCATTAGTCTTTGCAGTGACCTTTGGTGCGTAGCTGCACCAAGATTTTACCCTTTTATTTTACCCCCACTTGACATGCTTATTTTATGGTCTTGTGCATCAGTGGAAGTTTCTCCCAGTTCCACCTTTAGATCCTTGTTCTTCATCTCATAATCTCTTTTATCTTGCTGTGCAACCAGTGTTTAGAGCCTAAACTTCATAAGCTTCATAAATTTTTTAACCATTCAGGCAAATTCTATGAGCATTTAGTCATGGGGGTAATATAAAGTACATAGTGTAAAAGAAATGCCTGTATAGTATATACAACTTAGTGAAGGTTCATGTCCCTATATTGATTAGTGGGTTAGTGTATTATTGCTAAGTAGAGAAAAGTTTACTTTGAAGTGAAACAATGCATTAAACATGGTCATATATTTATTTGTACACTACATTATAATGCTTCAAACACAACCAAATGGAATGTATTATTACAAACAATATTTTTTAGATATGAACAATTTGCAGTCCTATGTATGAAAGAATTATAAACATGACTGTCTACACTTGTTTAGCAACTATTTTCACTTTTACATCCTTACAGTTATTGCATAGTTCAACAATGAAAGTGAAATAACTAAACTAGGTTATATTTAAAAACTTCATCGTTAAGGATAATTATCTGGACGTTCTAACTTATGACTTGTAAATAATCAGGAAGTAAAAAAAATCAGAAGTAAATTAATGAATGCCTTTGACAACTTAATTGTAGTTATATTACATATGGAGGCTTCAGAAACTACTGTACAAGGTTTCAACAAAGATGTTTACTGTATATCCCACACAATGTGGAATATTTTAAACAAGCCACTTGAAGAATTTTGATTCGGTTGTAAAAGTCGCGCATCATAGCCCTCCTGGAAAGCCCTGAACAGATTCACCTATCTATTCCCAAGGTTAATGGAGAAACTCTTTCCAACAGTAATTAATTCCAGTATATGAAAGTAGTAAATGCCCTGGTTGCCTTTTGAAATTTTTTTCCTTCCAATTCCAGGTCAATCATGAATCTCCTAAAATTCTAGTTGGTCACAAAGCTTTTCCACAGTTAATAATAATAGTTTTTCCAGACCTCTAGATGAGTTTCATATAGTACTCTTCTTAAGCTGGTTCTAAGAAATTAACCCCAAGGAAAAAAATTACTTATTTAAAAAACCTGCTTCATTTAGAAAAGTTATACGTGAAAAATCTTTGCTTTCAACGAGAATATTTTGTTGTTGAATTTTGAAAATGTCTTGGTTGGGTCCCACTTGGGCATTTGATAAGCAAGTGCTGTAGTCGTGGGAGTTTGACATTATATTACATTTCATTGGGTCGGTACATGGTGTTGACTTTGTGACCATACGAGGATTTAGTGCGTTATAATATGGAGTCTTGTTTGGATTACTTATTTTAATCTTTCTTTTTGCGAAGATTTTTTCCATGCATACACCCGAGTTTTTATAGTTTGACTCTATTTGTGGTTGACATTAAGGACCATTCTGTTTGCCTGTCATGGTATATCAGTGGATTGACAGATTTTATCCAGTCTGATACAGGAAATGTGCAACTGTTGGAGGGATAGTTCAAGCTAATTTGCAGCAGAATCTGCATTTTCAATTCCTTTTATTCCTAAGTGTGCTGGAATCCAGCACATATTTTATTGATAATCCTTACTGGAGTTGATGAATTTTTATTCGGATTTGAAGTTGGTTTACGGGTTTATACTTCTATCATCTGTAGCACTGTGCATCGCTGAAGAGTAGAGGAACTTTGCCTTTTCTCAGATATTATATCTGCCATTTCGAATGGCTGTGAGTTTCTCAATAAATACAGATATTAAAGGTAGGCTCAGTTTGATTCATTGATCTTTTGAATATGTAGAAGCTTCTACTTCAATATTATTTTTGGAGCTGTCTGTATACATATATCATAAATTTATTTCCTTTTCTTAGACTGTGTTCTAACATACGTATCCGACACATCTGAATATTCTAGTGGATACATGGTTGATATTTGAAATTGGGGCCTATAATTTCTAAAATTTAGATGGTTTATAGTATTTAAAAATGAAACTAATTATATTGCAAAATAAAATAAATCTGGTATAAACTATTCAAATAGGTCTATTCTGTTAAATAATTTCAAACTACAATTACATCATCCATACAAAAAGCAATAGCAATAAGTGATCAAAAATACTCTACTGAAGTGAAACCGAATTGGTAACAATTGTAGAGAACATTTTCTTGGTTAAAAAGAAAGTATATACACCTTACTGAATTGTATATACATCAATGTACAGTAGCTCAAAAGTTCAGTACTTACATGAGAACTTATTTTACAAACTGCAATTACAACAATATTATTACAAAGTAACAATTAAAATATTGAGAATTAACTAAGCCTAACAATTTCTAGTTTCCAGGAAGCATTCAATTCTACAATGTCCATTTTCATATACTGTACTGTAATGCACTGACTATCAACTGGGTACAAATGAAAGTTAGCAAAATTGTCTAAGAAATGTTGATGGATGGAGTGCTTATTGAGTAGTACTATCTTGAGACAGATTAAATTATTTGAAAAAGTAAACGTGGTAAGTGCCTTTTTGTCTGAGGTACCAATTTATGATTACATAATTGCAAACAAAATTATGTACAGGTATTTCAGCACAAATAAGTAGGAGAAAAGTTATGAATAAAAATGAAAATATGAAATGACAACTTAAACCAATGATGCTACATCTGTCTCAAATGTTTCAATATAAAATTAATCTTATACCATTTTTAAAAAGTAACTTTGGCTCAAAAGTACTTTTACCCCATTTGATATGAAACCTTCCAGAAAAAAAGTACATATCAACCAGGATCTGTCAAGTTACTCCCTTCTACAGGTGAGGCATTTTCAGCCAGCCAACCTGAATGACAGTAGGTATACAACCCCTTTTAAATGTTCACAAGGAATCAAGGAGTAAAAAATAAATGAGTTCACCTTGTTATGAGGACTGTATCAACTTGTGTAAGCCTAGTGAAGTGAGGATTTATAGCACTATCTTGCAATAACTGTGGAGAAGACTGTAGAAGGGTTGGGGAGAGAGTAGGTGGTGTTAAAGGCTCTAGGTGAATGACTTCTGATGCTGGACCACGCTGAGTCACAATTTCTCGGTCTCCAAGAACACTGTGGTTTAAGCTGTACATGAAGTAACATGCAATGCCTGTAGAAAAAGTTTACATTAAACAGGGAAAATGCAAAATACAACTTCATTTAGCAAAAAATATACAGCAAGCCTTTACACTTACAAAAATCACTAATAATGGCAAGAAGATCAAAAGGACTATTACTACAAATTATATATCAATACCTTTAACTACTGACTCATTTTCAGTTGAACATAATAATTGATAAAAGTACTAATTGATATATGTAGTTATGTCTGGTAAAATATCAAAATACCCCTGACTACTGACTCTTCAAGAAGAGTTAATTAAGAATGTTGATGAATGTAACATATATTTTGTCAAGCAAAGAAGGATAGGTAACAGAAGTGAGATACAATTTCCAACTCTCCATAATAGCTCAATTGATGAGGGGGTTTGTTTGAACCAAATATTTTATTGCTAATGCAGGAGTTTGTTTAATTTTTATATGCCTTTTGGATGCCAGTGGAAGTGATTGTTTTGCATTGTAAACAGTGAAGAGATTGTAAACGTCATGTCAGAGATATATTCTTATCAAGAAAAGCAGGCAGCCTAAAGAGACCCAAACACACAAATGATTATGGGATATGGTGGCAGTTTTTCAATTGTTTCAGGGAGTATCACTATAGACTGCTAGGTCATTGTGGCAACAAATCCACACAAGCAACTTTGGCAGTGGCTAGTGAGTACACAAATTCACTATTGTTTTCTAACCTCTGTTATCCATTGCAAGTTATTTTAATGCTATGTTTCATGCATTTGTTGGCAAACTTGGATTCATTTAAAGACATGGGAGAAGAGTTAAATATTTGTTCCTGCCCGATATACAATCCTTCGGTCCTTTACATAAGGAATTACTTTCGGCGTAGCTGGAATTACGGCCGTTAAATTCATGAACAAGGTGGTTAGGCAGTACCACGGTCTAGATACTATCTGGACCGTGGGCAGTACATACCGTGGGGCAGGATGATAGGCCAGCCTGCCCGGATGTACGTACTGTAAACACCACTTTGCCTTCGGCCGTCTTCTGTCTAAGACGTGTATTTTTGTGAGCTCTTGCTGACTGGCTGTTGATCATTTTCCCTATTTTTGTTTTTTAAATATACATGTTTGATATTAATATTAAATTCAATTAATATGCAAGCCCACTTTTTATGACAGCCTTTTAGCCGCCTTTCTACTATGTGTTAAGGGTCGGCGGCAAAGGTATGCCAACATCTTTATTATTTACATACTTTTGCCCTTAGCGTGAGGACGAGACATGTATTAAACGTCTCGTTACACACACTCAAGGATCATATCACTCACATGTATTCATCTGAAAATTACGCTTACGCTTTGGGAATTACTGAGGGGAACTAAAGAGCTTTGTCCTTTGTTTTGTTTTTTCTGGTAATTTCTCTTCTCCTTCATCCTTTCACTTCGGAGGGCGGTCCCCTTGGATGCAAGAGGAATACCCTTATTACTTTACATCGTTTTTCTTTATATTACAGACTAACAGCGGTGATTGTGTTTACAGCAGTATTGGTTAGATAGCTCTTAGTTTGTTTGTTTGTTTGTATGGTGTTTTTACGTTGCATGAAACCAGTGGTAATTCAGCAACGGGACCAATGGCTTTACATGATTTCCAAACCACGTCGAGAGTGAGATAGCTCTTCGTATTGGTTATCCTAACCTTGGAATTGTACCTGTGACTCGTAGCATGTTGTGATACTGATCTTCGAGTGTGTGTACTAATCCCCTGCTGTTAATCATATTAATTTACCACTACTACCCTGGAGTTACGTCACTGGACGAAGCTTTCACCGCTGCCATGTGACGATTAACAGCGTGACAGTTCCCATTCCCGAAGGAACGAGAATAGTCGCGCTGTCCCCAGGGCCTAGCGTGTTGGGAGCCGTAGAAGCGCAAACTTCGGTTCACACTTCTGCTACTAGTCCTAGAGGTTCTGCCCCTAAGACTAGTTCCGAGTCAGGTGCTCGTTCACGAGTCCCTGAGTGCATGTAATCTTCGGATTCTCATGCATCCAGAGTCGATGCTGAGTCCGCTCACCGTCATGACTCGGGCACTGGGTGGAAGAAAGGAGCGAGTTGCTCAGGTGACTCGCGCCTTGCCAGTGATCGCTCTCATGATGATTGCTCAGTTCCCAGGGTTGACGTGACGGTCCCGCGGGACCGTGCACGCCGAGACCAGTGGAGGCTCCCCATCCAGTCTTCTTGAGAGGTTTCGGCCTCGACGAGGACGTGGATGAGTCGGAGGACGGTATTGGCTCTCTCCAGTTAGGTGCAGGCCCCACCCAGACGACGGTCATGTTTGTGTGACCAACCGGTCTCTGTGATGGCAGATGCTTCGCCTGCCATACGAGAGTTTCGTAACCTCCTCAGGGAAGCGTTCTTTTCACTGTTGCTCCGTCAGAGGTCCTCCTTCCCAGGTCGCGCTGGGGCCTGCTGCTTCAGCAGCCACCACAGCCCCGTCCTGGATGGGAGAACCTTATGCCGTCCTGAGGAAGTTGGCAAAGAAGAGGAGGAAGGTGTTGTCGTCTTCGTCGTCAACTTTTGCCGCCTTCTCCACTTCTCCTTCCAAGTCTCCCCAACCAACAGAGAAGGAGGAGGTCTCGCCCCCTCCCCCCCAAGAAGCCTCGCACAGATACTTCCAATGGTCTCTCATCCTTCCTGTGAGACAGGCAGGCCTGCTGGTCCTCCTGTTCCTTCGTGAATAGGGCCTGTCTCTCCTTCTCCAAGGAAGAGAAAGACGGGGACCGTAGAAGTACCAGTCACTGCTTGGTATACCTCTGCTCCTGGCTCTAGAGGTTCCACCTCTGGACCAGGAACCGTCTCAGTCGCTCGCCAGCGAGCGTCACCGAGCGTATGGTCACCTACTGGTGACCGTGCAGCCAGGGTCCAGGCCTCTGAGAACCCTCACCGCCAGGACCCAGGCTCGGGACAGAAGAATGGCAAGTGTCGCCCAGGTGACTCTCGGCAGACCGGCGATCTCTAGCCTAACAATCACCCGGTACCCAGGGTAGACGTGACGGTCCCATCTGACCATACACAAGGCGAGACTTGGAGGAGGTCCCCCAGGTCCCTGGGAACAGCTTCGGCTGCTTCTGGGACCGTGACGCGTCATGAGGACAGTGCTCGGTCTTACCGCGTTGGAGGATGCTACCAGTCACCCTACCGTCGATCACACCACGTGATCAGACGGTCCGCACGGCTGGTAGCAGCTCCCCTGACGCAAGAGACCTACGCTACCGTCGTTGGTCCAGTGCTTTCCGCAGGGAGATCGCTGGTTGGTGATCGCTTGCAGCCCTCTCCCTCCACCGGTTCTGCCGGTAGACAGAGTGGGAGCGTCAGATCTACCTCACGTGTCCCTTCAACTTCCTTGGCGGGATACACCGGGAGGAGCGAGGTGACCAGGGGGTATCGTAAGGAGTGCGCTTCTCTCAGTCCAGCCACGAGAGCCTATGTGCCCAGTTCGGTCTTATCATCTTTCTGTTTATCTCACGGTAACAGAAGTCTGTAGCCTGGTCTTCCGCATCATCGCACCTGCCGCTGCGATGACGCAGAATGATTTCTTCACACAATCTGAGTTTGTCTTCTAATATACATTTTGTAATTTGTAAGGTGTGCAATTATTCTTTGTTCACTCCGAATTGTAAATGAATAACAGAAGACTTCACCTGTTCCCCACCCAGCCAGCTCTGCTTCCAAGGTAAATAGGAATGTTCTCCCTGATCCAGCCCACCAAAAGTGGTTCTTCAGGCAGTACAATTCCTGTTTTCATTACTGAAAGACGCTCCGCTTTCATAGCAAACTACGACTTTCTCACCGAACAGCAATGAAATAGCGGTTTAGCTTTTTCAGTCCTTTGTAAAACAGGGATTAAAGCCGCCTTCACTGGTTAGTGTCATTGACGGGACTTTTTCTATGTTCAGAATCTTGAGAGTATACTTCTCTCTTAATTCAACTGTGAAGATGTAGGTCCGCATTCACCTTAGTCATTCACTAGCATATAGTATTGTTTCTCATTAGTTGAGATTCAACTACTACGAGAACTTCTGTCTTGCCATCAGGGACCTCAGTCTCTAGAAGGCAATTGACTATCGTCTGATGTGCGCAAGCCTTGAGAGAATCATCATCTTGTCTCCCAACATCGGTGGCAAACAAGATAGACGACTTGTATGGTTGTTGTCTGCATAACCCTTCAAAAGGCAGGTGTCATGTTGTGACTACGTCTCGGATGCATGACGGCTCACTGAGCGCAGTCATGAGCTACGCTGTGGTCTTTGTATTGGTTGATCCAGATCAGTCATTACTTTGTCCTATTGGCATGTTGCTGTACCCATAAGGATTGACACCCATCATGGAGCGTCTGTGTCTTTATCCGCTGCGGACTGCCATTGCATTAGTGTCCGATGACATTTCATTCTCCGAGTATTACGAGACCGATAGAGACTTCTCTGTAGTTGGATAGTCCAGTGGATGGGTACATTTCATCACTCCAAAGAATATGTCGGACAGGAAGGTAGATGAGGTCTAATTACGACCATATTTATATCTTTCTTCCTTCGGGCCTGCCAACAGTTCCTTGGAACCTACTTTACTTGGACCGGTGGTGGATGCTTGCAGGTTGTTTGCTTACCCGGCTCCTTCAAGAGGACAAGTTGCATCTCACCTATGGTGTGCAGTTCTAGAGGTAAGAAGGATGCAAGAGTGACTGGCCTCTCCACCTTCCCCACCTCGTCCTTCGGGTTGACGATAGGACTCGAACTTACACTGGCTGGTCGGGCGATTGATGCAGTTAGCTTACGCATAGAGCTTCCTTTCTATACTTCTTATCAGAATCACAGAAGCAATCCTGTTCCTTCCACTAGCAAGGGAAGGAAGGAGACTGGCAATAATGCAAACCCTTCCCAGAACTTTGCATTAATGCCTCCGACTCTAAATATTCTTCACAGCCCATTTTCAGATGAGTTACGATTCCTCACTCATTTCAAAAAGGCCCAGAAGTCCGACTCTTGATCCTGCTGCTTCTATACTCCGATCAAGTTGTCAGAGGCAGGGCACTCCTTGCTCTTACGACCAGGAGGAGTAGCCCAGGAGTGTAGAACTCCAGTCAGTTCTAGAGGCTCACTCATATTCCTCCCACCCCTCAATCTGAACCTGGGCCGAAAAGAAAAGTGGAGTGTTTACATCCGGGCAGGCTGGCCTACCTGCCTGGCACACAGTAGTTACTGCCTAACCACCTTGTTCAAGAATTTAACAGCCGTAATTCCAGCTACGCCAAAAGTAATTCCTTATGAAAGGACCTCAGGTTTGTATAGTTATGAAAAATACAATTTACTTTCAAAATTTTTGATGTTTAAATCATAAACTATGCTCCTATGATTTCTCCCAAGTTTATTCTTCACCAATTTCTGTCTGAACTGGGCTGCATTCCCTGTTGGGGCCCATGAACCTGTAGCATTTTGATTTTCCAACTTATAGAGAATTCATAATGTTAATGTTAATGTGGGTAATAGTTATTTAGCTGCATAGTTCTAAAAATACTAGTGTAAATCAAACAAAGTTTTTTTTTAATTTTTGGCAATGAAATTGAAAACATGAAACTTGGAATTAACATCTAATTTCCATAGCTAAAATAGTAGCACACACACTGTATAGTAGCAGTATGCAAAACAATCACATGTGGAACAGAAACTTCTGACTCACATCAGGATCAAACTCCCCATACACGGGTGGTGCTGACAGTGCACCTCATGTGGTGCACTGTGGGCATTACATACTTGAGGTTCTTTGCAGCGTGCCTTTGGTCCCTAGCTGCAACCGCTTTTCTTCCTTTTGCTGTACCTCCTTTCATATCCTTTCTTCCTTTCCAACCCCTCCTAATAATTGATTCATAGTGCAACAGAGGTTTTCCTCCTGTTACACCTTTCAAACTTTTTACTGCAGCACTGTCCGTTAAGCGCTGAATTACCTTATAGGTCCCCGTGGTTGGCCTCTGGCCTAAATTCTAATTCAATTCAATTCAAAATCCCCCGTAGGAGGGTTTAGTGCCGTCAGGGCACCTCATTCGGTGCAATGAAGGCATTACTTAAAAGTTCTTTGCAGCGTCCCTTCGGACCCTAGCTGCAACTACTTTCATTCCAATCTCTTTCTTCCATCTTACTGTTCACCCTCTCCTAACAATTGTTTCATAGTGCAACTGCAAGGTTTTCCTCCTGTAACACCTTTCAAACCTTTTACTGTATTTCCATTTCAGCGCTGAATGGCCTTAGTTGCCCCAGTGCTTGGCATAATGCCAAAAAACTATATAAATCAAATCAATTCAGTATCAAATAAGGCCTTTCAATTTTGAAAGGCAAGGGCACTGACAACCAGCTGCCAGTGCCCTTGCCTTTCATTGGAATGACCTGAGTTTGATCCCAATGTGAGTCAGAATTTTTGTTATATGGTGGTGTTATTTCAACAAATTTATGCTCGGCATGATAGTTACCTTCAGGGTTTTATTTTTATAAGTTTTAAAAACTGAATTGAATTAAATTGAAATTTAATGCTTTCAGGGAAGATGCTATGATAAAAAAAAATGTAATAAGCGCACTGTAGCTATTAGGTGGCATGTTTTTGATATTTATGCTCGGCATGATAGTTACCTTCAGGGTTTTATTTTTATAAGTTTTAAAAACTGAATTGAATTAAATTGAAATTTAATGCTTTCAGGGAAGATGCTATGATAAAAAAAAATGTAATAAGCGCACTGTAGCTATGAGGTGGGCAATGTTTTGAATATTTTATTGCATAAGCTAGTGGTAGTTTTATTAAACATGTGCCCATGCAATAAAAAGATTTTCTTTATATTTTAGTTCTGATTGAGGAATGATTCTGCAAGGTAAGAACTCTGCCAAGAGGCTTTTTTTTTCCTCCGTTCACCTGCACTCTGTACCTGTGGCACTGAAGTTTCTACTGAATGCTGCTAGAGATGAAGCAAAATCCCGGATTTTTTAAGCTGTCACCTAGGATGAAGTCTGCTTTTCAACATTTGTTAGATGTTGAGAGCTGTACAAATGGGTATAGTACTGTAAAACTTGTACCAGTCACAGCAGCAGCATGTCTCAAGAGAGAAGACCAAGGAAAAAGACTTTTTCTGCCATGAATTTGGGAACAAGTGAGAATTAGAGGGATATGTACAACCCTGCTAGAAAAGCTGTCTTCCAGATATTGATTAGTCTCCAGCTGTGAAGCATGAACTGAAGATACCTCAGCAAGCATGGCTGCCAAAGCAGTATGGTCCATACAGGCAGTTTTTTTAGAACTTTAGCAGAAGCCTCAGTAGACTGGGATATCGTTTGGCTGGTGTCCTCGGTGCTTTGTTCATCCTTTGATGGATCACACAGAATGGTGGAAAAGCAGTTCCATGTGTGTGTCATCTTTCACCATAGACCAGGGGTCCAGCATTAATAAGCAAGACAATGACAGCTTCCCATTTAGCTCCATGGCAACCTTGTAGAATGTGGTAAAGGTCTGTTTATGCTAGATATCCGTCCTCTTTCTCCTTATCTGATGTACCAGAAAGTAGTTCCAAAATGCTAGGATGTGTAAGGGCTCTTTGAGGGCTCTTGTAGGAGTATGAAGAATGATGATGTCCTGTGAGTAGTCGTAAGTTGTCTGTGCAAGCATGGTCTAAAGACTGTGCAGCCGAGAGAAAAGTAACTTGTGACGTTAGCTGATTGAGGGGTATCACTCGTTCATCCCACATAACCATCAGTTACCAACAGTTCACAAGCTCACTGACCACACAAGCTTGCGGAGTGGTTTATATTTTTGCAGGCACAAATATTAACAGTGATTTCATAATTTAAAACTAACATTGAATTCGTAATTTCATTTAAAATTGTATTAAACTAGTGAATTCATAATTTTAATTTATCCAATTACTACAATTTAGAGCACTGCACATTACTATGTAAAAGACAAACCCTTCTTGCCAGGTGAATTCATTCATTTTAATTTAACCATTTACTACATATTTTAAAGAAATGCAAATCACCATGTAAAATAATATGCATACATATTACAGAAATCCTTCCTGCAAGCTTTATGAGTGTGACTCTATAGCTAAATTTGTCAATTCTTTCTTGAAGACATCATTAACTAAAGCCAGGATGTTATTCAAGAAATTTATGTATATACAGCACAAATAAACCAAAATACTGTGCACCATTTTGAAATTGTTCTAATCATATTAAAAACTTTAATTCATGAACATTCATTCTTAGAGCCTTTGGCTTTAAACAGAATAGTTCCTACATGACTTTTTTTTTCAAGACTGATAACAGTACTAAGCTTTTTTACTCCCCATCCAGATATTATGAAAATTCATTTTCTACTTTAGCCAAATGATTCTAATACCCAACTCATAAAAATAAAAATATTCATAATACCCAACTCATAAAAATATAAAAATTCATAATACCCACCTCATAAAAATATAAAAATTAACAGTAATTTATTTTTTCTCTACAGGTTCTACATTTAGTGGCAACATGATGAGAATGGATCTAGTCTTGTCTTATGAATCATCTAGAATAGAATATAAAATCCTTGATATTTTCACCTTACCTGCAAGAGAATAAACAAGTAAAACTGCCCAGGAATGTTTCAGAACTTGAACCAACATTATAATATTGAGGAAAAGGGCTGCAGCAGGAAGCCATGGGGAAGCAGGAACCCTGAAGGAAGCATTGTGTCCAGGTCGTAAAGTGGGCAGCCGTGTCAAGAAGGCCACTACTAACACACTTAATACTAGAGATACCACTAATACCACAACCTGAAAGAAATCAAATATGGCAAATACTAGGGTTTTCCAGACTGAACAACATGATTCCAACTTAAAAATCTCATGATGTGTATTAAAAACTGCCAATAATGTGGATTGGAAACTGCCAATAAAAGTGATTTTTTGGAAAAATTGTTTTATTCCAGAAAGTAACCTTTTCACTAATGTCCCTTTTACCCAAAAAGACATACATACAATTTTCCCAAAAGTCTTTTAGAAATAATTTTTGTATAATTGCATATATAATATTTAAAAATTCAGTAACACTGGTTGGGAGATCAGAGTCACTGAGGAAGGATGAATAAAGGGACTATCTTTTACTTAAAAAGTGAACGGATACTGAAAGGAACTATGTATACTATTAAGAATGAAATATGGGAGTTTTTAGTATGCCTTTAGGTACAGTGGAACCTCGGCATACGAAAGTCCCAACTTATGAAAAATGACAATTTGTCCAAAATTGCATTTTTCCTAACTATACAAACCTGAGGTCCCTTTTACAATAGGAAGGTACTAGCGGCAGCTGGATAGGTTCGTAAGCTTTCGAACAAGGGGTTCGGTAGTTAACTGCTTGTCCGACAGGCGCGCGCGCGCGACTGGTAGGTAAACAAATCACTTTTGCTTTTGGCCCAAGCAAAAACTGCAGAGTGAGGGGTGGCATGAGGTGGGCTATGTGTAAAAGGACCTCAGGTTTGTATAGTTAGGAAAAATGCAATTTTGGACAAATTGTCATTTGTTCCGACACGGCATACAAACCTTCGGTCCTTTTACAATAGGAAGACTCACTTCTTGGTGGGAGGAATCTGAGTCTTTTGTGAACAGACTGGTGTTCGCCCAACCTTGGAATGCCTCCCTGGTCGTAAGAGCGAGGGAGGGATCCAAGCCTCTGTCCGATTGATCGGGGTGTGCACCTGCAGGATCAATGGTCAGACCTCTGGACCAAGTACTAAGAGAGGAGGCAAGCGTATCTCTTCGTACCAGCAAACAAGAACAAGTTCCTATTTGCAAGAGCAACATAAAGTTATGGTTTGTCTCTTGTTGGCATCCACTTCCCCCCCCTTGTAGGAGGAACGTGGTGGATATTCGCTCCCATCCCTAGTGAAAGGGATAGGATGGGGCTCTGTCGAGTAGCTCACCGGCATCTCGTCCTTATCCAGCAAGGTGATGACCGTATCCCTCTACCCACAGGTAGAGGGGGAGAAAAAGATAGGAAGAGAAGCCAGTCACTCTCTCATTCACTTATCTATTCTTACAGTCACACCAGGACTCGATGCTGTTCAGCCTGCTAGGGTCTGGGTTAGCTAGACAACGTGTTGAGCAGCCACCACGGGTCCTAAGGAAAACGATCCAAGGACCTGTGGGCAATATCCAAAAGGTAGAAGGAGGTGCCGGTGGTCTGGTTGTACCCAGACCCCTTGCCTTCAGTTACCTGCGCCACGGAGAAGTTCTTGTGTAACTCGAGGGAGTGTACTTCTAGGTCATCTTGGTGCTGACGAAGAGTCTTCAACACTCAGCCTGGGATGTCGAGTTTCTCAGAAAGCGCGGTCGCGCTTTCACAGGACAAAGCAGCATCTCCTTCGCATCGAAGGCGGTGAAGTCCATTAGGGAGGGGATTGTGAAGGACTCTAACCGATCGTCAGGAACCGAAGGGTTCAGAGTCTTCGCTACGAATTCGGTACGAAATCGAGCGTCACGAATCCCCATCCCCTGGATGCTTGACTTCGCAGTAAAAGTCATGCAATTACCTCAGAGGAAAAGAAGGGAATGGTCGTATGACCTATCCCTCTTCTCAACTTCGGTGATGTCCTGTACCCATACTGGTCTATCCGTCTGCAGCGAAGTTGTTGTTCTCGGTAGTGGATAGGACACCGACACTCAATGTTGGGTGTCGATGGTATGGGTACTGTGACAAGCCGTTAGGACGAAGAAAAGATTGTTATGGAACAACCGAACTAAGTCCACAGCGAAGTTCGTAACAGACTTGGGAGCTCTGACAGTTGCCGACTGACTGCGTTCGGTAGGAGGCAAGTTGTCCAAGCACCCGAGCAAGTCACGTGACCTTCGCCTTAAAAGGGTTATGCCAAGAGACTAAACAAATAATTTGTTCGTCACCGATGCCAGAAGGCAAGGTGATGACTCTCTTAAGGCATGTGCCCAACAGGCGAAAGTCACTTGCCTTCTAGAGACCGAGGTCCTTGATGGCAAGATAACTCATAGTATAGTTGATTCTCGGCTAAGGAGAAACAACACTATGTGTCGTTGAAGACGAAGGTGTACAGAAAATGCAACCTACGTCTTCACAGCTGAACCGAGAGAAGGATTCTCAAGATTCTGAACCTGTGCTACAAAGACTGAGAACGCTAACCGCTATTCATTGCTGTCCGGTGAGGATCGTAGTTGCAATAAAAGCGGAGCGCTTTTCAGTAATGAAGACAGGGAAATACTGCCTGAAGAACTGCTTCTCATGGGCTGAACTATTTGGAAGTAGAAGCTGTCAGGTCGGAGAGTAGGCGATGTCTTCTGACATATCTGTTAATTCGGGGCGAGCAATGAATAATTGCACACCTACGAATACGAGATATTTTGAAGACAAACTCAGATGTCTGCAAAAATCATTCGCATTATCGCGGTGCGATGAAGCGGTTGGGACTAGTACAGACTTCTGTTACCGTGCGGTAAACAGAAAGATGAAAGAGTCCAAGAGATATCTCTGTTGAAAATTCTCGCAATGTCGAAGGCGATGAAATCGAGCGTCACAGCAGTAGATGGTCCTTCATTATTGCGAGAATCCCCGTTAATCAGACCTAAGTCCATGATTGTTGGGCAGAGATACGGTTCGGTAGTCAATCAAACCAGGGGAGAGAGAGACGTACCGACCGTGCATCTCCGAGACCTAGCTGATACTGAGCCGCTATCAGGCAGTTCAATACGCAGTAGCTCTCGGTGACTCGTCATCCTGAGTTGCCAGGTAATCCATTATTCCACGAAGGAATGCGTTCGGCTAGAACCATCGAGCATAAAGAATACGCTCGAGCAATTATATTTAACCGAAACGGATTTCGGTAAATACAAAAGCTGATTTGGTGTTGTCATGACAATACCAAGTATCTAAAATCGAAACTGATAACTGCTGGGAGGTTGCAGGCAACCCCGAGTTGCAGTTCAATTAAGATACAATTCGTCTCGGTCACAAACCGTAGAGTTAACTACGGTATGCGCATACCCCCCGGACAATTCAACTGTTAAAAGAATCAGTCGCGAGGGTAATATACGTAGATATTTGTAGGTTCTGTACCACGACCTCCATCCTAAATTCTTTTCCCCTCGAGGAATGAGAATAAGGATTGGAGATCGACCACCTTCGTTCTCTAGTCAAGAGAGTGAAGGAGAAGTCTTTCCCAAAGGAAAGCTTCAATGGTGAACAGAATACCGAAGACGATAGTTCAAGCCAAACTGGAAGTTCCCGTCCGTTCTTCTCTATTCCAGGTTAAACGCCTACTGTGAGATACTCTTCTTCCAGCAGCAGTCTTCTTCCAAATGCTAGAAATTACAGGAATTCGAGCATAAGCGAGGTTCCCGATTATCGTGTAACAATTATCGGGGATTCTCGCTCACTTTGGACCGTGGTCTCGCCTAAGTGTTTGGAGATCGTAAAAAACTCGAACACTCTGAGTGCGCTAGAAATTCCGTAGAATTCTAAGCACTCTGCGAAACCCCCCACCGAATTCGTCAAACGATATCGGCTGGTGGTCCTCTCGATTCCCGTAGGAATCGAGAAAGGGGCAGGATCCCTCCTCAACAACCGGGGCTTACGTCAGGTAGGACCCGAAGGTCCCCCCGGTAGCACAGCCCCTAACGTGGGATCTTACAGAGAAATCTCTGTAGGATCCCTCCCCTTTCCCTCGTAGCCGTAAGGAGAGAGGGAATGGGGGAGGAATTGGATACTGGCTCGCCTTCCCAGCGGAACTAGCAGTTGGAGAAGAAAGGAGCAGCCATCGCCTTACGGCGATGGCCTCTCAGAGCCTGGGAAAACGTATCGTCAGGAGAAAACGTTTTTCCCCCGAGGAGGGTTACGAACTCATACTGTAGGTAAGGGTCTGCCGCCACTGTGAACGTCGTCTGGGTGGGGCTGATCGACACCTGACAGGAGAGAGCCGATACCGTCCTCCTCCGACTCATTCCAGTCCTCGTCGAGGTCGAAACCTCAGGAGGACCGAAGGGGTATTCAACTACGGTGTCCGAAGACACGTAGAAACGCCTCTGTCGCAGTAGAGGAAGTGAAGTAGCTTGTTCGACCGGCCAGAACTGAGAGAGCCTTCTTGTCCGGAGACGAGAGACTACCTGGTTCAACACAGTCGGCAAGCTCCGATCGCGGCAGACCCACCGTCGATTTGGGTTCCCTCTCGGGCCCCAAAACGACTCGAGCCGAGACGTGGCTCTGCTGGTGGGATGTGGCGATCCTTCCCCGAGGTCGTTGTGCTGACGAATCAGCGCCATAACCTCGGCAAAGTTCCTCTAGATCTCGGAATTCACAGCATCTTGCAGAGTGGACCGTAAGCCCTTCGAACAAGAGCATATTCCGAGAACCTTCCTCCTAAGAAGGGGAACAGCGACAGCCCTCTCGGTCTTCCCCATCCACTTGCGCATACGTCCTGGCCGGTCAAGGAACCGTGCCTGGCACGTAGGGCGTCGTGGTGGGATCATGAGGGGCGCACCCCTCACGATCACTCCTCAATACCTCGCTCCTCCCGGTGTAAGCCCGAGAGGTTTGAAGGTACGGGAGAGGCAGACCTGACGCTCCCGCCTCGCTCGCTGGCAGAACCAGCAGGCTTGGAGGGCTGCAGGCGATCGTCAACCCGCGGTGGCGATCGAGCTGCAGGCCTGGTCGAACCGTCTCGCTGTGGAGAACGGCTGGACTGAGCACAGCGGCCCCGATCTCGAGTGTCAGAAGAGCTGGTGCTGGTTGCCGTACCCGATCGCTCTCTGTGAGAGCGACGGTCAGGCGACCTGCAGGCTCCACTGTCACAGTGAGACCGGTGCTTGTCCTCACGGCACGTCCCGTCGCTGGTTCCAGCCGTGGCTGGCACCGGCGCGAACCGGGAGGGACCCTTCCTCTTCCCAGCCTCAGCCCGTGGGCCGGTCGTGGACCGTCACGTCCCCGGGTAGCCAGCTGTTCGCCGCGAGAGTGAGAGCTGGTCTGGTGAGAGTCACGTGAGCGGCTGTCACCAGTCTTCCGCCCCGTGCCGTGAACCTGACGCTGAGCGGACTCAGAGGTCTGGTTCCTGGCTGCACGGTCGCTGGTAGGCGACCGTACACTCGGTACCTCCCGCGAACGAGAGGCCGAGACGGACCCTGATGCAGTGGCAGAACCACTGACACCAGGCGAGGAAGTACCGGTGTTAGCCGGTACCCCTCTGGTCCCCGCGTAGTCTTCTTCCTTGCGGAAGAAGAGACGGGCCCCGCTCCCGAAGGAGCAGGAGGACCAGCGGAAAGAAAACCCTCCCGTCCCACCGAGGTGAGACGGGTACCCGAGAAGCTCCCGAGGGAGACTTCTTAGGAGGGAGGAGGCAACCTTCTTCTTCCTCGGCTGTGAAGCCTTAGAAGTCGAAGGGGAAGAGGCGGCAGCCGACGACGATGAAGAAGATGAAGACGACGACGACGACACCTTCCTCCTCTTCTTCGTCAGCTTCCTCAGGACAGACGTAAGATCTGCTATCCAGGGCGGAGCCGGGGCTGCTGTAGCCGAAGCCACAGGGCCCGGACGCACCTGTACAGACAGACCAAAGTCTGGGGTAGTACCACCACGAACAGGGACGACATCAGCAGGGTATGGGCATCTCAGGAACAGCAGGCCACAGCCAGCACAGCATCGGTAGGGACAGCCAGCGCAGCAACGGCAGGGACAGCCAGCGCAGCAACGGCAGGGACAGCCAGCGCAGCAACGGCAGGGACAGCCAGCGCAGCAACTGCATGGACAGTCAGCCCAGAATCGGCAGGTACGGCAGGCAGCACCGGAAACACAGGAAGTGGAGCAGCAGCCAGCAACATCCTGGTACCGGCGGCAGGTCCAGGGGCGAGCTCTAGGGCAGCGGAAGTGTGGTCGCTGCAGCGCGGCAACCACGAGCGGCGGCGGCACGCCCCCTCTCGGTACGGCGAACGACACTTCACAGCGGCTGTAGGCAAGACTGTTACCACGTGAGGCGAGTACACCAGGTGAGGAGGGACGTCGTCACCTGGTTGCGTGGTCACTCCATGGGTGACCGCAGTAGGCCCAGACATAGAACCGCAGCCCCTGGACACTAGCACGCCCTGCAAATGGAAGGACGCCCATACCTCACCAAGGTCCACCCTCGTGGGCAGTAGCACCTGCGGAAATAACAGTAGTAGCGATTAGTGGGGGGGAAGTCCCCTCGCGCGGGGGGGGGTGAGCCCTCTCCGAACGAGTGGAAGACCCCGAATACAATTGTACATCGGGCACCGAGCGCCCTCCCCCGCGCTCGACGGATCGGCGAGGAGAAGAACGCCGATAACCTCCCCCCCCCAAGGGGAAGGGCCATCTGTTGGGAGCTGAGCGGGGGGGGGGGGTTCTCGTTCCCACCTCGCACAGCACCCATGTACCCAACAACAATATAAAAGCCCGAGTGCAAGGGCATAAGGATCAATTCCCTGACTGAGCGGAACTTGAACCAAATAAAATATTGATGCAAACTCAATAATAAGGAATAAAAATGAAAATGCATCTTGCATTACGATTCACTTCACAATGAATAAGGGCTCGGATCGAGCGCATTTGCGCCCTCGGTACCGAGCGCAAGGGTAAAAGGATCCATTCCTTACCTTTATGGATCAAGGTTTATGGAAACCTTGATCCATAATGAATTGATGCAATCAAAAAAAAAATGAAAATGAAAAAGAATACTGCGCTTGCGATTTCACTTCATACAAATAAAAAGGGGAAGGATCAATTCCGGGAAATAGCGGAAACATTGATCCCAGTAAACAATGCAATCTCAATAAAAAATGAAAATGAAAAAGAACTGCACTTGCGATTTCACTTCATTCAAATAAAAAGGGGAAAGGATCAATTTCCGGGTAAGCTCGGAAACTGATCCAAAATGAGTATTGCTACAATCAAAATAATATATGAAAATGAAAAAGAATACTGTACTTGCGATTCCATTTCCATACAGAATAAGTTTCCGTGCCGAGCGCATTCGCTCGGCAACGGGCATACAGGTAAAAAAATATAAATGAAAAGAGCACTTACTTACGATTTTCATCTACACATTCCAACCCAAATATAACGCTCGGAGCGAGCGCTCCCGCCCTCGGCACCGAGCATACACAATACGAGGATCATTTCTGGGAAAATGAATTCCCGCACTTACGCCCTTCAGTCCCGGCACTCGGGTAATCGGAGGGCGTGGTGAAACCAAGATCCTTTAATTCACACTTGAATTCAATGGAAATAAATATGAAATGATTGTACTTACAATTCAGTTTCACTAGATAAATAGAAAAAGAAAAACACAACCATGCGAAAGCAACGACGATGAAGCGGGCAGAGAGCGATGATACACGTCCACACGCCAGCAGGCCGAAAGCAAAAGTGGTTTGTTTACCTACCAGTCGCGGCGCACGCCTGTCGGACAAGCAGTTAACTACCGAACCCCTTGTTCGAAAGCTTACGACCTATCCAGCTGCCGCTAGTACCTTCCTATTGTAAAAGGACCGAAGGTTTGTATGCCGTGTCGGAACAAATCCAAGTTACGAAAGCAAAGACGAAGATTTTTTTTGCCTCTGCATACGAAAATAATTCTGGTTGCGAAAGGGTGTTACTGTAAACTCCCGAGATTCGCCCAGACCGCCGCCAACTGAGTAGACTCGCCACCATCCTCCCGCTCTCCCATTGGTTCCTGATGCTAGTCACCACCGTAAGATCCTGCTCTCCTATTGGTCAGCATCTCTTCCATCATGCCACTACGTAAAGGCGTCGTTTGGCCACTTTGTCGCACAGCGTTATCGTACACACACGGAATTCGTTCGTTCACATATACGTATTTCGTTAGGTGACGTAAATTCATGTTAGTGATTTCGCTTTCTACTTGTATACTTTATTGTGTTGTGTGTGAACTTAATTAACTTAATTAGCCATGGGTCCCAAGAATGTTGCTGAAGTTCACAAAAAGAAGAGAAGAATGCTTTCTAAGGAGACTAAGATAGAGATAATTAAGAAGTATGAAGCTGGCATGCGGTTGAGTATTATCGCTAAGGAATATGGCTGAAATCCATCGACAACAGGCACCATCCTTAAGCAGAAGGAAGCCATCAAAGTAGCTACACCTTCCAACGGCGTGACTATTTTGTCCAACATGAGGAGCCACGTGCATGATGAAATGGAGAGGCTGCTGCTTGTATGGATTAAAGACAAAGAAATTGCTGGCGATACGATAATCAAGACGGCAATCTACCACAAGGCCAGCACTATTTTCGGTGATCTGATTGCCCAGGCCGAAGACGACAGAGGAGAAGGGACATCGACGGCAACCCCAGACTTCAAGGCTTCTTGTGGGTGGTTTGATAAATTTCGTAAACGGACTGGCATCCATTCGGTGGTGGTGAAATTGAAATCTTGTAAAAAACCACAAGTATAAAAAAGTTAAAAATAAAAGTAAAAATCAAAAAAGACAAAACAAAAATAAATTTAATTTTAAGTTTTGTGTAAAGTTAAGTGTTAATGTTTTCTGCCATTTGTTATGTGTTTCGTAAAGTTTAGTGTTAATGTTTTCTGCCATTTTTTAATGTGTTTAGTAAAGTTAAGTGTTCATGTTTTCTGCCATTTGTCCTCCTCCTGTCGCCACTTTCAAAGTTCGCCTCACTCGAAAGGTAAGGTTCCTCATTTTACTACATATGTACATACGTGTACATACAGTTTGTTCCGATACGTAATACAAACCCTCGGTCCTTTAACAATAGAAGGTAACTAGCGGCAGCTGGGACGGTCGTAAGCTTCGAACAAGGGGAGAACGGTAGTTAACTGCTTGTCCGATCGTGCGCGCGCCGCGCGCCCGGCGGTGAAGAATCACTTTTGCTTTCGGCCGTGGTGTGACAGGACGTGTTCGTCATCGCTCTGCCCGCTATTTTCGTCGTGTGCTTTGGATGTTTACAATTTCTTCTGACTTTGTTTGTGGTCTTGATTGAAATTGTAAGTACTCTTTTTTCATTTTTCATTGAAAGTGAATTTAATTATGGATCAAGAAGAGCTTTCGCCGCGCCCACCAGCTGCCCGTAGAGTGTGTCCGGGCTGGAGGGGCGTAAATGCGGCGGATTTCGCTCTTATCCAGACATTGATCCACATGAATTGTGTTATCGGTGTCGGGGGCGAGAATGCTCCCGAGCCGAACCTTGTAATGTGTGTGTGAATTGGTCCGAGGCGCAGTGGGTGCTGTACGAGGGTAGGAAGAGGCGTAGACCGACCAAGGAGTCGTCGGAAAGCTCTCCAGCGACTCCTTTGGTGACAGATACCTCGTCATCCTTCCTGCCTCCAGCTCAGCCCCCACGATTTGCGCCTTCCCCTGCGGGGGGGGTTTCGTTTAGGAGCCTTCTCCTCACTCGATCCGTCGAGTGTGGAGGAGGGCGCGCCCGATACCCGGATGTTCAATGTAACTCGGGGTCTTCCGTCCGCTCTGGGTGGGGTTCGTCCTCCCCCGGGCGCGAGGGTGCCCCTCTAACTGACCCGACTGTTCCTCCCTCAGGTGTGCCTTCTGTGAGTGACGACCTTGGACAGGTGTGGGCGTCGTTGGGACTGCAGGGCGCCCCTAGTATCCAGGGCTTGATTCAACGTCTGGCGGGGTCGGCAGTTGTAACTCATGGTGTAGTCACAACAACGACAAACACAATGTCCACACCAGCGTACGCCGCCCCTCCTCATGTAGTGTATACGCAACACATTGCGTCGGTGACACGGCATCAATCCAGAAGCCGATTGCTGCCGTACCTAAGAGGGGCGTGCCGCCGCCACCTGGATTTTATGTGCTGCCGACTCCCGACTTTCGCTGTCCCAAAAGTTCGCCCCTGGATCTGCCGCCCCCCGTCCCAATGATGAGTTTAGCTGTATCGGAGATGCCTGTGACGCCGGACTATGCTGCCGTACCTGCCGTACCTGCAGCTAATGTTGCAGGCCCAGCCGCTTGCGCCGCTCCTACGAAGCGCGCAGTGCGGGACGCTCATGCCGATGTTGCTGCTGGAGCTGGTCCTGCTGGTGCTGGTCCTGCTGGTGCTGGTCCTGCTGTGCTGGTCCTGCCGCTGCTGGTCCTGCTGGTGCTGGCCTGCTGGTGCTGGTCTGATGGTGCTGGTCCTGCTGTTGATGTCCCTGCCGCTCCTGCCGTGTGCCCTGCCCCTGCCCACGTCGCGTCTCGTCATGGAGGTGCTGCACCGGTCTCAGGTCCTTCCGGACAGGATCAGTCGGGGCGTGTTGCTTTGGCAATTGGCCCGACTTTTCCGTGGATGGAAGACCTGACGTCCGTCCTGAGAGAGCTGACGAAGAAGAAGAAGAAGAAGAGGAAGGTGTCGTCGTCGTCTTCATCGTCTTCTTCGTCGTCTGTTGCCGCCTCTCCCCTTCGACTTCTAAGGCTTCCAAGCCGAAGAAGAAGAAGGCTGCCTCCTCCCCCCCTAAGAAGGCTCCTGCGGGACCTTCGAAGGGCCCGTCTCGCTCTGGCGTGACGGGGGGTGCTTCTGCTGGTCCTCCTGTTCCCTCGGGAACAGGGTCCGTCTCTTCTTCTGAGAAGAAGAAGAAGACGGGGACCAAGGATGTGCTGGCTACTGCTGGTACATCCGCGCCTGGTCTTGGTAGCACTGCTGCTAAGCTAGGTACCGGCTCGACTTCTCGTTCGCGAGAAGGTCCGAGTGTACGGTCTCCTTCGGGCGACCGTGCAGCTAAAGTCAAGACGCCTGAGCTCGCTCACCGTCATGACCGAGGCACGGAGCAGAAGACTGTCGAGAATCGCGCAAGTGACTCTCGCCAGGCCAGCGGCCGCTCTCGTAGCGACCAGCCGGTACCTCGGGCTGACGTGACGGTCTCTGACCGGCCACGGGTTGAGGCTGGGAAGAGGTCCCCTCGACCAACGGCACCAGCTTCGGCTGGTACCAGCGGTTTGACGTGCCGTGAGGACGCTCACCGGTCTCACCGCGAAAGCGAGCTCTGCAGATCACCTGACCGTCGCTCCCACAGGGACCGGACGGAGACGGTGGCCAGCAGCAGCTCGTCTGACGCACGGGATCGGGGTCGACGTACTCAGTCGAGCCGCTCGCCACAGGTGAGCGGCACGGCCAGGCCTGCAGATAGATCCCCACCGCGGGTTGGTGATCGGCTGCAGCCCCCCACGTACGCTGGTCCTGCCAGCGAGCGGGGGGGGAGCGTCAGGTCTGTCTCTCCTATACCTTCAACTTCCTCAGGCTACACCGGGAAGAGCGAGGTATCTAGGAGTGATCGTGAGAGGTGCGCCGCTCACGATCCCGTCACGATGCCGCACGCACCAGGCATGGTCTAGGAACAGCCAGGCGTACGCGCAAGTGGCTGGAGGCGACCGTCAGGGGTCTGTTGCTGTTCTCCTTCGGAAGGAGGAGGGTCTCGAGAGCTGCTCCTGTTGGAGGGACTGGACGGTCCTACTCCTCAGGACGCTGTGACTCCCGAGATCCAGAGGAACGTTTGCCCCAGGTTATTGCGCTGATTCGTCAGCACAACGACCTGGGGGAAGGATCGCCGCTACCACCATCTGAGCCCACGTCCCGGCTCGAGTCATTTTGGGGCCCCGAAGAGGGAAGGGGCCCAAAATGACGGTGGGACTGCCGCGATCGGAGCTTGCAGACTCAGTCCTTGACCAGGTGGAGAATTTCGTCTCAGGACGAGAGGACTCACTTAAGTCAGGACGGTCTTCCAAGCTACTTCCTCCTCCTCTGCAGCGACAGCGGAAGTTCTACGTGCCATCAGTGGATCCAATACCGCCCAAACAGGTTAACCCGGAGCTAGCTAGGCTAACTCCAGGTGTGTCCCTGCAGCAGCTCCTGTCGGAGAACTTGTGGTTCTCGCAGCAGGAGGCACTGGGCCTGGAAGCTACCGCGATGGCGGCTTTCCAGGCAGTCTCTTGGTTGGATCTGTGGTCCCTCACAGTATCCAAGGTCGCGGCCGACTCCGGGGGTGCTGCCCTCGAAGAAGACCCCGACTTCAGGAGACTGTGCCAGTCTGGAGGTAGGGCCATCTCCTACCTCGCCCATCAGACGGCAAACCTGTGGGCCAACTTGGTTCTCCGTCGTAGGGACGCTGTCCTTACACGAGTAGCCAGGGGGCCGGGCGTGAGGCGGTAAATGGACTCCGTAACGGACCAATGAAGAGTTCCTCCGCTCTCTTTCCCGGAGAGATGGTGGACGCTGCGGTGGAAAGACGGCGCACTGATGACAGTGACCGTCTGGTTCACCAGGCAGTTACGAAGGTTTCTGGGCAACCTCGTACAACTGCGGCTAAGCCTAAGAGTTTAGCTAGCGCTTCCTCGGCTGCTAAGACGGCTGCTCCATCGAAGCCCCAAGGAAAGACTCTTCCTGCTTCAACTTCTGGTAAAGGAGGCCGTAACCAGCCCTCCTCCCAGCCCTCCTTTCCCCGAGGAGGTGCTGGGAAGAAGTCGAAGCGAGGTGGGGGAAACGCTAGGGACGGCGTTCCCCCTCACCAGCTGCCGGAAGTGGGGGGGTGCCTAGCGAGCCATTGGGCAACTTGGCAGCGCTACGGTGCCGAGACCTGATAGTAGACGTCCTTCGGGAGGGATATCTACTACCCTTCGAATCTCGACCACCCTCACCTCCAACCCGGTCCATCTTCAGACTTATGTGCTGGGATCCTCAAAGGACGGACGCTCTTCGGCAGGAGATCAAGACCATGCTGACCAAACGAGCTGTTAGAAGTCGTAGTAGATCGGTCACCGGGCTTTTACAGCCGCCTTTTCTTAGTGGAAAAGGCATCGGGGGGCTGGCGCCCGGTGATAGATCTCTCTCCCCTGAACCGATTTGTTCGCCAGACTCCGTTCAAGATGGAGACGGCACGTTCCGTGCTGGACTCCATCAGGGGGGGAGAACGACTTCATGCTTTCGGTGGACCTGAAGGATGCGTATTTTCAAATACCCATCCATCAGTCCTCCAGAAAGTACCTCCGCTTCATCTTCGACGGGACGGTGTACCAATTCAGGGCACTTTGCTTCGGTCTCTCAACCGCCCCACAGGTGTTCACGAGAGTGTTCACGCTGGTGTCTGCTTGGGCCCATTCGCACGGGATACGTCTTCTGAGGTATCTCGACGATTGGCTGGTCCTGGCGAGCTCCCGCTCGCAGTTGCTGCAGGACAGGGATCGACTTCTAAAGTTTTGTCGCGATCTGGGGATCGTGATAAACTACGAGAAGTCCGATCTCGCACCCCAAGCAGAAGATTGAAGTACCTGGGTATGCTGATGCGATTACGGTAGCAGCTCAAGTCCGCCCCGCAGACTTGAGGATCAACAAATTCAGGGAGGCAGCCGGCCGGTTCCTGTCTCGGCAGGAACAGGCAGCTCAGCAATGGCAAGTCGTGATCGGCCACCTGTCGTCACTCGAGAAGTTAGTTCCTCACGGACGTCTTCACCTGCGGTCTCTCCAGTGGAGACTAAGGGAGAGTTGGTCACAGGTAAAGGATCCACCTTACTTCCCCGTGGTCCATCACGGAGAAGGTGAGGCAGGACCTAGCCTGGTGGCTCGACGACAGGAACCTCTTAAGAGGATGTGCCCCTACGCACTCCCCCCCCGGAGATGCTGCTGTTCTCAGACGCATCGACCGAGGGATGGGGCGCACACCTGGAGGAGTTGCTGGCTGCAGGTGTGTGGGACCATCACGACAAGCACCTTCACATCAATGTCCTGGAACTCAAGGCAGCGTTTTACGCTCTCCAAGAGTTCCAAGACCGCTTGATGGGACACTCGGTGGTCGGTGGTATTGATGTGCGACAACACCACAGTAGTGGCATACGTCAACAAGCAGGGGGGCCTAGTGTCTCTCCCGCTACACCAGTTGACTGTGCAGGTGCACGAGTGGGCCACGGCTCACTCGATAGAGCTGTCAGCACGCTACATTCCAGGCAAGAGGAATGTAGTAGCGGACAAGCTCAGCCGTCGGGATCAGGTAATAGGGACCGAGTGGTCCCTACACCCAGAAGTGGCGGAAAGGCGCTTTTCAACCTGTGGGGGCGTCCGGTCATAGACCTGTTCGCCACCCGGCACAACAAAAAACTTCAAGTTTTTTTGCTCAGCCGTGCCGGGACCCACGGGCAGCTGCAGAGGACGCTCTTCAACACCCCTGGGACAACCTCTTCGTCTACGACATTTCCTCCCTTTTGTCTGATTCGAAAGGAAAGTGATCAGCCGAGCGCTGGTCACCCCCAATCTCAGGATGATCCTGGTGGCTCCCAAACGACCTCAAGCCATTTGGTATCCGGACCTGCTGGCTCTTCTTGCAGAAAGAAACCGAGAGAGATGCCCCACTGGCACAACCTTCTAGCCCAGCCACACGTAGAGCGGTACCACCGAGCAGTCCAGTCCCTACAATTCACGGCTGGCTGTTATCCACCATCTCTTGCGAACGAGAGGCTTTTCTCGCAGCGCAGCAACAGAGATGGCTGGACACGTCAGACAGTCCTCTGCAGCTGTGCTACCAGGGGAAGTGGGCCGTCTTCTGTGGTTGGTGTCGTAGACGGGGTCTATCTCCTCTCAGAGCCACTCTTCAGCAGGTAGCGGATTTCCTCGTGTTTCTTCGCCGAGAGAAGCTCCTCTCAGTACCCACAGTTAAAGGATATAGAGCTGCACTGGCACTCGTCCTAAAAACTGAGGGGACTGGACATCTCGAACTCGTTCGAGATCTCCTTGCTAATGAGGAGCTTCGAAAGGTCTGCCCACCCAGGGAGCTCAGGCCCCCTGAGTGGGATGTGAATCTCGTCCTTAGGAGTTTGACTCGAAGACCATTCGAGCCACTCGAGAGAGTCGTCAGACAGGGATCTGACCCTCAAGACCCTCTTCTTGCTGGCCCTGGCATCGGCGAAGAGAGTAGGGGAACTTCATGGTCTGTCCTTCAATGTTAAACATTTCCAGGGCCTGGGGATCTGTGACGCTCGATTTCGTCCCGAATTTCGTAGCTAAGACTCAGAATCCGTCGATCCCTGACGACAGGTTCGAGTCTTTCACAATCCCCTCCCTAATGGATTTCACCGACAACGATACGGATGAGATGCTGCTTTGTCCTGTGAGGGCGCTACGGCGCTATCTGAAGAAAACTCGACACCTCAGGCCTGAGTGTCGACGCCTCTTCGTTAGCACTGGGGTTACCAAGAAAGAAGTATCCAAGAACACGCTTTCTTTCTGGCTGCGTGAGGTGATCAGGAGAGCGTACGAGGGCTGATGGTAGTGACGACATCCGTACGCTCCGACCGAGAGCCCACGAAGTCAGAGGTATTGGACCCTCTTTGGCGTTCCGCAAGAACTTCTCCGTGGCGCAGGTCCTGAAGGCAGGTGTCTGGGCCAACCAGACTACCTTCACGTCCTTCTACCTTCGGGATATTGCCCACAAGTCCTTGGATACTTTTTCCTTGGGACCTGTGGTGGCTGCTCAACACGTTGTGTAAGCTTACCCAGCACCCGCAGCAGGCAGAACAGCATCGATTCCTGGTGTGACTGTAGGAATGAATGGTTGAATGAGAGTGCGACTGGCTTCTCTTCTCCATCTTTCTCTCTCTCTACCTGTGGGCAGAGGGTCACGGTCGTCACCATGCTGGAAGGAATCCGATGCAGGTAAGCTACTCAACCGAGCCCCAATCTATCCCTTTAGTTAGGGATAGAAGCAAATATCCTCCACTCCCTCCAACAAGGGGGAAGGAGTGGATGCCTACTTGAGACAAACCCATAACTTTATGTTGGACTCCTGTACAGGAACAAGTTCTTGCAATGCTGGTACGAAGAGATACGCTTGCCTCTCTCTTAGTACTTGGCTCAGAGGTCTGACCATTGATCCTGCGGTGCACACCCCGATCAATCGGACAGAGGTTTGGATCCCTCCCTTGCTCTTACGACCAGGGAGGCATTCCAAGGTTGGACGAACACCAGTCTGTTCACCAAAAAGACTCAGATTCACCCACCAAGAAGTGAGTCTTCCTATTGTTAAAGGACCGAGGGTTTGTATTACGTATCGGAACAAATGACATTTGTCGAAAATTGCATTTTTCTAACTATACAACCTGAGGTCCTTTACATATAGTCCCACCTCATACCACCCCTCACTCTGCAACTTTTTGCATGGGCCTAAAGCAAAAGTGATTCTTCACCGCCCGGATGCGCGCGGCGCGAGCACGATCGGACAAGCAGTTAACTACCGTTCTCCCCTTGTTCGAAGCTTACGACCGTCCCAGCTGCCGCTAGTTACCTTCCTATTGTTAAAGGACCTCAGGTTTGTATAGTTAGGAAAAATGCAATTTTCGACAAATTGTCATATTTCTTGTACCATGTACACTAATCTACTTTATTTACAGGTCAGTCACTGTTAGGTTAAGTACTGAATGGTCCAAATTGTTGTATTTCATTGTTTATTGGTCAATCTAGGTTTATAAAATTTACTGTGGTGTTTTTGTAGGGCCTGGAACAAAATGATATTGTTATTGTACAATAAAGTTTCATACATACTTACCTGGCAGATATATACTTAGCTATAGACTCCGTCGTCCCTGCCAGAAATTCGAATTTGTTCCGACACGGCATACAAACCTTCGGTCCTTTTACAATAGGAAGGTTACTAGCGGCAGCTGGATAGGTCGTAAGCTTTCGAACAAGGGGTTCGGTAGTTAACTGCTTGTCCGACAGGCGCGCGCGCGCGGCTGGGAGGTAAACAAATCACTTTTGCTTTCGGCCTCACAGCGAGTGGACGTGTGTGTTCTACGCTCTCTGCCAGCTTTTTGTCGTTTGCTTTCTTGGTTGTATGGTTGTGTTTTCTCTGTGTGAATCATTGTAAGTACAATCATTCCTTTATTTTTTTCATCATTTATTGTGAATTAATCGATCATGGACTCTCCACGCCCCGCTACTCTCCGGAGATTGTGCCCGGGTACCGAAGGGCGTAAATGCGGAAAATTCCGCTCGTTCCCAGAGATCGATCCCCATATTTTGTGTGCTCGGTGTCGGGGGCGTGAGTGTACCCGCGCCGAGCCCTGTGAAGTATGTATGTCTTGGTCGGAGGCGCAGTGGGGCTTGTACGAGGGTAGGAAGAAGCGAAGGCCTACAAAGGAGTCGTCGGAGAGCTCTCCCGCGACTCCTTTGGTTACGGACACTTCGTCTTCTTTCCTGCCTCCTGCTCAGCTCCCACGTTTGGCGCCTTCCCCTGCGGGGGGGGTTTCTAGGTCCTTCTCCTCACCCGATCTGTCGAGTGTGGAGGAGGGCGCGAGATACCCTGACGTTGAGTTGTACTCTGGGTCCTCTATCCGTTCGTCTACATCGCACGGACGGGTAGAGGATCCTGCTAATCACCCGACCTTTGCTTCCTCAGGTGCTGTTGCTGCGAAGGACGACCTTGGACAGGTGTGGGCATCGTTGGGTCTGCAGGGCGTGCCGAGTGTCCAGGGGCTGCTCTACCATCTCGCTGGCTCTGTTGCGGTCACGCATGCTACGGTGACAACCACTACCACGACCCTGTCGACCCCTGGCTATGCTTCACCTCCTCACCTGGTGTATTCCCCGCACGCGGTGTCTGTAACACCAACTCCATCGGTGCAGGGGCCGATCGCCGTACCACGGGGGACGTAGTGTGATGCTGCCGCCTGGGTTTGCCGTGCTGCCTCGACCGGACTTCCGTGTGCCCGAAGAGCTCGCCCCCTGGACCTCCCGCCAGTACCTAGGATGTCTCGGTGCCGCTGGTCCGTCCACCTCCGGGTCTGCCTGTACGCTGCCGTACCTGCCCAGCCGCTGTTGACTGACGTGATGATGCCGACTACCGCTGCTGTTCCTGTGTCTGTTCCTGCCGTCTCCACTGCTGTTCCTGTGATGCCTGCACCTGCTGACGTTGTTCCTGTTCGTGGCGCCGCTGCTCCCAATGCCGATCTGTTCGGACAGGTGCGTCCGGGCCCTGTTGCTTTGGCAACAGCAGCCCCGGCTCCGCCCTGGATGACGGATTTGACATCGGTCCTGAGGAAGCTGACGAAGAAGAAGAGGAAGAGGAGGAAGGTGTCGTCGTCGTCTTCATCGTCTTCTTCGTCGTCTGCCGCCTCTCCCCCTTCATCTTCTAAGGCTTCACAGCCTAAGAAGAAGAAGGTCGCCTCCTCCCCCCCTAAGAAGTCTCCTTCGGGAACTTCTAAGGGCCCGTCTCGCTCCGGTGAGACGGGGGGTTCTTCCGCTGGTCATCCTGCTCCTTCGGGAGCAGGGCCCGTCTCTTCTTCCGCAAGGAAGAAGACTACGGGGACCAGAGGAGTGTCGGCTAACACCGGCACTTCCTCGCCTGCTGTTAGTGGTTCTGCCACGGCAGCAGGATCCGTCTCGGCCTCTCGTTCGCGAGAGGTACCGAGTGTACGGTCGCCCACCAGCGACCGTGCAGCTAGGAACCAGACCTCTGAGCCAGCTCAGCGTCAGGTTCACGGCACGGATCGGAAGACTGGTGACAGCCGCTCACGCGACTCTCTCCAGACCAGCTCTCGCTCTCGCGGCGACCAGCTGGCTACCCGGGCTGACGTGACGGTCCACGACCGGCCACGGGCTGAGGCTGGGAAGAGGTCCCCCCGTTCGCCGGTGCCAGCCACGGCTGGTACCAGCGACGTGACGTGCCGTGAGGATACGCACCAGTCTCACCGTGACAGTGGAGCTCGCAGGTCGCCTGACCGTCGCTCTCACAGAGAGCGATCGGGTACGGCGACCAGCACCAGCTCTTCTGACACACGAGACGGGGCCGCGGTGTGCTCAGTCCAAGCCGTTCTCCACAGCGAGACGGCTCGACCAGGCCTGCAGCTCGATCGCCACCGCGGGTTGGCGATCGCCTGGAGCCCTCCAAGCCCGCTTGTTCTGCCAGCGATGCGAGGGGGGGAGCGTCAGGTCTGCCTCTCGCCCGTACCTTCACCTCCTCTCGGGGTTACACCGGGAGGAGTGATCGTGAGGGGTGCGCCCCTCATGATCCCACCACGACGCCTTACGTGCCAGGCTCGGTTCTCGGACCGGCCAGGACGTATGCACAAGTGGCTGGAGGAGACCGAGAGGGGTCTGTCGCTGTTCCCCCTCGAGGGAGGAGGGTCTCGGGAGCTGCTCCTGTTCGAGGGACTGGATGGTCCTACTCCTCAGGACGCGGTCACTCCTGAGATCCAGAGGAACTTTGCCGAGGTAATTGCGCTGATCCGTCAGCACAACGACCTCGGGGAAGGATCGCCGCTTCCACCTTCCGAGCCCACGTCCCGGCTCGAGTCGTTCTGGGGCCCAAAGAGGGAACCCAGACTGACGGTGGGTCTGCCGCGATCGGAGCTTGCCGACTCAGTGCTGGACCAGGTAGAGTCTCTTGTCTCCGGACATGACGGCTCTCTCAAGTCTAGCAGGTCGAGCAAGCTGCTTCCGCCTCCTCTACTGTGACAGCGGCGTTTCTACGTGCCGTCTGAAGACCCGATGGCCGCCCCCAAAACAGGTGAACCCGGAGTTAGCCAGGCTAACGCCGGGTGTGTCCCTGCAGCAGCTCCTGTCAGAGAACCTATGGTTCTCGCAGCAAGAGGCACTTGGTCTGGAATCTACTGCCATGGCAGCTTTCCAGGCCCGTCTTCCTGGATTAGACCTGTGGTCCCTCACGGTGTCTAAGGTCGCAGCCAGCTCCGGGGGAATTTCTCCTGAAGAAGACTCAGCCTTCAGGAGGCTTTGCCAGTCTGGGGGAAGAGCCATCTCCTTCCTAGCCCACCAGACGGTAAACCTGTGGGCCAACCTGGTTCTCCGACGTAGGGACACTGTCCTTACTCGGAGTATCCAGGGCGGCTGGGCGTGAAGCGGCATTGGGACTTCTCGCAATGGACCGTTACGGAGTTCCCCCCGTCGCTCCTTCCCAGGAGAGATTGGTGGACGCTGCGGTGGACAGACGGCGCACTGATGACAGTGACCGTCTGGTACACCAGGCAGTTTCGAAGGCGTCTGGGCAGCCTCGAACTGCGGCCAAGCCAAAGAGCTCGGCTAGCGCTTCCACTGTGGCTAAGACGGTAGTCGCGTCGAAGCCTCGTGGAAAGACTGTCTTCTTCGTCTTCTGCAAAGGGAGGCCGTAACCAGCCCTCCTTCTCCCGAGGAGGCTCTGGGAAGAAGTCGAAGAAAGGGGGGAAACGCTAGGGACGGCGTTCCCCCTCACCTGCTGCCGGAAGTGGGGGGGTGCCTGGCCAGCCGTTGGGCAACTTGGCAGCGCTACGGCGCCGAGACCTGGATAGTAGATGTCCTTCAGGAGGGATATCTATTACCCTTCGAATCTCGGCCACCCCTCACCTCCAACCCGGTCCAACAGCAGTGTACGTTCCAGGATCTTCGAAGGACGTAGCATTGAGACAGGAGATCAAGACCATGCTGAGCAAACAAGCTGTAGAGATCGTCACGGATCAGTTCACCGGGCTTCTACAGTCGACTTTTTTACCTGGTGGAAAAAGTCTACGGGGGGCTGCGGCGCCCGGTGATAGATCTCTCTCCCCTGAACCGGTTTGTTCGCCAGACCCGGTTCACGATGGAGACGGCACGTTCCGTGCTCGACTCCATCAGGGAGAACGATTTCATGCTTTCAGTGGACTTGAAGGATGCGTATTTCCAAATACCCATTCATCAGTCCTCCAGAGAGTACCTCCGCTTCATCCTCGACGGGACGGTGTACCAATTCAGGGCACTTTGCTTTCGGGTCTCTCAACCGCCCCACAGGTGTTCACGCGAGTGTTCACTCTGGTGTCTGTTTTTGGGCCCATTCGCACGGGATACGTCTGATGAGGTATCTCGACGATTGGTTAGTCCTGGCGAGCTCCCGCTCGCAGTTGCTACAGGACAGGGATCGGCTACTCGAGTTCTGTCACGATCTGGGGATCGTTGTGAACTTCGAGAAGTCCGATCTCGAGCCCAAGCAGAGGATGAAGTACCTGGGTATGCTGATCGACACGGTAGCAGGGCGAGTCTTCCCCGCAGACTCGCGGATCAGCAGATTCAGGGAGGCAGCCGGCCAGTTCCTGTCTCGGCAGGAACAGGCAGCTCAGCGATGGCAAGTCGTGATCGGGACACCTGTCGTCACTCGAGAAGTTAGTCCCTCACGGGCGTCTTCACCTGCGGTCTCTTCAGTGGAGACTAAAGGAGAGTTGGTCACAGGCAACGGATCCCCCAAGCTTTCCAGTGTCTCTGACACCGGAGGTGAGGCAGACCTAGCCTGGTGGCACGACGACAGGAACCTCTAAAGGGAGTGCCTCTACGCAAACTCCCCCACCCCGGAGATGCAAGCTGTTCTCAGACGCACGACCGAGGGGTGGGGCGCACACCTGGAGGAGTTGCTGACTTCAGGAGTGTGGGACGAGCACGACAAGCACCTTCACATCAATGTACTGGAACTCAAGGCAGCGTTTCTCGCGCTCCAAGAGTTTTTCAGGATCCGCTGTGGGAGGACACCTCAGTGCGGGTGTTGATTCTGTGCGACAACACCACGGTGGTGGCTTACGTCAACAAACATGGGGGCCTAGTGTCTCTCCCATTGTACCAGTTGACTCGGCAGGTGCACGAGTGGGCCGAGGCTCACTCAATAGAGCTGTCGGCACGCTACATTCCAGGGAAAATAGGAATGTAGTAGCCAAGACAAGCTCAGCCGTCGGGATCAGGTGATAGGACCGAATGGGCCTCTACACCAGGACGTGGCGGAAAGGGGGGGCTCTTCGACCTGTGGGGCGACCAGTCGTGGATCTGTTCGCCACCCGGCACAACAGAAAACTTCAGGTTTTCTTTTCAGCCGTGCCGGACCCATGGGCAGCTGCAGAGGACCGCTCTTCAACACCCGTGGGACAACCTCTTCGCTTACGCCTTTCCCCGTTCAGCCTGATTCGCAAGGTGATCAGTCGAGCACTGGTCACCCGAATCTCAGGATGATCCTGGTGGCTCCCAAATGGCCTGGGGCCATTTGGTATCCGGACCTGATGGCTCTTCTCGCAGGAGAACCGAGAGAGATTCCCCCCTGGCAACAACCTTCTCGTCCAGCCACACGTAGAGCGGTACCACCAGACAGTCCAGTCCCTTCGTCTTCACGGCTGGCTGTTATCCACCATCTCTTGCGAACGAGAGGCTTTTCTCGTAGCGCAGCAACAGAGGCTGGAAGGAAACGTCCGTCAGTCCTCTGCAGCTGTGTACCAGGGAAAGTGGGCCGTCTTCTGTAGTTGGTGTCGTAGACGGGGTATATCTCCTCTCAGAGCCACTCTTCAGCAGGTAGCGGATTTCCTCGTTTTTCTTCGCCGAGAGAAGCTCCTCTCAGTCCCCACAGTCAAAGGATATAGAGCGCCCTGGCACTAGTCCTGAAACTGAGGGGATTGGACATCTCGAACTTGTTCGAGATCTCCTTGCTCATGAGGAGACTTCAGAAAGGTCCCTTGCCCACCCAGGCGAACTCAGGCCCCCATGCGCGGGGATGTTGAACTCTCGTCCTTAGGAGTTTGACTCAAAGACCCTTCGAGCCACTCCGAGAGTCGTCAGACAGGGATCTGACCCTCAAGACCCTCTTCTTGCTGGCCCTGGCATCGGCGAAGAGAGTAGGGGAACTTCATGGTCTTTCCTTCGATGTACGACACTCCAGGGGATGGGGATCTGTGACGCTCGATTTCGTCCCGAACTTCGTTGCGAAGACTCAGAAACCTTCGGTCCCTGACAACAGGTTCGAGTTTTTCACGATTCCCTCCCTAATGGACTTCACCGATAATGATGCGGATGAGATGCTGCTTTGTCCTATGAGGGCGCTACGGCGCTATCTGAAGAGAAACTCGACACCTCAGGCCTGAGTGTCGGCGCCTCTTCGTTAGCACCGGGGTAACCAAGAAAGAAGTATCCAAGAACACTCTTTCGTTCTGGCTGCGTGAGGTCATCAGGAGGGCGTATGAGGCTGATGGTAGTGACGACATCCGTACGTCCCGTCCGAGAGCTCACGAAGTCAGAAGTATTGGCCCCTCGTTGGCGTTTCGTAAGAACTTCTCCGTGGCGCAGGTCCTGAAGGCAGGGGAGGTTCTGGTCTAACCAGACTACCTTTACGTCCTTCTACCTTCGGGATATTGCCCACAGGTCCTTGGATACCTTTTCCTTGGGGACCCGTGGTGGCTGCTCAACAAGTTGTGTAGCTAACCCAGACCCTCGCAGGCTGAACAGCATCGAGGTCCTGGTGTGACTGTGCGGATGGATGTGTGAATGAGTGAGTGACTGGCTTCTCTTCCCATCTTTTCCTCCTCCTCTACCTGTGGGCAGAGGGTCACGGTCGTCACTACGCTGGATGAGGACGAGATGCAGTGAGCTATATGACAGAGCCCCATGCCCCATTCTATCCCTTTCACTAGGATAGAAGCAGAATATCCACCACTTCCTCCTACAAGGGGGGGGGGGGGGGGGGGGGGGGGGGGGGGGGGGAAGTGGATGCCAACAAGAGACAAACCCATGACTTTATATTTGCTCCTGTACAGGAACAAGTTCTTACATTGCTGGTACGAAGAAGACACGCTTGCCTCTCTCTTAGTACTCGGTCCAGAGGTCTGACCATTGATCCTGCGGTGCACACGCCCCGATCAATTGGACAGAGGCTTGGATCCCTCCCTCGCTCTTACGACCAGGGAGGCATTCCAAGGTTGGGCGAACACCAGTCTGTTCACAAAAGACTCAGATTCCTCCCACCAAGAAGTGAGTCTTCCTATTGTAAAAGGACCGAAGGTTTGTATGATTGCCGTGTCGGAACAAATGACAATTTGTCCAAAATTGCATTTTTCCTAATTATACAAACAATGAGGTCCTTTTACACATAGTCCCACCATCATGCCACCCCTCTCTGCAGTTTTTTGCTTGGGCCAAAAGCAAAAGTGATTTGTTTACCTCCCAGTCCGCCGCGCGCCTGTCGGACAAGCAGTTAACTACCGAACCCCTTGTTCGAAAGCTTACGACCTATCCAGCTGCCGCTAGTAACCTTCCTATTGTAAAAGGACCTCAGGTTTGTATAGTTAGGAAAAATGCAATTTTGGACAAATTGTCATTTTGCGGCACACGCTGCAGGTAGGTCAGGTGATCTGCCAGGTATGTATGAAACTTTATTGTACAATAACAATATCATTTTCATACATTCAACTTCCCTGTCAGATATATACTTAGCTGATTGGCACCTTTGGCGGAGGGTAAGAGACAGCTAAATTACTGATTAGACAGGTAAACAACATGCGTTGTAGGTAATATATAAAAAACCTTGTTTCCTATCTGTTTAGTTTAGACGGAGGGTTCGACTGTACCTAGCTATCTGTTCTTTAGGAGTCTGCTTCGTCTCAAGAGCCTCAGCAAGGATGTGACCTATGGCTAAGAGTTCTTGTGGGACTGTCAATGGGGTCTATCCACTTACTCGACAGAACCTGATGGCCTTTGTCAATGGGGTCTTATCCACTTACATGACAATACACCTATGCCTAGTGGCATAATTAAGGAGCACAACACCGATCCCGATCACCTGATCCTAACACGAGGGTTAGTGCTTAATTTGAAAAGAGTTATCCCCAAACTCCTTTCAAACAACCCAAAGAAAAAAACACCACGTTAAATAAATTTAACTCACTAGTTAAAGATCAGTATCGGCTCCCTATCCCAGCAACGTATCCGCAGACACGTATAAACCAAGAGAAGGATCTCTCGTAGGTTAACTTGACATCCTTCGGGTAATGGGAAGTCAACACAGAGTTGCATCTCCCGTATGTGACAGCTAATATGTCCTTTATAACATATTGTTATGGAAAGAACAAAAATTCGCAAAAGCTCGCACTTCATGCGCTTTTAATTCTCAGCTGTTTGAAGGAATCATCAAGTCACTTATGAAGTGCTTTAGAGATCACACTTGTCTCAAAGAAGACCAGGGTGTTCTTTGATATGGCTCTCTTCTGGATGAAGCCTGGAGCCTGGCTGGCACTTCGTGCCTGGCAGGCGCCTGGCGCCTGGCTGGCTGGCTCCTCCCCACTTGCTGGAGCTTCGAGCTTGGCTGGAGTCTCGAGGCTGACTGGCGATGTCCACATCGGACAGTCTCACCTGTCCGATCTGTTCACCTCTGGCGTATTTGCGCCAGGTTGGTGGTCCGCTCCTTCTCCGTATCAGACAATAAACTCGTTCATTCAAGCTGTCTGCCTCTAGCGTTTTTCGCCTGTTTGGCACTTGGCGCCTGCTGGCGCTTCGTTGTCCGAGGATCCTGAACAAAAACAGACAATAGTTTGTCCGGAGACTGGAGAAGGGTGGAAGGTTCTCTTCTACCTGGATCCTTTGGCCTAGGACCAGGGGAGGAGCTTGGAGCCAATCATGTCCCGTAGACGATAAGCTATCTTAATATGACGAGAACGAGTCTTCTTCCGAGGAGGATCCTTCGTGAATACTTTCGTTGCGTGAGTCTATTCCTGCATGTCAAGGAAGTTTCTCGTTGCAGAATCTTCCCTCTCCTTGTCCGAAGGAGGGGAAGGAGGTCTGGAAGGTGAAGTGGGCGATCCCAGGGCTTTCTTGGCTCTTGTCTTCTCCCTCTGAATACCTTCTGGGAAGCGTTTCGTGTCCTCATCGCAGCCCAAAGAATCTGTAGGAAGCCCTTAAGCGATTTCTTCTATTAAAGATAAAATTTAAGCGCCCCGACCGGGCACAGAGACCCTTCTATCTCTTCCCCTTTCAAATGAGAAAGTCCCTTAACTTCAGAGCTCTGATGCAGGGTTAGAAGGGTGTTAATTCTTTTCCAGAAATAATGTGATGGTAAGAACCAATAGTCGAGCCTCCATTGAATCCGATGCGAGACCTCATAACTTAAATTCACTTGTCTTCTTGGTAGTTGTTAGAGCCAAGAGAAAAAATGAATTTTCTCATTTAAGATTTAATAAAGAAGCTTGATGAGGAGGTTCCCACTTGTCGGAACAAGGAATCTGCGGGCCACGAAAAGATTCCAACTCGAAGTACATAATGTCCTACTGTTGGTTGTCTCGAGGTATCGTGTAAGATCCCGAGGAACTTAATCCTCTGTTATCTTCAAGTTCCTTTGTAAAGACAGAGTATAGCCTGCTACTGTAATCTGTGATAGCAGATATAAATACAAAGGTGATTCTTCTCTCAGAAAGGGAAGAAAAACCGCTATGTGGGTCACAGAGGTATCGGAAGAGGACAGTTTCCTCATTCAATCCAGCACGATCTGCAGCACTTCTATGTCTATTCCATGACACTTGTCATTCACCTTGCAAAATCCTCTCATCCCTATCACTTCTCGTCAGTCTGCACGCAGACAGACTCAGAGTGTAGAGGTTTTTGAGGTCCCTTTCTAAGTGAGGCTGATAGAGTAGACCGCCTCTCTTGTGAAAACCTTTATAAAAGTGCTGTAAGAAGGACGTGACCTCTGTGAATCCAGCTTCCCGAAGGCAAAAATGGGGCGAAAGGCATCATCCTCTCTTCCTCTGACGCCAGTAAATATCTTAATACGTCCGTTAAGAATTTATATATTGGTGAAAAAAAAATACTAATGTTTCTTTCCCTTTCAAAGTAAAGGATGGCGTATATTGCTACCTCTCTTGGTTCGAGGATAAGGAAGCAGTCTAGAGGAAGTCTCTTCGTCTTCAACCTTGCGAAAAGATCTATGAAGAAGACGTATCGCAGGTTTCCACAACTCTCTTTCCAACTCAGCTTATACAGACGTTAATAGTTATTATCGTCGATCGAGAAGATTCTCACGGACGTGCAATCTCGTGCAGCAAACCTCTTAAGGATCGTTACATTCCGTGTCCGTGTTCCAAACAGGTTCTTTCTTGTTAACGCAAACAGGGGCGAAAAAAAGAGATTCTCGATGCTCCTTGAAATACGAGAGAGCTGTGGAATTGGCCTAATTGATTTAAATCATTTCGTCCCTCCTTGGGATCAAACCCCCTTCAAGTTAGACGGGGAACGAAATCAGGAACGAACCGTGCCGTTACCAAGCCTGCTGTCAGAGAGGCTACTGAACCCTTCGATTAATAACTCGCTATATCGAGAGATTATCAAGTTCACTAATTTGCTTCTGCCTTTGGTGTGATTCTTTAGACTATGCACCCGGACATCTGTACCTCTGTCCTGGTACCCGGCACCCTCTCAAATGTTATTTCTGTTTCTTGGTAGGAAGAACTTGATAGGCTTAATATAGCCCATTCAGGGGAACAAACTTCTGTCACGAAGAAAAATGGTTCCCATCAAATTCATCCATATTCTCCCTGAGAATGTTCTCTAATAAAACTATGCTTTCGTAAGCATGAGAGCATCATATAATATATTGCTCTACTGCGTTAGAATCATATTGCTATTTCTTTCCTATAATCCTGTTACATTGCGGTAAACAGTATCGAAAGGTTACAAGGGATCTTTTTATTGAAAACTTCTTAGCAAAACGAAGACAATGTTATTCATGTTTGCCTACAAATCCCCTCAATTCGAGGCTAAGTCCATGATTGTAGGGGGGAGATACGGTTAACCATTCGATCCCGTAGGAGAGAGAGATGTAACCAACAGCTCTTGACCAAGCAATAGTTGGTACTGTGTTGGCCAACAGTTACAGCAGCGTTCGTTCGCTGTCTCGTCGTATTCTACCCGAGTTGCCAGTTACTCCGTTCCATGAAGGAATATGATAAAATCATTATCGAGCCTAAGGAAGTTCTCAATAATGTATCTTTTAGCGAAACAACCTTCGTTAAATACAGACGGTGAGTATGTGATGTCGTAACAAATCCTTTAAGCGTAGTCCTTATTAGGAAATTCCTGTAAGGATACAGGTAATTCCGTTGCGAACCATAAAGGTAACTACGGTATGCGCATATTACTTGACCATACAGTAGTTCTATCCACCCAATTTTCTACTACATTCTTTCCTCTCCGATGCAGAGAGAGAGAGAATGGAAAATTTACTATCTTCGTTCTTTTCGTCAATAAAAACGAATTAGTATTAGCCGAAGGAGATCCCAAATGAAAACCGAGGATCGAAGAGAATC
This sequence comes from Macrobrachium nipponense, assembly GCF_015104395.2. NCBI lineage: Eukaryota > Metazoa > Arthropoda > Malacostraca > Decapoda > Palaemonidae > Macrobrachium > Macrobrachium nipponense. The sequence continues at coordinate 6,474,229 of NC_061099.1, forward strand.
TCTCAAGCTTTTATTCTCTTGGAGATAAGGCCGTATTCTACGCCTCTATTATCTGGAAGAGCCTCTAATCAATGAATGAGAGCTCGTACGAATCTTGTCCAATTTCCAAATGATTGCCACTCTTTCTGGAAATGGTTGGTTGCATTATTTTAGAAGGAGGATGATTTTAATATCCTCTTACTAGTAATGAACGAATTCTCTCAATAAAAGGGTTGCTAAGGTCATATAATCTGAGAGACCTGCCCCCTTATTGGCTTCCAATTCCGATATATCTTCCATTTCCTGTCCAGTCAAGTTGGGAGAAGAATGAGCAACCGGAGGAGAGCGCCTCCTTTCGCAAGGTGAAGGGCTTTCAGCAGTCCCAGCTCTAACCTGCCAAGGGCTACGGCCGACTGTGCGATATCTCGAGTCCCTGCCAGGGGAGGGCTGATTCCGCACAATACCCCTATCCACATCAGAACCATCCTGATAAGGATGACGGCCGCCTGTGCGACAACTATCGTCCCTATCAGGAGAAGTTCGTGCTTGCGAAAGACCCACCACAGTCTCAGCAACCTCCTGACAAGGGCGACGGCCGTCTGTGCGACATCTTAAGTCCCTGTCAGGAGAAAGCTGATCCTGTGAAAAGTCCCAAAGAGGAGCTTCCTGGTCAATTTCTATCTCCATATCTGATGAGGCTGGAGATCCTGGCGCCTGGCTGGTGGCTAATTTGCAGCTGGCTTCTCGCGCCTGGCAGGCGCCTGGAGCCTGGCAGGTGCCTCGCGCCTGGATGGATCCTCAAACCTGGCTGGCGCCTGGAGCCTGGAAGGAGCCTCGCGCCTGGCAGGCGCCTTGCGCCTGGATGGATCCTCAATCCTGGCTGGCGCCTGGCAGGCGCCTTGCGCCTGGATGGAGCTGTCCGTATCGGTCCATTTTCATCCTCTGCACGTCCACTGGACGGGATCTCTTGATTGGAAGGAAACCGTCCTTTCTCAATATTCATCCAATGACGAGATTTGTTCTTGCATCTTCATAAGAATCTTCGTCGCTGAATATCCCTCCTCCTTATCCGCCGAGTGGAAGGAGGTTTAGATAATAAGGAAAAAACACTGTTTTAGGATACCTTTCCAATGGCTATCCTTGGCAGTCTGGGACGTTCTACAGAACCTGCCGAGGGGACGCCTGACCGTTGGGGATTCTCTGAAACCTCCGTACGGCTTTCGACATTCCTTCTCCTCTGGGCTCGGGAGCTTGGAAGAGGTCTAGGCCTGGGAGCGAGACAGAGCCGATCAGACGCACCCTCCACTTTTTGAGGATGCCTTTCCAATGGCTATCCTTGGCAGTCTGGGACATTACTACAGATCCTGCCGAGGGGACGCCTGACTGGTGGGGAATCTCTGAAACCTTCGTACGGCTTTCGACATTCCTTCTCCTCTGGGCTTGGGAGCTTGGAAGAGGTCTAGGCCTGGGAGCGAGACAGAGGCGATCAGACGCACCCTCCACTGCACTGGGAACACTATATTCACTTCTTACCTTTTAAGAGCTCGCATTTTGAGCTACATCCATTTATCTTCAAATTTGCAAATATAAATTTGTAGTTGCTGTGGAGTAAGAAGGTGATGAGGATACAACAACTACTAGTACTGTTAATACTCTAACTGCTCGTTAGCACAAGAGCTATTAAAGCTTCTAAAGGAAGCGTATCTAGTTATATGCTTTTCTGACTTCCTAAAGTAGGAAATAAGAGTTGTATATTTCCTCAATCAAGTTCTAACACTTATTACACGTATTAATGAATAAATATTAATATTTCCCTTTCTTGCAAACTATGTGAGTGTCTACCGAAAAATTCGGTAGTTTTACGTAATATATTCTTTGAAATTTCGAAGCGAAATTCATTAAAAAGTTAATAAAAGCGTATGCCAAACCAAAGACCCAGTACTTCCCTGCAAAAGACAGCCCAGAAGATTGATGGTGATGAAAAACAAAAATCAAATCAGGAGGTACCAACAACGTATGTTGACACTACGGGCGACAGAGAAAATCTGGTTATAGAACGGTAATGGTTCCAATTCCTGCCACCCAGCGGCAGGGCAGTAGATCACCTGACCTACGTGCAGCGTGTGCCGCGAAATTCGAATTTCTGTCGGGGACGACGGAGTCTATAGCTAAGTATATATCTGACAGGGAAGTTGAATGTATGAAATTAGGCAATTTACATGTAAAATGTGGTTCGAGATACGAAAAAATCAGGTTACGAAGGCCACTTCAGAATGGATTAATTTCGTATCCTGAGGCACTACTGTATTACACATCACAGTAGGCAGTCCCCGGGTTACGACGGTGTCGGCTTACGACGTTCCGAGGTTACGACGCTAGTCAATAGACGTTATTTCCAGGGTTACGACGCATGTTCCAGGGTTACGAGCTAGTCAATAGACGTTATTTCCAGGGTTACGACGCCTACAACGCTCATCTGGGAGATGAAATATGACACCAAAAATGCAAAATAATCAATATTTGAGGGTTTTTTTTATGAAAATTGCCATAAGAATGCAGTTTACATAGTTTTCAATGCACCCAAAGCATTAAAAGTAAGGTTTTCTTAGGATTTTTGACGAAGTTCCGGCTTACGACGCATCTCAAGAACAGAACCCCTGTTGTAACCCGGGGACTGCCTGTATAGTAATTACTCATCAGTGAAAACTTAGCCTGAAATTTTTACCTGGAAAGTATGGTTTCCACGAGAAGTCCATCCATATACAGCCACTACTGCTGCAACAGTAACTGACACTAGAAGAATGGACAATGCTATGCAAGCCCTTCTTGCTGTAATTAATGTGGGTGCTTTTGGCATTCCTTTGTCTAACGTTGCAACCCTCAACTTCTCTTGATAAGCTGCAACAGCTGCATCTATGTCATCCTCTGCATCAGAATCTGTTCCATATCCAGATGCTCCTGATTCAGAATCCGAGGCAACTCGCTCTGTAGTATTTGCTGTTGAGATCTGTTGGGTTACTTGGGTTTCTGTTCTTATCTGCTCTGTTTCCGACGTTGCTGGTAACAAAAGATCATGTACAGGAGAGCATGATTCACTCTGGGGATTTTCTAGTAAAGGAGCAGTGTCTCTGTTGTCTGGACTCAAGCCACTGATCCCACTTTCAGCATCTGGAGACTTTGATGGAGACTGCTTACCCTGAGAAGGGCGCACTCTGTATGGCAGGACACGTAAACCATCCTGAAATACAAAAATTTCATTTAACAACCTTTGAATTAATATACTGTGAAATAACGCACCACACTTTTAATAAGGTGGACATTTCTTTCCCTGACAAAAAAAAGGCACCGGAAATCTGAAATCTAACCATGGACAAAAAGCTACTAATACCAGTAAAAGATCTAGTAGCATGGAGTGAATGTAATAGTTTTTCATTAATTATCAGCTGGAATTTATTTCCATGTTATACATGGTTGTAGGACATGCCATACCTCAAGGTGTGTGTGCCATATCTTACTTTAACACTGATCCAGGAATCATTGAATTATGATCAACAGAAAAATCTGCAAACGCCTTATAATTATAGTTGATACATACACCAATCAATTTCCAAACTTTGTACTGTACTCATTAATAAATATACATAAAAAATACATATTGGAAATTAGACTTAGATGATGTTAACTGGATTTTTCAATGTACTATATATTCAGAGTGAAAAAAAAATTTTGGTCGTTTTCACATAATTCCATTTACAGACCATTCATATCCACGTCTCTAATCGACAATGTCCAATTTGGACCTGCATATCAACTATTAGGAGACAAAATAGTATTACTTTAAGAGACTAAAGTATTACTACTTTATCTCCAACTGTCACCTACACTACAGAGAATTGTACATATCACCAAAACCACTACAAAACAAACAGGATGCTCGAACTACAGCCAAAATACAATAGTATACTACAGTACGTATATACATAGGAAAGGAACATAATCACCTTGAGGAAATGCAAAGTTCTTTCTTGTCTAGAATGCTTTGGGGCAAGTCTGTGATAACTATATGGATCTGAAGATGAAGCGGTGGCTGCAACGGAACACAATGATCCATAGGTACAGCGATGCCGTCTGTACATAACTCCCGTAATTATTATAACATGCATACATAGTACACATGTGGCAATAACCTGAAATAAATCTAATGATTAAAAACAAAACAGCATTTATTAATACTAGTTATTCATATGCGTATATAGTAACGGACTAGGAGCTACACATCTCGAATTTGCACACAAAAGAGAAAATTAATTTGAATCCAAAATTAAATATACCTGATGCCCAGGTTTTAAATAGTTTTACTAATTTTCTAACTTGAGGTAATATACAGTAATGAGGAAAATTATGAAATGAACATTCTAGTTAATAAAAATAATAACCATTTCTCTTACCTTCAAAAGGAAGACATGACCAAACACAAGACCCAAAACTGAGGAAAGGGCACCTCCTGCAAGATGGGCATAGACATGAGAGGTAGTATGTGAGCACTGATGTGAGAGAGCAGATGGTAACAATCCATCAGCAGAGAGCGAAACTATCTGTCGAGAGAGGGGATTGGCTGCCTCTACTAAAGCCAAGCACATAATTACAACCTGTCAAAAAGAATACAAATTTAAATATTAAAAAAATATGTAATACATACAGAATCTAAAATCTATGTTTGAGATAATTGTATGTATATATACCTTATGTGTATGTAGTATCTTACAATATTTTCAAAACGTGCATAACATTTAACACAGTTTAATTTTTACCTCCTAGCTTCAACCTAGAATACAAATATGACCTATACTGTATTTGTTTACAAATTTTCTAGAAATATAAATGTGCTAGTTTGGCTTGGATAGACAAAAAAAAATGTCTGTGCTATAATAAGGTTACCAAATAACATTCTCACACTCGCATACCTTTACCTACTCCCACCTTTCTGAACATAAAAAAACAATGATCGTTACATTTTAAAAATAATCATTATTTTGTGCAGAAGACTGATTCTAAACACAAAATTACATGCTTGAAAACAGCATCCTTCCATTTAATTCTCGATACCAACTTTTTACCTAAAACGATGAATTGCACTACTTTGATAACTTATTTAAAGACAAAAGTGTTCTGTATTTCCTTTTTGTAAAACACCTGCGATACTACTATAGTCAGTATGTGGATGTGAGGCTGTAAACAAAATGCAGTACACACAGTAATGAACTGCTGCCATTTCCATTGTCAGGACCATATACTATACTGTACTGGGCAGGATGTCAAATGCCTCTTAATTACAAACTGTAAAACCAACAGGCCTAATCTCCTTCAACACAAAGCAAATTAGGAAATATATTCAGTTCCTCGCATTTGGATATGAGCTTCTGACGGAGGAGAATTTTGAATAAGAATTAGAACTCTTAATGTGAAGTTTCCCTTTAGTTAGTTTTGGGATCAGTCTGTGACTACAGTGTGGAGGTCTTACTGGGAATTTTCAGGACATGGCGGCTGAATTACCTGGAAGGATCCCATAACCAAGCGCGCCCATCCGACATCCCGCCTTTCCAATGCCTGAAGAAGTGGGGCGCCTTGCGGAGGTATTCTGCAAGAGATAAATTTTCCATCAGGTAAACATAAGACTGGATCAGGCAGCATCAACAGAGGCAATGATTCTATAGCCATTTTTAACAGAAGTATAAATCATACCACCAACACTAAGACACAAAACAGCAGCATTCTCATTGATGGTCATGTTCTAAGACCATGACTGAAATACTGCACTGCAGTGGAAGAAGAAACCAAGCCAGCTACTAATGTTGGCTGTTGCACAAGATTCACAAATAGTGTAAGAAAAAAAAAATTCAAAATGCACCAGCTACTAAGTACTACCCTGAATACTGTACTAAAATAAATATATAAATGGAAAATAGCTTATACAGTACATACATACATTAGTCAAAAGCAAAACTGAGGAACAAAAGGATGATTTGATGCTATAAGATTATTCAAACAGAAGTACCACGGAGCCTGCTCACAGAAAATGGGATTTTCAAATACTATATACTATCATTATATTGTAATATCTAAACTAAAACAAAGGTGCTCCAGAAATAAATAATTCTGAAGACTGACATACTATGAACTTCACAATATGTATTATAAACATCAATACTCTTCTTCAGTACTGTACTGGGATTTGGGAGTTAACACATTTCGTTACTATAACAAAGAGATTTCCTACAAAGGTGGGTTAGAACCTACAGCATGTCAACCCAATTATGATACTTTTCTACAACATAAATAAAATGGACACTATAAACCAATATGTATGAAAAAATTTACTTGTACCAACCTGTACAGTTGATAACTGGGTTGATAGAAAAATACAAAATTACTTTAGAAAAATATGCACATATACAGAAAAGTCACTCATCGACAAAAATAAAATAGGTCTAGACCTATTGATTTATAGGACTTCATGAAAACAATCAACTTTTTAATTACAAGATCTCATATTCTATACATGTGATTCATATGCAACATAAGTTAGTGCTGCATATCTCAAGTTGAAATATGAAACTTTACAGGTGGATCCTTTGATAAAGTGGTCATACTACAAAGACTTCAATTCTTGCCAGCAAGACTACTACACACTGTACCTAGAAATACTGGGTGCTTGTATAGCTCCTTAAATGTAATATATAGTTAAATTTATGCATAAAACAACAGTCATAATGGGGGAAAAACATGTTATACTGATACACAATAACAAAATAAAAACTAATTAAAAACAATCGACTTCTGTCAGATCATTACTCCTGGCTCAGGTTTTAAGGCAGGGTAGTACCAAGGTCTTTAGACCTTGGGTAGCTACTTGATCATAAAGGATAAAGGTACCATATGTACTACCGATTACCAGACTACTTATAGAATATTACATGAGAAAGGGTTTTGTTAATAAATCTTTGATGAGAAGGAGATTACCCACAAAATATTAGCTAATTGAAGTCAACCGCCTTACTCTGGCTATAATATTTATGGTTGAATAAAATTGTAAACTATACTATACTATAACATATTGTATACACACACACTATATATATAATAATATATATATATGTGTGTGTGTGTTACACTTTCTAACTCCCACTTTAACGCTAAATTAAATAGATGTATATTATATTTTTCCAAGTGCAAATGTCACCACATTTTCAGATTTTGGGCAAGTAAAATTTAATTCATATTCCCTACTTCATATATATATTTTTTTGCTTTCAACTGTAATGTCTAAGGTTACATCCTTCATGTACGTTTTCTCGTCTACGCATTCGCTTTATTTACTCTTCCTCTTTGCAAGTATTCCAAACATTTTCCTTCCTCGGGGTCAAGTTGAGATTCTGTATCCTACCGACCTGAATCTTCATCACACCCCCTATCCATTTGCCTTCTCCTCACCTCACCCCTCTCTTGTATACAGCTCTATAGTATTATTTAATTTCTCAAAGCTCAACGCCGTTATTTTCTTCATTGGCTGCCTGTTCATCATTTAGTCTAACCATTTTGATTATCTCAAAGGTGTCGTCTCTCTCTCTCTCTCTCTCTCTCTCTCTCTCTCTCTCTCTCTCTCTCTCTCTGTAACAGCTCAATGCCTTGAAGTCTTTGTTTGCAGGGCAAACCTCGTTCTTTGGCGCAATGGTATAATCCTTTCTCTGATGCCGTTTATACTTTTCATCGAAATTTTAAGCGATCAGTTCCAGGTTTTATTTTAAAAACAGTGAACGAGAAACAGATCAAAACAAAAGGAAATCTGAAAAGTATACTTCGTGATATACTTGGAAGTAGAAAGGGGATGAACGCTTATGAAGTTTTTTTAATACTGAAATTATCACGCAAAACTAACGCGGCCATTAAAAAAAAACATGTTATTTGAGGTGTGTTTTTTTCGTAGCAAACCTTCTTCCCAAACCAGTTTTATGTTTTGGCAAAGATTTACAACAATAACTATGTCACGAGATACGAAGCCTCATCACGCTTATCATTCAGTCAGTGGTAATATTACATATAACACTTTCAATTTGAACACAGTCAGAATAACATAAAAATGCCTCACATTTCAAATACAACCTTCACCTGACAACAAAATACAATGAATAACCAAACCAAACCAAGATTGACTTACGCATTGCCCGTCATGAGGGTGAGGACGATGCCCAGCGCGAAGAAGGCCAGGAAAGTGATGCCCATGGAGACGGAGATGGCCAGGGGCAGCGCCCTCTGCGGACGGCGGTAAACCTTCACCCGGACGCCCGTCTCGTAGAAGCTGCTGTAGACGACCATGCACACGGCTGCGCCAGCTAGCAGCTGAAATAGAGTCGGATTTATTTTTTCTTTTTTTCTTTTTTTCGGATAATAATAATAAATAGGTAAATAATCTATATATATATATATATATATATATATATATATATATATATATATATACAGCAAAGAACCAAGAGACAAGAGAAGGAAACGAGAGAGAGAGAGAGAGAGAGAGAGAGGAAATAAACAAGTGTCAAAAACGTGGTTCCCCTTCGCCCGCACGGAACAATAACACTACAGGGAACCTTAAAACAGTCAGAATCCTCTTCGATGCGCAACCTGTGACGCAAGATTGGGGCGCCATTTATCTTCGTGTTTGTGCCTCTCTGGTGACACCGAACATTCTTATGCGAAAAGGCCTCTTTTGGTGCATTGCGTCACCCGCCTTCACCCAGCAACCTGCGCCAGTGAGAAAGTAGACTTCAGAGAGAGAGAGAGAGAGAGAGAGAGAGAGAGAGGTGACCATCGAAAGGGAATTCCCGCCATACTGCAACAAGGAAAACAACTAAGGCCTAAGATCGATTGCATAAAGCTAAAGACGGGAGTTTGTTTTCGCACGAATTTGTGTATAATGTCATCATTACAATACAATACAAAACAAGAGTAATACTAGTAGTAGTATACGTAGACTCCAAGCAGAATATGGAAATAGAATATACAGGAGGAAAACACGTTTTCCACTCAGGTTTAGCGGATCAAAGAGATTTGCTAAAAAAATAAATTTTTTTTTTTTTCTTTGAAACAGAATCTGTGTTGGTTAGGACGATAGGTCTCGCTAGGCCTATACAGAGAAGTAGCAACTATTGGCAAGGGTCCATTTCGAGAAACGCAATGGACAATTTACTCGACCAACAAAATGTGGGGGGATTGATTAAAAATTCTATAGTGTTTTTCCCTCGTTTTTCTCCTCCCTTTTTAGTTGAATTTTGTTACACAACATGGAAGCTCCTTCTTCCTTTGTAATCATAACTCAAGGATCCTTCCATAATACTGAGAATGAGTCAAGCTGCACTTCTGGCCACTAAAAAGAGACGGGCTTTTATGGGCAAGTATTAACGGTTGTTTGCGAGTTGAATATGGTAGCCTTGCCACATATTTATTAATTCCACTGAGAGCCAGCAAACACGCTCAGCCTACTGAAGATGTCACTGATAGATAGATACACTGTACGTCTAGAAACACATGAACCAAAGAACAGAATTCGAAACGACGAGAAAACCTCACGAGTGAACGATGAAATTTGGTCTCGGGCAAAAGCACACACAAATCTCTCTCTCTCTCTCATACACACACACACCACACACACACACACACACACACACACACATATATATATATATATACACTCGTAGAGGACACAATACGAGGAATAAACAAACGCGATTGGGCAAAGTCCATATCACAAATAAAGGATATAAAACATGCTCTGTATCTTAGGACAGGATCCATCATCCAAACATTACGACGAAAGTTCCTGCGTCCTCATTGATTACAACAATTCCTTCCGTCCATTTCCCTAGATTGCCAAGTGGATCAGACATCTGTCCCGAATAGCTATATGTATATGTATATGGTATATGTAGTGTATATATATATATATATATATATATATATATATATATATATATATATATATATATATAGTGTGTGAGTGTGCGTGCGTGGCCGTAGATGAAGCTTATGTCTTTGCAAACTTTTTATAACTCTCCAGCTTAGTCTGACCGTCCACCTGTTTACGAGAACGGCATTTTCCGTGTATGACAAATTCGTTGATCGAAAGGCCCATCTTTTGTTTGGTAACAATGCAATAATTGTATTTTCTTCATCAAAAATACAAACTTCTTCCCGCCTTCGTATATTTCAGCTTCGTCCAGTTGGATTGGGTCTCATCAAACACCATGGATATATTCTTTGGATATTGATAAAAACAAATACCCTATCGGTTTCATCTGCGTCTGCCGTTAATTGGAAACGGTCCCAGCTATATTATAGGAAGGCCATTCAACCAAGAAACAGGCACAGATGGGGATTCCAGCGATGGCTAATTTTGATGCATCCAATTCCAAAAGCTGGGATGGAAGCTGTCAAAAACTGAACAGTAGAAATTGCGAAAGTTATAAGCTTACCTCGTGACACTGCTAGGCATTTTGTTTGCCGGTGGAATTTGTCAGGATACGAATATTAAACAAGGAAATTAATTCTTTAAAAAAAATGAATAAAGGAATATTAATTAGTCGGTGAATTAGTTCAAGTTTGGGCACGACTAGCTTTTCAAACGCCTGCCCATATGTACCTATGTTTACGATTTTTTCATGCACGCTCAAGTGATTTTATCAGGAAAAATAATACTAACAATAACTGGTGTCTACACAGACTGGCCACTTGTTAACAACCCCAGGTTCCCTTGTTCAATGCATTATTAAACGTAACACGATACAAATTCTCATAGTATGCGAAACTGCATATTATTCTTCAGGGGAAGGCATTTGTTTCATTTTTGAAATAGACGAAAGTATGTGCAATTGTATTTTGTGACAGCTGACGTAACTTGCATCCTAATAATTTGAAAATCTAGAGTTATCGTAGCTTAGGCCTATACTATACATATAAAAAATGGAATAGGTAAGTGTAGAGCAGCAGAAATCTCATTTATTCCCGGACGTTTGTCAATGAATGAAATCTGTTGCTTCGACAAACTATCCGTACAGCATCCCAAGCACGCAGGCGCACTGGCTGTGCTGCTGCAAGCAGAACACAAGGCCTTCAGGCACACAGTGCTTGCGATCAAAAATAACAAGAGCAATTTGCTCCGGCAAGAAATGATGTTTGCGGAGAATCTAATTGAAATCAGATGAACAAACGCCAAAATCGAATGCACCAATAAGGGGCTTAATGGAATTCAAATAGAAGTGATCATATCAAATTGGTTCTATCTAAGGGTCATCTTTCTCGAGTGAATTTGCTCTTAACTTATTGAATTATCTTTTTCTTGTGACCTCGGCTCTTATGCCTTAGTGCACTGGACAGGTCTGTTATCATTCCAAGCAGGAAGCGGCATTATTCTCTACTCACGACATTTATTGAATAAGAAAACAACACTTCTATCATTTCAACTTAGCTGTATCCAGGCCAAACAATTTAATGAACAAGTGTAACTTGAACACATAAAGTAATCAATATTATTTTAGCGTAATAACAGCGAAAGATTCAAATCTGGACGCTAATTATGTTAATTATGTCCGTAAATTTTGATACTTATTGCTTGCTCTCTCGCTCTTATGACATTACAGTATATTTATCTCCCCCAACTTTTTTTTTTTTTTACCAAAGCTCTTGCTTTCAGCGAATACATTGTTTGCAATACGTAAACTGTCATCAAAAGTTACCCATTCTATTTGACGTGTTCCAATCCGACATTCCAGTACAATATCTTCCCCATCCATTACTACATTATCTTGCCCTTTTTTACGGGGATGTTTGTAAAAGACAAAGCCAATTGAATCTGCAAACAATATAAACAACTGCTCTGCTGACAGTCTGATATTAAGGCAATCATAATTCCCGTAATTTTTCCAAATCTGACATTCCACGAACAACAGTTCTCAGATATTTAATAGAAGCCCAAATGGGTTTCCTGTTCGCTGCTTTATCAACCTCCATAAAATAATACTCCCCCCGCCCCGCCCCGCCCCGCCCGCCCCGCCCCGCCCCCGCCCCGCCCCCCACCCACCAGCGCCCCCACATCAAAAAACTTTATCATCCCTCGTAAAATCATGCTTGTTAACCCCCCCCCCCCCCCCCCCCCCCCCCGCCTAACATTCCCGGGCTAGCCCCGATTAAAAAAAAAAAAAAGTATTTTTCACCAAGAAGTTTAAAACCACTTCGCAATAGAATGCGACGGAGAGACGAGAGTTAAGACAGGAAGTAGGTAATGATGAAGCGTAATTTGAGAGAGAGAGAGAGAGAGAGAGAGAGAGAGAGAGAGAGAGAGAGAGAGGTTAATGAGAAACTGGACCTCACACAATCACTTGAAGCTGAAGGAGGGAGAAATTCAAAGGCGAGGTTCTCCTGCTGGCGCTGACTCAGCTGTTGCTGCTGCTGCGTCGTCAGCAAATCAAGAAGGAGGAGGAGGAGGAGGAGGTACAACAAGGAGGAGGGAAGAATGGAGATTATCTTCCGTGAGGCTGAATTAGAGACACAGGACTTTTCCAGAGAACAGTCTCAATCGCTCTTCAAGTCCGGGAAGATACTATCGAGGAGGCATGGAAATTCTCTCTCTCTCTCTCTCTCTCTCTCTCTCTCTCTCTCTCTCTCTCTCTCTCTCTCACTAAATCGATTTCCTTTACTTTCTTTCTTCTAATCTAACAATAGAGAGAGAGATCGATTTCTTATTGACTGCACTCATTTCTGAGTTAGCACGAACTTGCACATGCAAAACATGCGTGTTGCTCTCTCTCTCTCTCTCTCTCTCTGTGAATCATATTTTACAAATATGACAGTCGTGGTGGTACCCATCTCACCACTAACTTCAACCTAAGCATTCACTAACAACAAGCAAGTCCTGAAATTTAAATATCTGAGATGTCACGTGAGACTTGAATTGCCAACGCAATCTCCTGAGGAGAGAACTTGATGGATTCCCCTTGCACAAATTCACATTTTCTGTCCGCCTTCAGATCTTAAAAACTACTGAGGCTAGAGGGCTGCAGGTTAATATGTTGATCATCCACCCGCCAATCATCAAACATACCAAATTGCAGCCCTCTAGCCTCAGTCGTTTTCATTTTATCTAAGGTTAAAGTTAGCCATGGTCGTGCGTCTGGCAGCGATATAGGCCAGGCCACCACCAGGCAGTGGTTAATAAAATTTCATGGGCGGCGGCTCATCAGCATTATACCGAGACCACTGAAAGATAAGAGATCTATTCTCGGTGGCCTTGATTATACGCTGTACAGAAAACTCGACTGGGCCGAAGAAACTTCGGCGCATTTATTACTTGTTTAAATGGTGGAGGTCTCTCTGGGAATTCAAGCCACCTCCTTTTACGAACGCTCGAGTAATCTGCTAATGAAACTCTTGGGACAGACTCTGATTTAGCACCGAACTCATCAGCGTCACACATTCTAGAGGTCTGATATTAAACTAATGAGATGCTGCTAAATAGAACGTTCTTATCAACATCATATGAGTCATCATTAATAACTATGGTTTTTTTTCTATTAACATTACTACGGTCATCATCACCATCGCTGCTTTTTGGACTCAGGATTATCAAAATCTTTGTGATTTTTATTTAGAATTTTCGTAAGATAACGTTATCATTACTGGCGATTGTGTAAGGTTATATATTAACATTTTAATTACTGTTACCGCTGCCACTACTGATAGTACACCAATAAGTTCGACATCAAAACGAAATCGCTATTCTCAACAATACTGTCATTATCACCAATACATTTTTCGTTATAAAACATCCGCTAGAGAAGCACATTACTAACGATAAATAAATCCGAGTCAAAGATTGTGTGAATATCATCTAGCCTCGAACTGGCTAAAATAAATCGAGTTTAATTATAGTAGATTCACATCAACCGTGCACTTGATGTCTAGGCCAGTCCCTTACGACGCTCCTGATTGGCTGCTGATAAGCCAATCACAGGGCTGGAAACTCTCAGTCTCTCGAGAGAGTTCACATGGGCAGGATGTATGTTCCACCTCTCCTGAAAGACGTATACCTCAGGAGAAGTGAAATGCAAATCCTACCCATGTGAACTCTCGAGAGACACTGAGAGTTTCCAGCCCTGTGATTGGCTTACAACAGCCAATCATGAGCGTCGTAAGGGGCTGGCCTAGACATCAAATGCACGGTTGATGTGAATCTACTATAACAGAGTCACGTTGCATTAGACTATGAGCAGGTGTCGCGGGGTGGAAGCTGAGGAGCTTAATTGTTCAGGTTGTATGTGGGGCGAAACAAGAATTAAAAAAAGACGAAAGATGTGGGGTAGCATCGTTGGAATCACACGGACTCGAGTGTAGTTGAACTAATAAGTGTTGTCTTGGTCTGTCCAATTCTTTATCGGGAATTCTACTATGAGATTCAGGGCTTCTGTAACACGGTTTTTTGGCAATAACTTTTTATCTATGAATTTCATAGATATAACGCTTATTCAGAATACACTATATCTACACATAAATTTTGACTGTATTCTGCATTACGTAGGTTGAATAAATTTGGTACTTATAATATAAAAGTGACTTTTTTTGAAGACGGGCCAACTTATTCGAACACACTCGTTACGTAACTTATGACAGCATTTCTTCCCTCTTTCTCGATGGATGATTGGCTATACGTAACGAAGGCTATACCTCTGGCAACAATGACAAAAATTTAAATACAAGCTAAGCAGTACACCTTTATGAACTCTGAATCCTCTCCACTGATAATTGTCATAATGAACAAACCAACAAAATATGTTAATACAAAAAAACTTCGATTATTAGTCTAACTCCCAAAATGAGTGTCCTAAGAAATTATAATCTACTTTATAGGTCACAATCAGATTGACAAGATGTAGGGAATAGTTGGTAATTTTCAAAGACATAGTAGACAAGCTTGATTTGATAACTGGTGTATCCAATGTCAAGCAATTTTTATTTATCGGCTATCTACCAATTTACTTAAAAAAAAAAAACAAAAAAAAAAAAAAAAAATAGACGGTACCGTATTTTGGCTTTAAACCTTCACCAATAATTATCGTCAGAATCAAACAAAAACTTCTTTCAGTTTTGCTTCTGAAGATTGAAAAAGAAACCCACACCCCCAATTCAATTTGTAATTCTTGTTTACTTCTAAGTATTACATTAAGTTTTACTCCACACTCGAGTACTTTTCAGGCCCTTCTGTGGCCCATTCTCAAGAGATGTTTGGGATGTTGAGCCTGGGTCAAGGCTAACATCCCAAACATCTCTTGAGAATGGGCCACAGAAGGCCTGAAAGTACTCGAGTGTGGAGTAAAACTTAATGTAAATACTTACTTAGAAGTAAACCAAGATTACAAATTGAATTTGTGGGTTTCTTTTTTCTATCGTCAGAATGATGACTTCATGAGGCTCCACCCACTTTTGGCCTCGTTATAATTCAGGATAACAATGAAGGCTATCATGGACATTGTTGTATTAGAAAATCTAACTTCTGCCTATAAAAATTCATTTCTCGAGTAGTTGTAAGAAGTGCTAAATGATCCTCAGGGATCCCAGCAGTTGGCCTAAACGTTTAATTCATGTATATTGCTGCTATTACTAATTTTGCGGCACTACTGCTACAGTAGTATTACTACGCTAGCACAGATACCCCCACCCACCCAATCTATGTATCGTTCCGCCGTTCATAGTCTTTATATCCAACAGGTCGTACAGACTAAAGAAGAAGAAAAAAAATTATATCGGATGATCCGTTGGTCTGCTTGAGATTTTAGCACATATAAAGCTTGTATTTACTTTGAATAAAAATCTTATTTTGACAAAAATAGTTTATAAAGACTGTTTACATACATCTCCCTCTTTCTCTCTCTCTCTTGGTGCATAGTGAATAGTTAATGGAAATGTTCAAAATCCTGAATGACATTACAAGTATTACAATCACGTTACGCTAAATACAAATCAGACCATAAACATTGGATTTAAACTAGAAACTGAATAATTACCTACTCAGGCATAGTAAGTATGGCCACGGGCTTTCTATTGACTGTATAAAGTTGCAAGTCGTAAGACAAATGCAGTTTTGCAACCACGGGGACAATTCCAAATCCTGTTAGCCATTCTTGACTACTATGGGTTTCAGAGCCGATGGAATAAGGTGAATGGGTTTCTGTCTGGTGGATGGGCGGGGCAACATTTCGTAAAACGATGTTTACCTTGCTTACGTAATGAATGTTTTTCGACTCTTGGCTCGTAATCATTGGCCATGGCGTCGGCTAGATAATTTTTACTCTATAAAAATAAAAATTAAAAAACTATCGGGTTTAGGTTTATTGATAATGCTGACAAAATTTGTGTGTAGTTGTAAAATATACTTATGTCAACTTCAGCTACATCCGATGCTTTGATAAGGAGCAAAATCCAAAAAACTGTGTTACAGAGGCCCTGAATTTCATAGTAGGTGCAGTTCAAGACATGCCTCAGCATCTGCTCTTCTGTCCTGAACACCGTCTCATTCTGTTTCCCAAAATGATCAGTGCCCTGGTATCCGGTATTAAGGCTGAAGTAAAGCTCCATTCTTTGCTATCTCGCCACTTTTAGCAGTCGACAATAATTGCAAGCTCTGCGCCAAGCTATCTTGTCACTTGTATTGTATGGCTTACATAATTCTTGGAAATATACACGAAAAAAGCATCACAAGGTTACCACACGAAAAGATGGATCAGAACACCTTGAGGTGGCTTGGTCATGTGGAAAGACCGGATGAAGGGTGATATAGGCTGGTGGGGAGATCGTACATCCGGCAGTACTATACTGGGAGGAGTAAGACTCAGATGGGGCTGGATATGTGCCGTGAAAGAGGCTCTGGAAAGGGTGGGTCTTCATTGAAGTCCATGGAACGACTGAGTGCTTGGAAGTTGGATGTGAATGGCCTACGCATGTAATGGGGTTCGACGCACTGCTGAGAGGGACCTTTGTTTCATGTGTCTGAAGAGGTTGGCGTTGTGGAAGTTGTCTGCACGCGGATTTCATCCACGAGTTCAAGAGTTAATCGTATATGTATGCATACACACATTTCAGCTATGTGCGTATGCATACATATGCAGGTTATGAACTGCATTCTTCGGATGGAAAGCAATAACCTCATTAAATTCACGTTATTTACACCAGTTAACAAATCTGCAAGCGCTTTCACGAACCATGAGAATTGGAATTGGGAGCAAACTCTCTCTCTCTCTCTCTCTCTCTCTCTCTCTCTCTCTCTCTCTCTCTCTCTCTCTCTCTCTCAATTGTCGCACAACACACCCCGGAAGCGACAGCAAGAGA